>NC_143476.1:91689793-91989793 GCF_987193195.1 Phasianus colchicus | reverse complement strand
AGTTACAGTGCTGAAGCCCATAATCTCTCCACATAACCCCCGAGAAAAAAGGTATATCATCCAACTCTGCACCCATTATGGGTCCCTGTTGCTGCACTATCTGTAAATACAAGAGTAGCTCAACTTATGAAATTTTCAAGCGTAAGAGAAGCAAAGGAGGCTCGGCAGTGTCTCTGGAACCACTGACAAAGTTTAGTGGCATTGGCCAAAGCCAGCTAATTTCTTAAAGCTGTGCAAGAGGTGAGGGCTGCAGATACCTCCTCTCAAAGGAAGACCGTGCAGCCCGTGAGCCCCCCAGCAAAGGCCATTTCTGACTCCTTTATTTCCACACAAACATATCACAGAATATAGGATGGCATAGGTTGGAAGGGACGTCAAAGATGATCTCGGTTGCCACCCACTAGGTTTCCTGAGGACGCATCCAACCAGGAATTGGGCACCTCCAGGGATGCAGCACCCACTGATGTGACCATTTACACGCCATGCTGACAGCCTCTCTTCCAGGCCTTCTGCTCACTGCTGTGAGTTTTCTGGGCACTCTGCATCTTCCACTCATGGCGAGCATCTGTGGAAGCAGGAACATCTCCTCAGAGTAGAAGATGGAAATAGGAAATAATTCTGTCACTTATCTGTTGGCAATGAAACGGGTTGCCTTACACACGTAGAGCACTGCAATGCATCAGCAGTGATAGAAGTTGAGAAATGGAATATCCAAGCAGGTCGAACCACACCTGGGCTGCGCACAGCGTCTCCCAGACATGCTCTCCTAGCACCCTGAAGGCCTTCCCATTTCCTCTCTGTCCAGAACCTCCAAGGATTTCCCACAGCTCACCTTTTGCCATATATCGCCCGTGGGTATCTGCTTTACTTCTGCTCCTCTAACCCCTCTGTTTTGTCTTCCTCCTCTCATGAAATGGCTTCGCAACGCTTATCCCTAAGTAATAGTCAGCAAAGGAAAATTATCTTAAATCAAGCAAGGTTTATTTAATTTAGAAAATAGGAAATAGAAAGAAAATCAAACTAAATGAAATGAAAGTGGAATAATTCATATCTAATCTCAGGGCTTGTTCAACAGAATGATTCCTTCACTCATGCCTGCCGAGTTGAGCAGCACTACTATTTACATTTTGGGGTCATTTGTTCTGCAGACTCCCTCCTTAGGCCCCGCACTCACAGAGTCTCACAGATGGGAGCTCTCCCTCCATCTCCGCAGGGTGCAGGATGCTTGCTTCCATTTCCCAGCTCCAGCTGAACCCACGCTCCTCAGCTACCCGTGCTGCCTTGCATCTCCCATTGGTGCATGCTTCCTTATCTGTATTTTTTTTATAACCACATGGATATCAGATAGTGCCAGGCTAAGATTTTTTGCCACATCATATAGACATATATTTCTCAATCAACTCACCCTTCAATTATCTTAGGCTGCCTTTTTATTAATATGCAATACACCACCATACCCTGTATTAATGAAGCTTATTATCGGATCCTGATAGAAAGCTTTCCAACTTCCTTCCAATTAACGCGCAGTGCTTCAGAGGAATCCTCTGAATACGGGTGGGAGCTTGGCAATTGCACATCACCTTTTTTTAGGCAACTTCACTTAAGATGTCCTCGTTAGATTAAAGACTCCTCAAATGCTGATTACCCCCTCCGGTTGGTTCTTCATTGTTCTCCAGGAGGAGTAGTTGCTTTCATATATTTTCTTTACGTTGCGGCTTAAAAGTACCACCTTGGTCTAATACTTTCAATTTATGTTAGACAAACCAGTTTCAGATTGGCACTTGTAAACCAGTGATCCTTAATTAGGTGTGTAATGAGGCTGCAGGCAAGAGTTTCAGGTAGCAGTTCTGTAGGTGGAGGCTGCCCGGGAATGGGTAATCATTTCTCCCTCTTAGATGCCATGCCCTTAATTTGCAGTGGTAGAATGGATCTGATTTTTAATGGTCGGACTTTATTAGTAGCCCAGCTAGGACTATTAAGAGCTGTAATCATCTCCAAGTGAGCTGTAATAAAGCTGGGGGTGTGGGGTGTCGTTGGGCTTCATGGTGCATGCAAAGGCTCCCATCTTCCAAAGGAGAGAGGAACAAACCTGCCTCCAAAATCAGAAATAAAATGACTGGGAAAACTTTGGTTTTCCCAAGCTCCAAACAAAATGCTACAGTGAAACATAGCTGGGGGAAATGGACTGGAAGCTCACATGGAATCTGAGTTAGAAAAGCTGGTTTCAAGCTAAAGAACTGTCATCTCTGAGTGCTGGCACGCTCTGATTCCACAACAAAGGGGAGCAGTACAGCCATGCAGCTGCAGCATCTCACCTGCTGCTGAGCCCTGCGTGCTCCGGAGAGCATCACCCGGTGCTGGAGCTGTACATGGAGGAGTGTCAGCAACAGCACTGCACAGCCTGAGAGCTGCGAGGTGCTGAGCACAGCCTCGGCCCTGGGAGAGCTGTGCTTTGCCCTGGCTGCATAATACAGTTTTGGAATATGATATGCCATAGAAACGCTTCAGCAGCCGGGGTATGCAGGCAAGCTCCCAGGGCACCTCCCCAGATATTACAGCAGTGCACTCATTTTCCACAAGGAAGGGATGCTCCTGCCGCAAGACCTCATGGGCTTGATCCCCATTCAGCTCTGAACACGTATTGCTTTCTTCTTGAAGTTAAAAGTGGCTACTCCAACAGCAGGTGAGCTGTCAGGCAGCACCTTCCCGAATTTAACTCCCAAGGTACAGCCACCGTAGGAAGATGTCAGCAGTACTGGTGGGCTGTGCAAGCAGTTATGAAGCATTGCAGAGGGATAGGCTGTGACCCCGTGCTTCCTGATCTAAACAGCCCTTTTGGTGCAGCTGACAAGACGGTGCTGCTGATGAGCTGTCCCGAGTGGTGGGCATCTGGTGCTCCTCATTACCATCTATCAAATCAGCATAGATTGCTACAGCTGCAATAGAGTGGCCTCTGGGGGACTGGAAAATGCTGCTCCAGGTTATGGGTGCACAGCATGGCCCAAGAGCACAGAAACAGGTTCTCACAGCTCTCAGTACTCTCTGTCTTTTCCTCCTTTCCTCCGGGAGCAGTCAGACAGGAGGTGGATCGTAGAATCACGGAATGTTTAAGGTTGGCAGAGACCTCCAAAATCATCAAGCTCCACCCCAGCTCACCCCCACCATGCCCACGGAACACGTCCCCAGGTGTCACATCCCCACAGTTCTTGAACTCCTCCAGCTATGGGGACTCCACCACTCCCTGGGCAGCTGTGCCACTGCGTCACCTCTCTTTGCAAGAAGAAATTTTTCCAAATATCCAGCTTGAATCACCCCCTGGCACAACATTACCTCTTGTCCTACAATGTAGAGCCCAGGCTGCTCTATAGGAAGGCACTGAGGTTCGTGTGCAGCCGTCTGTAGATGTTAGCAGGGCCTTTTCAGATGTGGAGCATGGATTCATGAGCTGGTCAGTTTCATGTAAGTCATTTCACTGGGTGTGTGGAATGGATGCACGTGGCCTGGGCATGGGAGCTGCTTTCAGGGATGAGGAGCTGCAATGTGTCATCATGGTGGGGTGTTCCGGTCTCTGGGGTTGTCACAGGAGTAGATCTCAGAGGCATCTGGTGGACAAGCAGCCCTCTTGCTGTGCAGATAAAGGCTCTTGACACTGTGCTCTGACTGTGCTCTGGGCCCAAACTTGCCCCTAATGTGCCTGTGCCATCACGCTGCTTGTAAGAATATGAAATTGGTTTGATAATGTTTACAAGGCATCTGAATAGCACCAAAGGCATCCTGCATGTCATGAAGGCACCACTGTGCAGCACTGTGCTTCAGAAACTTCCAAACCCATGGCTTTCTTGTTTTAGCTGCATTTCCACCACCCAGGAACAAAACGGAGTGTTCTGTTGCTGTTCCATCTCTACCGAGGGTGGCAACCATAGAGACGTTTATGCCTCTGCACTCTTGGCTGCAGCTTTTGCTAGAGCTTCATTTGCAACCATGCTGACTTCTCTGATACTGACCCTCATATGTGCTGCAGAGCTTCCCTTCTTCATGGTAAGGAAATTTGGCAGTAGGAGATAAACTGATGCTGCTGCTCAGAGCTACCTGCATGATGATCTGTGTGCAGTCTTGAAGATCCGCATGGAAGGACGTGCTAAGAGCATCTGCAGAGCAGAGGGTGAGATCCTTCCGTGATGCAAATCGCTGCATTTCTTTTCCATTTGGTAGAGATTTAATTGATCGGGAATCTGATTTGCAGTGCACAACTCATCTTCCTCCCTCAGTGCACAAAGTATTAGATAAATAAATTGTAACGATATATTCCTGTAGGACTGTTCTGCATCCAGTTCCAGGATTATTACCAAGCTGTAATAATTAGTGCAATGTCATCTTCGTACTAATTTGTTGTATTCTTTTCTACACAGATACACTTAGTATGGAAATCCCATTTTCTCCACACAAACCATCACGTTTACGCATAGAATCATCGAATCACAGAATCATTAATGTTGGAAAAGACCTGTAGGATCACCAAGTCCAACCCCAACCCATCACACCATGACTACTAACCATGTCCCTAAATAGAATCATAGAATTATAAAGGTTGGAGAAGGCCCTCTGAGATCCTCAAACCCAACCCACACCACAATGGCCACTCATGGAATCATTAGGGTAGGAGACCTCCAAGATCCCCAAGTCCACCCCAACCTACCTCCACCATGCCCACTAACCACGTCCCCATTTGCCACATCTCTGTGTTTCTTGAACACCTCCAGGGTGTTCCAGGTATTATCAAGAATTCCAAGTCATTTCTTTGCCCGTGTAAATGCTAACAATAAGAACCTCTCAAGGCTGGGGAAATAATTTGGGAAAATGAGCAAAGTTTTGGGAAGGATTCATTCCACTATCTGGATTTGTAAGATGCAGTACCAACAGGTCACATCTTGCTCGCAGTGAACCAGTAGATATTTTGCCACTGACTTTGCAAGAAGTGGAATTGGGTCTGCACTTGCTATTTAAAATGAACTCAGCTATATATTAAATTAGACTTCCACTGTTGCAGAATGTAACAGGAAAGTAAAACCGGTACCGTTAAATTACAGATAAAGGGGGAGAGTCCAAAATTTCCAAAATGTTCTCTTTTTCTTTTTTAACGACTGTCATTATATTTTAATGTGTTTAATAATACAGCAGAGGTTAAATGAAACATGAAAAAGGGATGTACATTAAAATTGAGATAACTCTTCCTTCAGTGAAGTGGAACCCAGCAGATGTAGCTGCACACTGTAATTGCTGCCTGTTTCCTGTCAGTCTGATTAAGTTGCATTGTCCCTGCTCCAAGTGTAAGAATCAGTGGCTTCCCATAGGGCACAGCATGGGACAACTGGCTTATGCAGTCAAATGACTATGTGCACCTCCTGCTTGTCCTGTTAATAGTATAGACAGACAATATACATTGATGACTTATAAAATCAATAGGCTGTGTAGCGGGGCGGAGACGCAGCGCCTTCCATCTTAGCAGCACTTCAGTCAAGGGCCAAGGTTTTTTGGAAGAGCTGAATCCCACAGCTCAGGAGGCCAAATAACCCCGGTGCACGGCTGTTCCAGCTTTGTTATATTAATTTTGCTTCTTGAGAGTTATTATGCACCTCCTAATGATATTCTTTTACTCTTTTCAAAACACAGCGCTGCTCATTTTGTTCACAGTTATTCATGTTTTCCTTTCTGTAATAAATCCCTACTTACAGGATTAAACTGCTAATGGTAAAATCTAGTACCTATCTGGGGAACGCGGGCCAGATTCCCAGCTGCTATAAATTGCAGTAGATCCACTGAAGCCAGTGGGGTTACTCTGATTTAAAACAGCTGTCGGACTTGCCTGAGAGGTCCATGAAGTGATATTTTGTTTGTATTCCATTCAAAAAGAATGCGATGTGCCTCATTCAGCAAAGCATTACCCTACTTCTGTCCTGGAGTGATTCTGCTGCTCGCCACAGCGTTACATCGCTGCACGGCTCCGGCAGCACAGAGGTGAGTCAGGGCTGTTACTTATCATTATTAACTGGCTTTTACAAGAGGCCTCCGATTACTTACTGCTAAACTGTAGATGTGGTGGCACATTTGTGTGTTTGTGTTCAGTTGCAGGAGAGCTGTGTTTCAGCACGTGAAGATGCACTCAGTTCTGCTCGCATGCACCCATACAATACAGGAGAGTCAGGGCACGAGAGGTGGCAGTCAGCCCCCAGGTGCCTCCATTCATCCATTGATTCACCCTGGGGTGCCCCCATCTATCGATCTATCCATCCATCCATCCATCTTGGGATGTGCCCATCCACCCCAGGTATCCCCATTTATTCAACACGGGGCACACACACTCATTCTGTTGTACCCCATACATGCTGGGTGCCCCCATCCACCCCAGGGTACTCTTTTCCATTCTGGGTTGCCCCATCCATCTGAGAACCCCCATCCACCATCCATTTTGGGGGGCACCATCCATCTGGGTGCCCCCATCCACCCACCCCAGAGTGCCCCATCCATTCATCTCAGAGTGCCTCCCTCCATCCATCCCCGTGCCTCCAGCAGTGTCGGCTGCCAAGCAAGGCCAGGTACACTAGCAAAATCTCACTGCTGGGTAATTCTGGTGGCAGAGACCCATGGGTGCACCCACACTGAGTCACCACACTGACACAGTTGCCTGCACGGAAAGCAGCAGCCGAGTGGGAGGGCTGAGGATTACAATTTCAGATTTAGGCATCTGCCCATTTGAAGTCCTGTTTTGGCTCTTTAATCTCTGGTTGGATCCGGAACCTTGCTTTCTAAAATTGGAAATTGATATTAGAAGTCAGTCCTTAACACATATTTATTTTTCAATTTATTGAACATACCTATTACGCTCTCCAGACACATGTGCTTGATTGTAACGATTATCATGTGCATTTCTGAGGCACTCATCACCATAATATCAAATGTCATTGTAGAAATTATGAAAGAGCATCAGCATTTCTTCCAAGGAAGGAGCCAGTTTCCTCTTTTCCCACCGCAACAGCAACTTAACAGAAATCAGTCTGACTTCATGCCACTTTTGTTCAAGCTCAAGACAAAACAACCTCCTCCCCAGCGACACGTGCAACGTGCACCTGAAGCCAGAACCTGTGCAGCCTGCCAACAACCCTGCAGGAAGCGAGCCCAGGGCTGAGAGGGCTCAAGGGAAGGAAATCCTGGGTTCAGCCATGAGAACTGACTTGGATTCTGGCTGATTTTTTCTAAGACAGTGAAAGTTATGAAGGGTTTCTGGAGCAAAACTCAACTTCAAGACTTGTCTAGACCGAGGGCTCTAGCTCTCAGGGTAGGGTTGCATGTGCTCTTCTCTATGCCAAAACCACCAAATATGTCAGGAAGAAGAGAGATGCAAACATGGGGTCTCGGTGCTGTACACATTTTCCTGGAGGTGGAAGGCACAGATCTGGCATTCTCCAACATCACTTCTTTTTGTCCCATAAGCACACAAAAAAAATAATAAATAAATGCCCCATTTTCTTCCTTCTTCCCCAAATCATGAGGTTTACACCCAGACCCGGGTTCCCAAAGTCCGCAGGGATGTGAGGTGTTGGCAGCAGAAGGGCCGGCTGGATGCAGAGGTGCACGTGGTGCACGCGATGTGGAGGCACAGCAGCAGGCAGCAAGGGGCTGTGTGTGGAGTGCTGACTTTGCTCAATGCCTTCTCTTTCTCTTTGTGCCATTTGAGCGATTAATTTTTGTGCTTCAAATGCTCAAAAATCCCTGGGAAAAAAAAATTAATAATCTTTTTTTTTTTTCTTTTTTTCATTTTTGCTTTGCAAGTCTTTTTGTAAAGAACCTCTTTGGTGTCTTTAGAGGGCTTTAAACCCACCTGCTTCCTCTGTAAGGCACAGATGAGGAAACAGGAGCGCACAGCCAGCCCAACACAGACCTCAGATTCGGGAACCAACAGTGAAACCAAATATCCCACATCTGGGGAGACTTTTAAGATGTATTTTCAGTCTCAGAGCAGAAGATTTATTTCCCTTAGGGAAGGACAGGAGGAGCACAGGGAGGGGCGCTCCCCTTGGAGCCTTGAAAATAAGGGAACAGAACCAGGGGCAGAGGAGATGCGCATCGGCACCGCTCCCTCCCATCTCTCTGTGCTGAGGTGGGCACCTGAACGCTTCTAAGGTCACTTGGATAATCTCACACTGCTCAGGATGATATCTGTCTCAGGCAGGGACTCCTCGAAGGGCTTAAACAACATCCATCTTCATTATTCCACACCCGTGTGTCGTTGTGATTGATTCCCGCTAAATTTGGTTTAATTGCTCCGAAAGTTTCAAGGACTGACATTTGGAAAGCCAAATGGGATGTCTGAGCTCCCCCTGCTGCTCTGCCGCTCACAGCAGGGACGTGGCCGGGAGGAGGGTGCCAGGGGTCCTGTAGATTTGCACGACTTCCCCGCTCACATGCGTGCTGGGAGCAGCTCCTGGTGCCATCCCAAAGGAGAGGGCCGGTCCCTCCATCGTGCTTTTAGGGACCAAGTCCTCAAAGCTCCTCCATCCCGTGCTCATAGCTGGGGCTTGGCCACACAGAGCTGTTGTGGTGCTGCCTGGCCTGGTCTGCGCTCTCCCTGGGGTTCTGCGTCAATGTAGACATGAGAAAACAGAACCTCCTTCATTGTGCTGGGCCAGGCTTCAGCCCACTGTGCCTCCCCCAGCGCTCCCCCAGCCCAGCCGGGAGCTGGTCTGTTCCCAGGCACAAACTCAGCTTTTCTGTTCCTGCACCAAACCACGTTTGTTTTTATTTCGATCCCGTGCGTGCATGACAGTGGTGGTTGCTGTAATTATTTTGAACTGGTACTATGGTTCTCTGAACAGATGTGGTGGAGCTCTCTGGCAAGTGTTCAGTGCATTTTAGTTTTGTTCTGTATAGCTCGGCTTCAGTTAAAACATCTGGATGTTCAATCTGAGGATGGGTGCTATTGTAAAGCATGAAATACCAGTAAGAAAAATATTACAGTCATTTAAAATGTTGTTAAAATTTACATTAGTTATAGAAAGTTTCATTGGAAATGTGAATCCCCTTAACCCAATACTGGATGTGGCCTCAAGAAATTCACACATGATCAACTGGACAGGTGGATCACTACAGATTTCAAGAAAAACATAATCCAAGAGCACCACTAACATACTCTAATGGGCATTTGTTCGACCACTCTATATTAGAGGTAGTGGAGGTAGGTGTAGCATAGACGTACATACTTAACACACACTTGTATTCATGTTGTGTAGATATTGGATCCTTGGCATGATTTGTTTTGACCTGTGGGTCTTGCACTGCATTGCACTGCACTTCTATTATCACATGCATGTAGCTATAGCCCCTCATCACAGAGTGGTAGAATCACAAGGTTGGAAACAACCTGCGAGATCACTGAGTCCAACCGCCCTCCCATCAGCACTGCTACCACAAGCACCAAACCAGATCTCACAGCTCCTCATCCAGGCTCCTCTTGAACACTGCCAGGGACGGCGACTCCACCACCTCCTGGGGCAGAGCCACGTTACTGTGTGTGTGCCATGATCCAGGGGAGATTCAGGCTGGATATCAGGAACAGGGTCTTCTCCAGAGTGTGACTGGGCATGGAGAGGGCTGCCCAGGGAAGCGATCACAGCACAGAGTTGGCAGAGTTCAACAGGTGCCTGGCCAACGCTCTCAGACATATGGTCTGATTTTTGGGTGGTCGTGCACAGGAGCCAGGAGAGTCGGACTCAGCAATCCTTATGGGTCCCTTCCAACTTGGGATACTCTGATTCCCTGACATGGAAATGATTGGAAATGTTGTGCTACAACAAGGAGATAGAGAGAGGAGTCTGGTAGGAGGTCGATTCCCTGTCAGTGGAGGTGTTCAAAAGTATGAGGGCATGGGTTGATGGTTGGACTTGATGGTCTTAGAGGTCTTTTCCACCTTGAGGATTCTTCAACAGCGGCTGCAATGGCAGGCAAAATGTTTTTTCCTGTTTTGTTTTGCCTTGAGGTCTGGAACAGCACTTGGTTACCCTGGGTGGAGGTGAGGGGAGAGGGAGGTGGAAATAAGGAGGTGCTCGTGCCAATAGGGGCACAGATAGACAGACAGACAGACACGGTGCAGAGCTGTACCACAAGGCAAACATGCTGCAGGCTCTTGACATTAACCAGTCATTATTTACACACTCAAATATCTGTGATCCGGTGCATGGACAGAAAAGCTGCAGAAAATATCTCCATTTTCAAACAGAGTTTTAATTATTTGTAAAGACTTCAATTGTTCAACAGATAATGTCATGGATTGGTCTTCACAGTGTGAAGTGCAACCGTCCAGAACCCCCACAGTATTATAAATAGGCTTCGAAGCCGGGATTGATTGATGTTTGGCATAAAATCTATTCCTCTGAGCATGTATATTCCTTCTGTTCACCAGTTTCATACAAATATACTTGGGCTGATTTTTTATTCAAATCTCCAATTTATGTAGGGTTTAAACTGTTAAATATTTAAAGCCTTTTTCATCTCTTTTTTTCCCCCTCTTTTCAGTTAGAGGTAACTAAATCTTTTGCCTAACACAAACAAGACTTGGAGATTTAGCACATTCCTGTGGGGGAGAGAAAGGGTTTATTAATTATATTGAGACTCAAATAATATGCTTCCTTGACACTAATGTTCCATCAGCTCCAACCACAAGTATCCTATGGGATAGCTTTAAAGCCTTTATCAGGATCTAGATTACTGCATTTATGGCTCCATAGAAGAAAGAATTTAATGAATGGCGTTCTGAGTTTGAAAAGAGTATCTGAGAAGAAACGATATTGAGATATAAAAACTGTAACAATGAGGAGTTATTCCAGCAGAGTCTCTGGGACTCCATAATGAAGCATCAAATAAAAGTAAGCATAATGTACCTTTTCAGGAATCTACATAAATATCTAAGACTCCTCAGATGGAGAATTCGTCCTTGCTGCACCTTGTCTGCATCTGACAACAGAGATCCCAGAGGAGCTGCGTCTTTTGGAAAATATCTCTCCCAAAGTCTTAGTTAAGTTTTCACTTATCAAATCAATACTCACAAATAGTTTTATTTTTTAATTTTTATGACATCGTGACTTTTGTTTCATCCGCCCTTTCCTCCTACCCTAAGATGATGTATTTACATACCATCACCCCTGTGGTCATTATTAATTCATTTATGCATGGCTTTGTATTCAGCAGCACCTAAGAACTGTAGTCATGAGGCAAGACCCCATTATGTCTTATTAATTCTTGATTATTTTTTGTATTATAGTAGAACTTGGAGATCTTTCTGAAGTAGTGGCCGCATTCTATAAATATTTTATCTAAGTATTCGGAAACCTAACAACCCTACCTCATTTAAAGGAATTCTAAGAAGAGGCTAAAACAGCATGATCTGTTGGTCATGATCAAATGTGACCTTTGCCTCTTGGACCAGAGTAAGGACTTCAGAAAGGATTAGCAGAGCAATCAGGAAAGTTGACCTAGGAGAAGAGGTATCTTTACATCTTTCTTCTGCTGGAACCGTGAACCATCTGAGAGACCTGATCTGTTCCCACTTGAATCCAAAAAGCACAGGGATAACAAAATCAGAAATTTCAGACCAAGCAGTACTGGAGTTAGCAAGCAGTCAAGCTTTTAAAATTGCCTTGCTTAAAGCCCATTGTGCAAAGCCAAACTCCTCTCTAAATCAGTAAACAGAAGTTGTTTAGAGCAAGCAGTATCACTGGAAATTCTAAGTCCTGAAGCTTTCACAGGTTAAAAAGAAAACAACACAACTTATCAGTTATTCAAGGATTATCATTATCCTAAATTGGCTGTTAGACACGTTTGTGACTTCAGAGAAGCCAAGCAGATTAGACCTGAAAAAAAGGTGGAGGAATCTTAGCGGGGAGCTCGGGCTGCTGCCTTTAAAGTTCTCACCTAAAATCAGGTGCTGGGACTCCCGTATTGGCTTTCAGACCCCGAGCCTGGATGGTAAAACCTCTGAGAATCCAATGGAAAAATGTCCACCTCTGTAGGGCCCCATCAGGTGTAAGGCTCCGGCTCCAAGCTGCTTACCGTCAACAAATCATTGCATTATTTAGTGCCCAAAACACAGCTGTCATTTTAATTGCACAAGTACAGATTCCTTGGGCTTGGTTTTTCTCTGTGTGTGCAACACCTCTGCGAGGTCAGCCAACAACGGGAGAAAAGGGATGTTCCAACTCTCAGTGGGAGCTCAAACTAGGAATTAATTTATATATTGTAGCATTTGACAAACCTCAGTTCCTGATGTCTCACGCTCAGCCTTACTTTATAGTCACATCTGTTGGTTTAAAGCATTTCTAGTTTATTGAAGAAGCCTTTACAAAGAAAAAAACAGATGATGAAAATCTCATCTGTCAAAACTGTTATTAAAACCGGTAACAGTGTGAGGTTTTGTTTAAATCGAAAGCATCATTTATTTTTTATCAAACATTTTATAAACAATAACATTTGAGAAGGATTTGGGGGACCTGGAGAGCCCTCAACAAAACGCAGCTCATTATGTCGCTTTGTTTAATGTGCTGCTCAGAGATAAGCAGTGGATGCTTTCCATTACCTCGATGGGAGGTACAGGAGCTGGTGTGACTAGAGAGGTGGAAAAATCACCTGTGCACAAATGCACAGTTATCAATCACAAAGAGAGCAGGGAATATCAAATGGCTGCGAGGTGAAAGGCAGAAGGGGAAGAGCCAGCCTCTCAGACTGCTGATTTTAAAGCTTTTTTTGGCCCACTTCAGAGCCAAATCTGCAATTTAATTTTCAGAGTGAATGGAGGTCATTGGAGGAGCAACACGGCATCCTTGTCCAAAGCAGGGTGGTGTGGATGTGGCAAGAAGCAGGGAGAGGCTGAGGATGCGTGGTTTGTCACTGAGCTGCCACGAAGCACACAGGCAGCTCATAGCCCTTGGAAGGGTTGCTGAGGAGTGGTTAGAGTGAGTTTCCATTATTTGGGGCAATTCTGGCATTTCCACCTGATTATTATTTCTCTGAGCATGGAAATACATGTGACGGTTCTTGCCTGTAGAATAACAGAATTGTTCAGGTTGGAAAAGACCTTGAAGAACATCGAGTCCAACCGAGTCAGCCTGAGTCAATTTTGAAATACAAAAGCAGGATGAACCTTTCCAGGAACGTGACACCAGCCATTTCTAAAAGCTCCAGCACCTTCATCTTCAAAAACCCCGAAATAAAGGACTCTGCCATTTCTCTCTATTGAAATATAAGCACTGCACAGCTCCATAACGCATAAATGCTTCTGTCAGCCCAACCTGTGACAAGATACCTGAGGTTCATAAGGGTAGAGGATGTTATTTTAGGCAGAAGAGACGGCACTAGCATCACACATACCGCCTATCCTGCAGGATTACTAAATGCGGTTTAAATGAGTCAAAACAAGGTTCACAGAACAACTTTTACATTGCAGAAAACTAAGCAAAAGCACATTTACAAACAAAACAATTGACTTTGTTGATCATTTTAATCCCTTGGCTGCTGTTCCAAACATTTATGGTTGAATTAAACTAATGATGGGAAGATCTCGGAGGATTCAGGCTGGCAAGGGGGAATGGCATTTTCCAAAACATTCAGCATTAACCTAACTCTGCTCCATTGAAGTCAAACTCCCATTGACTTCGATGGGAGCAGCGTTGCACCACGGTGAACCGCCCCGGCAGGAGCAGCAGAGGTTCCCTTTGAACAGCCCTGAGCCCTCCCGCCGTGCTCGCTGTGCTCGGTGCTTTAAAAGCCCCCAGCAGCCCCCGAGCAGCAGCACACGCCTGTCTTGGTGCAGAGATGCTGAACGCAGGGATGTTTGGGATCCAGCTGTTCCTGTGTGGTTTCCTTGTATTGTTTTGCCGTGAAAAGAATGAAAGCAAAAAAACCTGTCCTAAACGTTTAGATATTTACTGCAAACTATCTGTTCTTTTTCAACCCGTCCGTTATTTGAGCTCGGCTCTCCCCTCCCTCTGCGGGACACGGACTTCTCGTGTTTTATCTCCATTTATGGTTACTGCATTGTAAACAGGCAGAAGTTGTCATTTGCATATCTCTGAGATCTAGCCAGAAAGATCCAAGCTCCATAAATGATTTATACTGCAACCATAACAATCGAGTGTCTGCTCTAGTCTGAAATACCCTTTCAAAATATATGCCCTGATCTTTGACCTGGAAGGCAGAGCTGATTAAGATATGCACAGAAAACATTCGGTTATGAAGTAGAGATTAGCTGGGGATCAAGGAGCGATAAAGAAGGAGCAGCAGAAAGATAAATACTGGAGGAGAACTCTATCCATTAACTAGATGTGGGTTTACATTACAATATTTTATCTAATCCTACTCCAAACTTCGGAATTTATATTCCAAATACTTCTGGTTTTAGGTACAGCTTTACAAAATCAAAATCTGATTCATAGCATTTGGCAAGAGCCGAGGTGCTTAGTTTGCCTTGTCGTGCAACCGGAGATCTGATTTTCCAAAATTTAATCATGATCTTCACATTTTCTCTGCTCCTGCCTGTTCCTGTACCTTGGAGCTGTTGCAACAGCACTTCAAGCCCAAGAAGGTACATAGTATTCTGGGTAGCTCGATTTTCCCAGGCCTGTCTACACTTATGCTTATAGATGTGTATATGCACACACAGTTAGCTAAAATCATGCACGCTGGAGATACCCCAGTGACGCACCAAGAGAGTTAAGTTGCTTCTGCCAAGGGCTGTGCCTCACTCAGGTGTACTGTTCAGAGCTCCACGCCACGTGGTGAAAGAAAGTGCTGCCTCGGGACACTGTTCCCTTTGTTGCAGAGCTTAGAAAACAACAGAGGCAAAGCAGGACGCCGGTAACTCACTTAAACCAACATTTGAGCTGGTCATTAATTTCACTCTGGATTGGGTTTTTTTGTTTGGTTGGGTTTTTTTTTTAGGCAGGGGAGAAGGGGGGAAGCATGTGATGCTAATTCATGAGAGAAGTGAATGGGAGTCCACAGGGGACACGTTAATGGGGGTCTTGGCTTGGCATGTGAGAAATGCTCCGGGAACCACAGCACGGCCCTGGCCCTGCACTGGGGCATCTGCATACACGCAGCACGCTCATGGAGAGTTTGGAGCAGGGCAGATCTGCCCAAGTCTCTGTCGCCCCAGCCATTTGTTGCAGAGCGTGGCAGGCGTATCACACACCCTGAAACGGGACCTGTACGCTCTGTATTGTACTGAGGCTTGCCAAGGGTAATGCTGTTTGTCTGAAAGTGCTCCTTACACAGAGTTTCTGCCTCATTAACTCGTGAATTAGTTCAGCAGTTAAGGAGAGGTGCCCTGTTTGGTTGTTCTGGAAAACGCCCAAACACCATTTGGGGTGTGAGTTGCTACGGCACTGAGCCCATGGTCCAGTTGTAGGAATTGCTCTGGTTTGATGTTTTCTAGTACTCAGAATCATCAAAAACACCCCTAAGAGCATTAAGCCCAAACAGCAACTCATCCCCACCACACCCACTAAACACAACCCTAGTTCTTACATCACTCTTACCATAAGTTAGGAAAGATTAATCAAAACGATGCATACTCAAAACCCAGACAACACTGCTAAATTTGTTATGAAAGCACATGAGGAGAAATAAAAGAGAAGCAAAATTCTCACCCATACACTGCGACCCAGCTAGCAGTGGTTGGGATCCTAGCTCCAACACTCTTACGCTGCACTCCGGAAAAAAAACCCGGGCCGAGGTCAACAGTTTGCTTTTACTCCCAGCTTCTTCCTTTGAGTTTTTTGCTCTCAACTCTGGTGCTTCATTGTTTTGAAATTGCTGACCTATAGCAAAGTTTAGTTGAACTACACTCAAGTTCTGGGTAAAGCTTCTTCTTCATACATGCGCAAAACCTCACGTTTCTACAAACTACATAACTTGGCAGATGCATGTCATCCACTCACATAAATGATGCTGATGCAAGAAGATCATTAGTGGCTCTGATTGAAGCCAGCTGCGATGGCAATCACTTTGCAGTGATAATGGCTTGGGATGATTGACTCCCACACTACTGTTTGAGAGGCCATATGATTTGTTTTGCCTGAGAAAGGTAGCACCAAGGGTTGGCTGTGGTTTTTACAGAGAGGGAAGAACCTGCTTCAGGACTTCTATTTCACTTGGGTGACTGCTCGCATTACAGTAAGGGACTCACTTGAAATGCATTTGTTGACATAATGTTCACATTTTTTCCTCTGGGTTTATTTTTTTTTTCCCCCCCACCTGCCAGACCACTTCCTGACTCACGTGCCTGAATCTTGTGTAAACAACTCAAATTTCTTTAAAATTTCAGCTGGCAAGGACAGAACTCAGCCATAAGGTTTCTCTTACCATCTCTGAACCTGTTCACAAACATTCAATAAGATTAACGTGGGGGTTTGCGGTTTTATTGGAACCCAAGGAGAACCAGAGCCCGCTGTATAACCTGCATCCCCCTCCACAGGTCTTTGTACAGACCTGTCCCATGAGCTGTGGAAATACCCTTCCATGAGGAACAGCCTTCACCTTTGCAGATCTCCTGAGTGCTCTCCTCTGCCTGCAACCATTACTCCTGTGGCTGACGGTCTCTGTACTAACCCTGGTTGCTCTAGTTCTACATTCACGTACTTCAATGGTTAAAACTGCCTCTCCTAGCCTTTACAACACAAATCCACATGTTTCTTGGCTACTTTTCAGCTGCTGCTGATTATGGCCATCCGCAGCTTGGATGAAGTTGTGCGGTGTTGCCAACGCTTAATTGACCATGATCTGAAAAGCTGCTGCATTGTTCCCTTTAAGAAGCGCAGCCCAAACAGGAGAGTTCTTCATTTGTGATAAATGCAGATTTCTGCTGAAAAGGTGCTTCCAGCAGAGGTTTGCCAACATCCCTCAGTTGTAGGCAATGTGCTGAGACATTTTGCTTAAGACACCCAGCAAGCAGAGGCTGAGTGCAACCCTGGCACAGAAGTTTGTTCTCCTTACTCTTCCCTAATTACAGCAACAACTGGAGGCTTCTGGGCTTGCCTGCAGCCTCAGCCCCAGTGTGCCTTTGTCTCCTGTTGCCAGCTCTGCCAGGTAGGCTCTGACCCGTTGTATGACTTCAGACTTGGATTTTTAACAGGGATTAAAAGCAGAACAAAACCTTCTGCCACCGGGCTTATTTTAATAGCAACCAATTTTTGAGCTCTTGATTCTCCACCATTCCTGTTGCCGAAACTTGGAATGGGTTTTAAATTATTACAGACCTCTCAGTACAGTGAGTAACAACTTCCCCACTTTAGTGAGCCCCAGTAGTCGTCTGGTTCTTTGTCACAGTGTGATCTGTGCTCTCCCAGGTCACCGTGCTTGCATTTCATGTTACTAGGAAGGCGTTTGTTTTCATTTTCCAAAGGCATGAAGTAAGGGCCTTCAGATGCTCTTGAGATGAACCTTAGCCAGTGCAAATCCTCCAGCTTGTTCCAGTGTCATATTTAACTCGATCTGGAGGATAAGGCCAACTGACTTGGCCTTAAGCCAAGGATCCTTAAGCCAAGGATGTTCGTTCCTTGCTGCTTGAAAGAGGAAGCAGGAATAGGCATTCTGTCATTCAACTTGTCATTAGTTCATTGCTTAGCGGTTCTTAGCTCTTAGAGTCTAGAGGCAGGTCTATGCAATGCGGATCTCTGGCTGTGGAGACACTGCAGTGGGGCACAGCAAGCCTCAGTGTACGGTAACCTGGCTTGCTGCCGGCCCTGTCAAGAGCACTGAGAGCAGACAGGACTTTCCCTGGGAGCTACAGGAACAAGAACTGTATTTCCTGATCCCCTCTACTTTACGTGCATAGCGTGTTCTATCAAATGATGTGATATAATCCCTATTTTTGGAGGCAGGCTATCAGATCAGAGCAGTGTGGCTTGTCAGAACACCCCTGTCTGCCAGGCACTACCTTGCCTCCGGAGCAATAGAGGCTGAGTTCCCTGCTATAAATCTCATCCAACTTCTGTGCTCGACTTCTGATTTCTCAGCACTGGGTTTGGCTGCCTCCTACTTGGAGCTTTCTATCCTTAGCACGATTCACAGGCTTTCAGCTATCTCACACTTCTCGCTCTCTAATCTTAGCACAGCTTCTAACTTTAGAGTGGCTTTGAGCTTCAGGGTCTCTCACTTTTGTTCAGGCTCTTTCTGGGACATGGCCAAGTAGGTGAAAGACGTGAGAAGGGGGAAGGAGAGAGCTAGCACTGCTCCTGGCTGTGCAGGCTGGAGCTCAGCCCCCCTGGGCTGCACTCGCTGGTTGTGGCTCTCTCCTGAGCTGCGTGATGGGGTTTGGTCAGGAGATATCTCCTCCTGATCCAGCTGACGTGGTGTCTGTGCTAGCAGTGTTCTCAGTTCTCCAGGAGTGTTCCTAGGACTGTGAAGGTATCATTCTGATGAAGATCCACTTAAGCTAATTTCATCTGAGTTCTGGATCTGGCTCGTGACCAGCCTGGCAGATTCCATAAGCCACAAGCTGCTCTCTGTCAAGTATATTCCTGATTTATCTCTATTTGTATTGAAGGGTGTCTATAGAGGTTGCATCCACTTTCCTGAGTGAGATATTTTCTGGAGATGTTCAAAACCCACCTGGACACCTACCTGTGCAGCCTGCTGCAGGGAGCCTGCCTGGCAGGGGCTGGACACAAGGATCTCTGGAGGTCTCTTCCAGCCCCTACAGTTCTGTGATTCTGTGATTCTGTGAAACACTTATTCATCAGATGAAGACTTCCTGTGTGGCTTTCTCTTCCACATGCTTCATACGCAGATGTGGGCTCTGCTTACTGAGGGGAAAAAAAAGATACACTGTCTTGTTTGTTTTCTTCTGATATTTTCCAGATATTCTGATATTTTCACTTCCAAATAAAAAAAGAACAGTTTCCCGTACCTCCTTCTCAACAAGCACAACTCAAAACCTCAGCTTTGCCCATAAAACACTTCTGCCACAGGTTGTGCTGTCCAGGATAAGCCATTAATTAACTTAACATGCAGATAGTTACAAATCATAAAATTATTTGAATAGGAAGGGACCCCTAGAGGCCACCTGGTCCCACTCCTCTGCAGTGCACAGGGACATCGCACAGCTCCATCAGGAGATCAGAGCCCTGTCCAGCCTGACCTTGGGTCTCTCCAGGGATGAGGCATCCATGAGATTCAACCAATTATATCACTATATGGGATGTAGCGGCAGGGGCAGCCGTGGCTTTCTTCAAAGGAGAGACCTGAATTTCAGGGTGAGATGACCAGGTGTGAAGCCGGAGCCTGATGGAAGGTGAAGCCATGAAAGTGGCAAAAGGATTTCTTTGCTGATTTTTCTGTTCTGAGGTGGGATAGAAACAGAGCGATGAGCTCTTTTCTTAGGCAAGAAAATACTGAGCAAAGTACGTGGGATCAACCCAACTTCAAACGTGGCATCTTTTATCTCCAAACCTGAGCCCATGGAAGTAGGGAAGTCCCAGTGAGAGGCACCGATGGGTTCCAGAACGTGTCAGGCAGAAGGTTTTGAGAGCAGAGCAGAATCTGGCTGGTTGCAGTGACTGCAGGAGAGCTCCTGGATGTCAGAAAATACAGACGGAGGGGTTCCTTTGTTCCACAAGCACGAGGCACCTGAGTTAATGTTGCTCCACCTCCTAACACAGCTCTGTGAACTGGATGTTTTTCCCAGATTGTAAAAAATATGTGTAAAGATTTGTTGTCCACAGGGAGCTGCACATCTGAATTCTTCAGACTCTTTTGAGCAGTTCTAGGAGCACAGAAGGAAGGAGCTTAGAGTAATGAATAAAATAAAGCAGTTGAGAAATACTGTCTCTCAAATAACCAGAAGGACCTCAAGACATCTTTAAGTCATTAAAAATGAAATAAACATCTTCCTGGCTCACTGGTACTTACCTGAATTGCGATCCATGAGATGAACTTGGCATGTCACAGTGAAGAGAAATGTGAATACAGTATGGATAATGCAACTCATTTTATATTTATGGGGATATTATGTGAGGTGCTCCAAAACATTATGGCAAAGGTCTATTTCCCATAACATGCTCATAAAAGAAAGACTTGCCAGTTCTATAATGTTTGACATAAAGTATTGATCACACTTGGAGAAGAATGACAGATACTTGGAGATGACGAAAATGAGGTTAAAAGTGAGAATCTTTGTATTATCTCATGTATCTCATAGCTGTCATTGGCTATGTGGAAATCAGTTGTTTTAAGAAAATCTGGGTTCCCTTTCTAATTAATAGAGAGAGGCTGGGCTCTTGAGAGATGGTTTGTCTTGACGTAAGATGTTTTTTAAGAAGAGAGTGATGGGCTGCCTCTTCTGGAGGTACTCACCTCTTCCACATACAGCAAGTGGAGCGGGGAAGAGTGGCTCAGACCAGATGCCTCACTCCTATATGCCTAAAGTTAGGTGCAACGAATCCCATCTGCGGGCGGGTGAAACAAGCAGAATACACTGTCAGCTGTAATGAGTGGCAACGAGACTCGCTCTTGACATTACCGAAGGCCAAGTAAAGTTTCTTTGATTTGGCAGAGCCAGGTTTCCTCTCCTTAGCTCTGTAATACAGTTATTTGCTACTTTTATGATTTCCACAGGCATATATCCGTGTTCCAATTACTGAGATGACGTTTGCACCAGCATGATTCATGCTGTCAATTCCTGCCTCAAGTTAGATCCAAGCTCAGTTTATTTTGGGAGCAGTGCATACATACCTATCCGGAGTAAGGAGGTGCGGGAGAAAAGAGCCTTCACCCAACTGGAGAGACAGTGGAAGTCATCAGAGAGCCAAAGTGGTGGTCAGAAGGAAAGCAGATGGAATTCCTGCTCTGCTTTGAGTAGTCCCTTGCATGTTGGGGCATTTGGGTTCTTGCTGTAAAGAGGTCCAAAGGACTGAGCAGAGCTTTAGAGATGTGCACACGGGGTCATTTTGGCTGTGGTTTGCATCTGGTTCCACGTGTGGGACCTCCCCTCAGGGCACTGTAACCACAAGGAGTGCACAAGCATTTGAGAAAGGAGTAAGTGGGGGGTGGTGTGGGGTGGGGGCATGGAGCTAGAAACGACTGCTTTCCTCTGCTTTGCCTTCTCCTTCCACTTTTGTTTTCACCCAAATAACACTCCTTTATTTTCGCATTGTCTGTCAGGAATGCATATTGTCAAGGCAGGGATATTCTCATCTCACCTAGATATAAAACACAGAGCTTGCACAGTGATTAATCACATCACTTTGTTACCTCTTTGCAGTGCCATTCAAATGTCAGCGATCCTCAGGAGGTTCCTACAGTGCAGGCAAACAAGCATTACCATGTTCTTCCAGATAAGAGAACAAAGACAGTGGTCACCATTTTCCAAATGTGGTTTCTAAAACCATGTTCTGTCATCAGGTCCTTTTATTTAAATGACTAAAACTGGGCTGACCCAAGGTGGTGGGGGCTCTCCTACCACACCGACCACGTGTGCTTCCTGCTGAAAATAAGGGTAGGCAAGTGCAGGCAATTGCCTAATCAGGGAGACTGAGCAGAAATATATAGCACGTTATAATCATATTACAGTGAATAAATCTCAACAAACACAATACACGACTATGAAATGCTTCCTTGTTCATTTTACTATTTCAATATGTGGTGGGAAACTGCTATTAAAATAATAATTATATTAGCTTCACTACATTTACTCAGTAGCTTGATGCTACTATACAGCATGGCCTGAGAGGAAATGTCTTGTTCAGATTCATTTTCTTCACAGCAATAGAGGACCCATGAAAACTACATCCAGCCTTTATTGTAGTAAGGAAGCATTCATAATATCCTTGTAATATTTATTAATGTGAAATGTGCAGTTAAATGCTTGATGAAAGAGCTATTGTATGCTTGGGTTTACAGTAAACAGTTAAAGCTCTTACCGTGCAGTGGAAGCAAGTGGAATATTTGCTTAGATTTGGCAAGAAGAAATATTGTAAATAATTCAAAGAGTGTAATTTGATTGTAGATTTTTCTGGGCTATGTGGCATATGGCCCTTCTGTTTTTGTTTTATTTAGGTTTGCTGCCTCCGTTACGTAACCATTCTTTTTTGGCTGCAATTAAACTTCAAGGTCAACCAGGAATTAAGCAGGAAGGAAGTTGGTTGGAAGTTGGCTGCAGATGAGCAGGGCCGCGTTGCATCGCCGCGGTGCTGAGCATGGCTTGCAGGGTCTGGACATGGCGTTGCACTGCTCTCGTACAGGCTCACCTGTCCCAGGGACATGCATTTCCTCCTTCTTTCACTGATGTAAAGCAGGAACTGGGCATTTCACAGTATTTCTATGCTTATCTTCAAGAGAAGCACTGCAATTGCCCCAGTGTGCTCATTTCCACTGAACACGGCTCACTTGCTGGGTGCCACCAGGTCGCACTGCCCCACTTCCCATCCCATATTGCCCCGCTGTGGGGCTGGGAGAGGAGGAAGGGCTGTCTGGGCCCGGGGCTGCCTTGTGGTCTTTCAGCCAAATGCTCTGGGTTCTTAAGAATTCTCCATCTCTATTGCAGTACGTATTATAACATGCAAACACATATATTTTAAAGCTGGCCACGCGTATTCCTCCCTGTGCTCTGCACAGAAACTCTGGCATCACTTTTCACAAGCTGAAAAATGTCCCTCGCATCCAAAGTGCTTCCATTATTTTTGGATTTTTTTCATTTAGAGCTCCTCAGGTGAATAGTGCCATGTAAGTGCTAAGTGTTATTATTTATTAGGCGCATATATTCTGTAATTACTTTGCAAATACGATCATTATATTTGAAGTTACAGTGTACTTCAAACATTAATTGCCACATAACTTGCAGATTTCAGATCTGATACACAAACCTAATCATCAGTCATTAAGTATTAAAGAAGAGAGCACTGGAAATATATTAAATTACCTCAGATCACTGATTAAACCTAATCCTTGGAAATTCCTAAAAGCCTGTTGAGGCACTGAGATTCGCTTCCAAGTGACCACTGGGAATTTAGGCCTGCAAAAACAGCTGGATGCTTTAATTCTCAGGGATATCATAATTCTGCGACCCTGCAAAATGCTCCTTTTTTGGAGTTCTGCCCCAGCCATATCTAATTCCTGCTCTGGTTTGCTCGGAGGCTGACGTGATGGCTGTGCACTCCCCAGACAGCGTTTTCCTCTGCTGATTCCATCACTGCACAAATGCATTGACCAAGAGCTGCCCTTCTGGGGTGGGGTGTGAGCCCTCCCTGCTGCCTGCCCCGGGCTGCCTGAACTGTTCCATCCACATCCATCACCTATGCTGGAGCTGTGGGAGGAGAAATGAAGGAGTTCATAGAACCATACAGTCATTCAGGTTGGAAAAGACCTCCAAGATCCCCAACCCATCCCCACCATGCCCACTATATCCCCAAGTGCCACATCTCCATGGCTCTGGAACACCTCCAGGAATGGGGACTCCGCCACATCCCTGGGCAGCTGTGCCACTACATCACCACTCATTGGAAAATAAATTGTTCCTCATATCCAACCTGACCTTCTCCTGGCATAACTTGAGGCCGTCACCTCTTGTTCTGCTGCTGATACCTGGGAGCAGAGGCTGACCCCCACCTCGCCACAACCTCCTTTCAGGGAGTTGTAGAGAGTGATATGGTCTGCCCTGAATCTCCTCTTAACCCTAACCCTGAACCTCCTAACCGTAACCCTAACCTTGAACAATCCCAGCTCCTCCAGTCACTTCCAGCCCATCCAGATCCCCCTGAAGGTCCTTCCTACCCTCAGGCAGACCAATGCTTCCCTCCCAACCTGGTGTCATCTGCAAACCTGCAGAGGGTTCATTCAATCCCCTCATTCAGATCATCAGTAAAGATATTAAACAACACTGGAAATGTTAATTAAGTGTTAGAAACTCCTCAAAAGCTGTGCAGTTATCTCAAAGCCCTGTTCAGGCAAATGGCACCTTAACTCAGGTTTATACTCCTTCAACATAAGTAAAATATTTTTGCTCATGAGCTGTCACTTCCAACAATCTATATCAAATATTATAAAAATAACAGCATATGTGTGTGCAGATACATAGATTTGAAAGCATTAAATACAGGTGTGTGTGCATGCTTGCGTGCTTCGGATGGGAGCAAGGCAGAAGGTGTGAATGTGGGGATGCTGCTGACGCCTGTGCCGTGCATGCGGTGTTGCCTGCCCTGCAGCTGAGCTGCTCCTCCCCAGGGTCGTGAGGAAGTGGGGGATAAGAGTGGCCAACCCTGAGTAAGTGCTGCTTGAACTGAAATGCTGAAAAAGCACATAAAAGGATTTGAAAACTCAGTCTGAAGGGTTTAACCCATCTTCTGGAGCAGACCCTGGTGTGCACTGCTGCTCCAAGGCGCCTGTTGGGCACCTTTGAATTTGCAGCCTCACAGCTTGTCTTTCTTCTGAATTTAGCTCCCTAAGGAAGTTGGGGTCTTTTCAACCTCTGACCCTGCTGATCCTCACTGCTTCCCTGACACTGATTGTCTCCCAAGGAGCTCACTGCACTGCCCAGGCAGGCATCCTCCCTGCTGTCTCCTCTGTCTGAACCAACAAATCTTTTCATTGGCACGTACTGTTGACCCATAACAGATTTCACTCAGATTCTGAGTTCCTGACTTGTTCCTCAGTCCTTGCTGTGTCTGTGCAGGGGAAGAAGCAAGAAGGACAGAGCAGCCTAATATTGGAGGACAAAGCATCTCCCCAGGGCATCTCAGACCACAGTCAGCAAACCTCCCCTGGATGCAGGCAGCGGTCACAGCCAGTAATGCTGTTCCTATAGTCAGAAGGCAGCTTTTCTGCAAGCCAGTTCATCAGCTGTAGTGGTGTATGTTCATCTGGTGTTGGTGAGGAATGTCTTTCTAGCCTTTAACTCTGTCCTTCCTGCTGCTCACTCTTTACTGCCATAGTTCCTGCAGGATTTGTCACCCTGCTCTTTTTACCTTAAACGGGTTAAAGATAGTTTAGTGGTGTTTTTTCCTTTTTCCCTTCTTTTACCTTCTTTTCGCTGCTTACGTTGAGCAGTCATCAGCTCTCAGTCTCACCCACACTCTGACTCACTAAGGGATGGAAGTCCTTCGCTATCCGCCTGCTGCTGCTGTCCTGGTGTGGGCAGTGCTGTGTTCCTCTGCTGGTGTGCCATGATGCACCACTGTTAGTTATTTACCAGAGTGCCTGCATCATTCAGCCCTGCTGTGCTCCACAGTGTTTATGCTCACAAGAGGAAGATGTTCCCTGGTCCAGGGTGGGTGCTGGAAACACAGAAAGAACTGTAGGGCGCTGAGGGGAGGACTCCAGTTAGAGGTTAGGAGCTGTATTCCATGTCTGTAAATGCGGAGAGGTGTGTGGTGCTTATGAGTACTTGCAGTGGTGGAAGTCTAGACCGAGGCTGATTTCTGCTCAATTTGCACAGGCTAGCTAAGGACAGAATGTCATCTCCACGTTATGGCTTGAACCCAACTCCATGGTATAGAGTCAAGCATTTAAGGGGTCTTACTGAATCCTTCCATGTCTGCATCCTTCCATTTGACATGAGGCAGAATGCAGTATTGCTTTCAGTCCCAGAAGCAAGGATTTTTAGCTGGGAAAGAAAAAAAAAAAACAGTTGCGATGTTCAGATTTCCTGCAATGAGCTGTCAGGTGCTCCAGTCATTAAGCAGCCTTGCGGTTCAGAATCACAGAACCATGGAAAGATTGGGCTGGCATAGACCTTAAAGATCACAGAGCCACAGAATGGCTTGAGTTGGATTGGAAGGAACCTTAAAAATCAAAGAACCACAGAATGGTTGCATTGGCCCTTCCAGCCCCCCACCCTCACCTCCGCTATGGGGGAGAGAAGCAGGATTTGTAATTGCTGTAGATGGTCATTGTTGTAACTGTATGAGAGGCACTAGCAATCACTCACAACCAAGGAACCAAGGACCTCACTTTTTTTGTGGTCGGTAGCAAAAACCCCTCCGCTTCATTGTGAAAATAAGCAGGCTCTATTTAAGACTTCCTTTTTTTCTGATAATCAATACTTGCATCTCCAAGAAGGCAAAGAAAAAGAACACTTAGGGTCTTTTTTAATTGGTTCTTTGTAATTGTTTTGTAGGGTGTTTGAAATTTTTAAAGATTTATGTGCAAAATAAAATTCTTAGCGTTTTTAGTAAAATTCTTACTTCTTAGTAAATTATATGGTAGATTAATGTGGCATGTAAAAATCTGTCATAAAGGAAGTAAATTTCACATATATAGGGGAAAACTGCTGTAAAAATGCCAAACCAGTCCTAGAATCTTTGATTCATATTTTGGTGGGCAAGTTTTACTGATTTAAACATTATTCTGAATACATCTTTTACTAAGAAAATATTTTTTAGGTATGTTTTTCTTTTTTTTATAAGGAATGCTATTCTTCCTATGTAAATAACAGCACTGCTAGTGCTTGGGGTGTTGATCCTTACCACTTTTCCCACTGGTAAATCAGCTGATACACAACACTTGGAAAGCAAACAGAAAACTTTGGTGTCGTTTTCTGGTGTTTTTGGCCAAGCCCACGCAGAGAGGCATTGAGAAGGGAAATGCTGAGCGTGTTGCATAGCACACAGCTGCTAGCAGCCTTCAGCCACCCATTCTGCCACCACAGCAAAGGCCAAGTTCTGAGTTACAGACGGGTTTGAATCTCCCTGCTCCCTAGCAAACTTCAGACAAGTCTCCCTTACGGCTCTCTCTGATGCGTTTCCATGATGAATTTCCCCTCCTGCAGGCACAGAGCGGGTTTCATTGCCAGGGGAAATGCCAAACAGGGAGACAAGCTGACACCCAAAGGCCACCACCGAAAGACGTTGGCATCTGGGTGCTGCAGCTGCCAAGTGCTCCCCACGAGCGGCCGCAGCAATCAGCTCTGGGGATGGAGCAAAGCGAGGAGGAGGAGGAGGCAGCGAAGAGCATGTGGTGCACAATCAATGCCGCAATCAGAGGCAAGAGGCAGTGCCAGCTGGTTCCTGCAGCTTCGTCCACGTGCCAGGAGCACAAAATAATATTTAAATAAAGCACTGAAAGAGTGGGGCAGCTTATGCAGCCCCAGCAGCGAGGGCGGGGTGAGGGGTGCCCCCATGTGTGCAACCGGAGCTCCAGGGCTTCTTGCTCTCTGCCAGCTTGTGTTGGGCTTTGGGGCAGCTCAGAAAACTGCTGCTCCTTATAAAAGTACAGGTGGTGCCAGGGAAAAGTGGGATCTGTGTGGCTGCATGGCTGAGAGCGCGGGTATTGCACAGCGGTGAATAGCATAAGGCTGGCTATATAGTGCAGATGTCAGGAGACACTGGCTGCTTTTAATGGGCAGGCCGATGCAGAACAAACATTGGAATGTGTCAAAATGGGGAAAAAGTCCTGTCATTCGCCATATGAATTGTTTTACTGTGTTGACCATTCTCTTTAGCTCTTTTGAAAATGCACGTTTTGATGGGGAAATGCAAAAGTGAGACAGACAGAAGGAAAAGTTGTGTATTCTATAATGATTGCATGGAAGCGTGTAGCCATCTACCGTGATGGTCTGCAATGACCTCCACAGACCCTTCCCCCACCAAACGCTGTGTCTGCCTTGCCAAACTTCAGGTCTGCTCTGACAAACCATAAAAGGTAGTGAGAAAGGCACTGGAGGAGTCATTCAAGAACTGGGAAATGTGGTACGTGGGGACATGGTCAGTAGGCACAGTGGGACAGGTTGGGGCTGGGCTTGGGGATCCTGGAGGTCTTAATCATTGTATTGTTCTATTTAGGGATGTGGGCAGTGGGCATTGTGGGGTGGGGCTGGAGTTGGGCTTGATGGTCGTAGAGGTCTTTTCCAACCTTAATGATTCCGTGATTCTATAACCATCCTCAGCACAGAGCTGTCTCAAACCTAACTTCCATTGTTAAGCAACTGGGGAGATAGCATGTGTTCACATATTATTTAAAAGAACCTGGACCTCTGGTCACCACTGTAAAAATAATAAATAGTAGTAATAATAAATAGGAATAATAATAGATAGTGCTACTTTTGAAGAGTTCCGTTCTCAGAAGATAGCTATGGACATTTGCATCCCAAGATGCGGTGAAAGGACAGTGCAAGAATGCATTTGGTCACTCATCCTAGAATAAGAGCAGTAGATTTGTCATGCATAAGGAAACAGCATGTGAACTTGTCCTGCTTTAATGGCAGTTCCAGCCATATTGGCATTAAAAGCACAGCCCGTGGGTGCAATGTAGGTTGGTATTTTATGGAAAATGTTTGCTTAAAAATGAAACTGTCTCATTAACTTTTGAGGATACTGATAAATAGATGGCAAAAAAATTGATGGCAGTGCCAGGTAAGTATCGGGTGTACCTAGAAAATTGTGGCACAGCGGGCCCCAACACTGCAAAGCCAGGTTTTATTCCTTGCCTGCTCCTTGTCTCTGCAGCCTGCTGCAATCAGCACACAGCTGGGAGGTTCCTGCTTTCTTCATTAGCAAAGCCATGGCTCGGGTGCCGGCATCAGCCAGTGGGGAGTTCTGCACAGCTTGCACGTGCGTGTGCACAGGCCAGAGCGACAGCCTCGCAGCGTTTGTCCTAGAGGAGCAGTTCATTTGAAGGACTGCTGCAGTGTTATTAGGCATTAGCAATAGGAATGGATTAAAATCTGGCTGGCCCTGCAGATTGCTTCGATATTGCTTTTATACCACTGCACAGAGTACACCAAACCCTGTATTACTGCTCTGCAGTCATGAAACGGTTATTTATGTGCTTGGACAGTGCCAAATGCAAAGTTGCCCAGCTGATCGTACAAAAAAGAGGCCTTTTGCACAAACCAAATACAAATACTGCTCTTCCTGTTTGTAATGAAATGAGGAGAATGAGAACCATTTCAGGCAGAGCTTCGTTATGAGCTTGTAGGTGCTCCAGCAAAGCCAGTGGCTGCCTTACTGCTGATTGATGTGGAGCCCAATAGAAGCCCCATCAGAGCCAACAGCAGAAATGAGCTTCAGTTTTAAGAAAGTCTGCAAACAGCCCAGCTTTCAGCTGACGCGGTGCTGCGTGTTAACACGCCGCCAGTGGCCGCACTGAGTGAACATAGAACATAAAGAGAAAACTCTGTTATAGTTATGCCTAAACCCATTCTTTTTCGAACAAATTCCTTTTGCAAAGAGTCACTTTGGTCAAGAGTATTACTTCTAGAAGCAGAAGAAAAAAGAAAAACCAGCTTGCTTTTCTGAACTCTGAACTTTTCTGAACTGCTAAAAACTTGTCTGGACATACAGGACAGGTGCAACAGATTGGTATCATTTTCTGTTCTAACATTCTTTGCATATTTCTAGTATTTATTTAGAGATTCAACTTGCTTTTCTGGATTTCCACTCTTGTATCTTTTTCTACTTTCTTCTTTTGTTCTCCTCCTTTTAATTTTTTTTCTTTAATTAGGAACATGTTTTAGGTAGAAAGCAGTAATTTCCCAGTGCAGCGCACATGAAATTACACATATTACCACTATTATTAATAAAGTTCTGCATCACGTTCCCTTCTCTTGCCTCCTCTTCCCAAACACAAAACCAACACAATGGATTTATTCCTAAACGCTCAAAACAGATCAGTAAGACCCTACACTTTCCCTGGGAGCTACAGGACTATCTGTAACAGCCTGTAATTCTGAAGTCCAGCCGTCTAGCATGTGTTAGCCTACTGAGGAGGAAAATCTGTTTACACCTTAGCTGATATCTCCGAGTTCTCTCTTCCTCTCGCACAATTATTTGCTTTGCTACCACTTTTACTTGAAGACTGCCAATCTTGTAGAAGGTGCTGATCCACTCTGCCAACACTTACACTTCCTCGTCGAAACGATGAGTATCACCAGCAAGAGTGTCTGCTCTTCGCATTCGTGAAGCCCAGCGCTCCTCCTATGGCCAGCTGGAAGGTGCTTGTGAAAGCACTACTGGTTGTGCTCTCTGTGTTTATCATCAGTCTTCTGAATCTTCTGTACCAGCTGAAACCACTCTGTCTCTGAAAGCAGGTAAGCTTTGGTGTTTAAGATAATGCAGAGAGTTAACCTCTGCCTCGACTTCTTGCACCACTTCACTTGAAATAACTCATAGAATCATAGAATCACAGAATTGCTCAGGTTGGAAAAGACCTTAAAGATCATCAAGTCCACCCGCAACCTAACCAGAAACTACTCCAACGCTAAGTCATGTCCCTGAGCACCACATCCAGGGATGGTGACTCAACACCTCCCTGGGGAGCCTATTCCAGTGCTTAACAACCCTTTCAGTAAAGAAATTTTTCCTGATATCCAACCTAATCTTCCCCTGGCATAACTCGAGGCCATCTTCTGTCCGAGTTCTCAACCTTTTGAAATAAATGTGTTAATTTTGTTTGGGGATGACTATCCCAAGCAGTACTTCAGGCCATTGTTTGCTATCTTTGCCAAGACCACCTCTTTCTGTCTCTCATTTATATCTTCTGTGCTGGTAGCACACACAGCTCACGGATCCATACTGCTGGTACATCGCGTATTTCTGAGCTTTTGTCTGATGAGTACTGACTGTTCTCTCCTACAAGACATTCTGTTTCTCCTCTTCTGGCCCTGGCAGGCATTCAGCTTCCATGACTCTGAGCACCTCCCTCTTCCAACAACCACCCCTGCACTTTTGGGTATCGCTTTATCCACCTTTCCAATGAAAGTGTGGAGCCATCCCTCCATCCCTTTTTCTGATTGAGTATCTCTTGTTTGTTGTTTTTTTTTTTTTCCAGCCTGAGTGCTCTCCTGGGCACTTCAGCTCCTTGAGACAAGGCTTTGTTTTCCATCTTCCTCCTCTGCCTCCTCTGCAGGCTTTGTTATGTCTGGACATAGTTATGTAATAACCTCTTCTTGCCTTCTGCTTTGTGTTTCTCACTCTCTCAGAGGAGAGTATTTGCTAATATCTAGGATTCTTACACCTCTTCTTTTCTCATACATCTTGATTAACTCACCTCAGATCTCTGTCATTTGGGGCCATTCTTCACCTGCCAGCAGGACCTGGAGCCCCATGAACCACATTCCTTTCATGCTTTTTACCCCTAGTTTGTGTAGAGCCTTGTGGCTGTATCGGCCTGGATTTCACAGCTCATTCTTCTCCCAGAGTTGTTTGACATTGAAGATGACAAATTTGTGGAATTAAAAGATGTTTTCTTCAGGGAAACTCCTTCAAAGAGATATTGCACATACCCGTCATTCAGTTATCAGTACTAAATCAATCACACTGCTCCCACCGCCTTCTGACTTTGCTCCAGGATCCACCATTGTGCATTTCAGCAGGTAGTGAAATTTTGCAAAACACCGGTGCCATTTACTGCATTTGCTCCTGGCTCTGAATTCACTCACTGATACTTTCCAAGCCAATTTGGTCAGCAGCAGTCCGCACAGTCCCTCTGCTCATCCCTACAGAACACCCTTCTGGAAGGGGCTGTGCCCACATTCCTGCCTGCAGCCGTAAAATCATTCACCTTCCTGCCACTGACCCGTGCTGAGGTTAAAGCGATGACCTTTGCAGGAGATACTGCTGCTGTTAAAGCCCAGTTCGGGCCCTGTGCTTTTTGCTGGGGCTTTCCCAAAGGGTGTCTGTTGTGTCTTTGGGCTATGGAAAACCTTTGTAGAATAATTCCCATCTTCATTCATCTGAGACAGTTTTCTACTGATAGGCAGAAGGTGAAGAACTGCAGTCATCTGACAATTCTTTAATTATGGGTAATCATCAGTCCCACATTAGTAGCTCTCTGCATTCACTTTTGACATTTTCTGGGTAATTCTTGCATATTTATCAGCAGTTTGTGAGTATGGTTTTTGAAGGCCTGATTTTAGGCAGCATAGCCCTTTGCTATGGCTGTCAGTGGTCACAGTGCTCCACAAGGAAATTTGGGGTAGCAGGGTTAGCACAAAAGATGACTGTAACGATAAAGCCAGGCTTCGAAATCTTAGAAACTGATAAGTAAAATTTGATGAATAACAAAAAAAAAAAAAAAAAAAAAAAAAAAAAAAAAAAAAATCCTTATCAGAATAAAATGGAAAAAAAAAATAAGTCCTCTAACTATGAGCTTTAGCAATACTTAGCATTTGGACTAATGCTGAAGTCTGTAGCTTGTACTTACCTCATGTATATGCCCCGGAGACTGGCCCTTAAAATGGAAATAAGGGCAATAAAGATAACAGAGCTGCATACTTTGCAGTCACATTTTGGGCCTGAGTTTGGGTTTTGGTTTGATCCATGCCTGTGTTCTGTGAGTGTGGGTGTGTATGCTGTTATCAGGTGATGTCTTCTGAATAAGTAACTCCAGCTGCTTCGGCGATGCTCTGGAAGCTGCTGCCTCATTGCTGCTCTGTTGTTTCAAGCTTTGACAAACTGCCTAAACTAGCTGTGGGTTTTATGTGCTTCCCATTCGATATTTTCAATGTCACTTTTAACAGTGACATTGGCCCATGACAAACAACTGCAAACGGTGTGCCAGCCGTAATGCAGACGCTCGATAGGCATACAACTCTTATCTTTTATAGCATAAACTATATTTGCTCCATTGCCTGAGATGGGAACACAAAGCCAACGCTAAGAGAGAGCTAATCCACCTGTCACATTGTTCTGCAGCTTTTCCAGGGAGTTTACGGCAGCCTGGCCTCTCTAGAGCCTGGTGGCAGACGGCTGCACTCCTGTAAATGTGTGTTTCAGCAGCGGAGGAGCAGCACCTACCTCAGCCATCACCCGCTCTTATGGCAGGATAGAGTGGCAGCACTGACTGGGAGAAGACGTCTTCCCTATCCTACGTGCCTGCCATGAAGCACAGAAAATTTTCCATACTTAGATGCACGTATCATGGATGAGAAGCAATCACTTTTCTACAAGAAACTCATTTTGAGTTTACTGTGATGTAATGTTTTTGCAGGATTAATGAACTGGCTCATTTCATCCTGGGTAAAATCATAGGATCGCAGTGAGGTTGGAAAAAAACTCTGAGATCTCCAAGCCCAACCCAAACCCATCCCATCATTCCCTCTAACCGTGTCCCCAAGTGCTACATCTCCATGTTTCCTTTATTTTGGTACTCAGCAAAAGATTCACCACATTTCTTCCTGCTAAAGACGAGCGGTCCCCTTCTCAGTTTCTGCTCCAGCACCCAGAAGCTCACAGCCCTACATCATCAGTCCCAGTCAGCATCCTCAGCTAAACTTTCTGTGTTGACCCATCACTCCTGGGCCCTTTTGTAAGCACCCAGCCCTCCCCGGCTAAAGAACCAACCTGGGCTTTGCATGCACGGCAGGGACCACATTCAGGTGATGCACAGAGGGCACCTGCAGGTATTCTTCCCTCCCAGCCTTCCAGCACGTTCTCTTTTTCCCTTCCTGTCCCCTAAGTTTTTCCATTCTTAGTGTACTCTTTAACGTTCACAGTGCTCATTTTAGGGCAGCCCCCACATCTTGGCAGATTGCAAACCAAAATTCATAGCCAGGAGGAACAGGGGTTTTCATGGTGGGAAAGGTTGGGATGCTCTACTGCAAAGCAGTCTCAGTGGAGTAGGATCCCACTGACATGGAGCTGGGAGCAAAGGCTGCCATCTCATCCTGCTTGCCCTGGTACAGAGCAAGCAGCACACAACCTCACACCCAGCATAAGGGATGCTCAGCTCAGGAGCTGAGCAGAATAGAGTGAGGCCCAGGCTGCGCCACAAGCCACAGGGACATGGAGAGAGCTGGGGCCCCACAGCCCCCTTGGCTCTTCAATATTGCATGGGCTGCACCAGCCACTCCAAGCATCGCTCTTTGGAAAGCTCCATTATCCACAGCTCCTTCCCAAAGGCTGCTATCTACTCCCACCAACACTGCTTTTTATTTGTCAGGAATGATCACCCTTCCCTTTTGTTAATAACAGAGCCAAAATGCCCAGACCAGTGCTTGGGTTTATAAGCATCCTCAGCAACATCGTCAGTGATGTCAGCTCAGAGCATGCTAATTAATCTATAGTCCCTCTTCTGGCTGTTTCTGCAGTAACAGAGCAAAAATAATTTTAGGTGATGTAGCAAGACTGCCTGTTGTTTATTTTTTTATTTGCTTTCTCTCCGTGTGATACAATTAAAGAACCAACCTGGGCTTTGCATGCAGGGCAGGGACCACATTCAGGTGGTGCACAGAGGGCACCTGCGGGTATTCCTCCCTCCCAGCCTTCCTGCACGTTCCCTTTTTCCTTTCCTGTCCCCTAAGGTTTTCCATTCTTACTGTACCCTTTAACGTTCACAGTGCTCACACCCATCCCTTCTTTATTTATTTTTCCTTCTTGAAGGAGCCCAGTTCCCAGCACCCCATACCCATGGAGAAACACCAATCCACATCCATTTGGAATTGCTGGGATGTGCAAACCGGGTAAACCCCGAAGTCATCCACAAGCCTGTGCCTTAGAACTGGTAATCTGTACTAATATTTGCAATACAAACAGCATTTCACTGAGATTAGCAAACTTCACAATGGCTTATTTGCAGCTTTTGAATTTGTAAATGAGGGAAAGGGCTGGGAAAAGGAGAGTAGGGATGATAAACAGGGAAATCTGGAGATGAGGATTTATCCTCCTCATTAAAAGCCACTAAGATCTTCATCTCTGGCATTTAATGTACCAAGTTCAATATTCTGAACATAGTTTGCATGTAAAAATAGCAATATCATATTTTTAAAAATAGAAGGGGTGAGGGGAAGTTTTAACTAAGACACATGCTTTAATGGCTTTTTTCCCCATAAATCCAAGCTTCAGCAAAAAATTTTTGAACAGGAATAAACTCTTTATAATAACTGAAGATTTCTCTCCCATTTTTCTTCTTGTGAAAGTTCTATTTTCCTTGCACGCTAAGCAAGGAGGCCTGAAGAGAAAAAAATATGTGTCCTTAGGAAAAAGAAAAGATCTGCTGCCCTTGGTAGAGGGAAAATCAGCCTTGAAAACCTGGGGCTTATAAATGAAGAAAATGCAAGAATAATAAAAAACACATGACCTGAAATCTAATTAATTTGAGTGAGTCAATAAGTTTCTGTTTCTGGACGCGGGTAACAGATGGAAAGGTTAAAAAGAAAAAACAGGGATGCAGGACATCCCATTTACCTCCTCTCATTCCAATATTTAGAAAATACAAAAATTAAAATTAAAATTAAAAAAGGAAAGAAAAAAAAAAAACAAAAAAAAAACCACCCCTAAAAAAAATATTTATACAACACACAACAAAGAGAAAGATGCCCTTTATTTACTGTGACTACTGCACCTCTTCATCTCCTTATGCACATCCACGTATTTGCCTGGCAGGAAGCTGTGTGTGCTGTGCTATCCCTGCGCTGTGCCAAGCTGTGCCCATGGCCAGGACATTGCACCCCACGCATCTTTGTGCTGCCACATCTCTCCGGGGATGGTTCCTTCCACGGGGAAGTGGCAGTGCACACACATGCTCTGACGCCCAGACCTGAGCAGCTCCCATCCCTTCGTCTCAGAAATCTCCTGGCACAGCAGTGCCTTTCACCCCAGCTAAATCCCTCTGCTGAAGTCACATTTTCCCCCAGATTTACAGGGCCAGAGCATGGTCTGGCCAGTTGAAAACTACTCATTTTTCATTTATATATTTGCATTTCACTCCTAAATGTGGCACGACAGCTTACCAGCACGTAACTGAGAGCCTAACCCTGCGCCAGACCTGTGCTATCACATAAACACAAGATTTCAAAAACGTTCCGAGGAAAGTAATTTTCACATCACCCAATTACCGGGACTTTCTCGTTAAAGTCCTTCTCTGCGTTGCAGGTTGCTGTCTGAGCTCAGGAGCAGGGCTGGGAGCAGCACACAGCACAGCGGAATGGCACAGCACGGTGTGTGCAGCATGGCACAGCGCAGCATGGCACGGTGTGTGCAGCATGGCACGGAGTGCGCAGGCTGGCACAGCACAGCAAAGCAAGGTGTGTGCAGTGTGGCACGGTGTGTGCAGCATGGCACGGTGTGTGCAGCACGGCACAGTGTGTGCAGGATGGCACAGCACAGCAAAGCACAGTGTGTGCAGCACGGCACAGTGTGTGCAGGATGGCACAGCACTGCAAAGCACAGTGTGTGCAGCACGGCACAGTGTGTGCAGGATGGCACAGCACAGCAAAGCACGGTGTGTGCAGCACGGCACGGTGTGTGCAGCATGGCGCAGCACTGCAAAGCACGGTGTGTGCAGCGTGGCACGGCAGTGTGTGCAGGATGGCACAGCACAGCAAAGCACGGTGCTGTGCTGCACAGCACGGTTGCACCCGCTCCCTCCCCACACCGCACCCAGCCCCAACACCTGGCCCAGCGAGCTGCAGCCCTGCGCCACGGCAGCGGTACCGGCGGAGGAGCAGGATGCTAAACAAGATATATACATGATGTCAAATATTGGCTGCACACATCTAAGCCAATCACTTCTAAATAAATTAACCATGGCACTGCCTAATACGATCCACCTGCTTTCTTCCTCGTGTTGTTCCAGACCCTACCTGAACCCCCCTTTGATTAAATGTCAAAAGCTTGCCTTGTGCCTGCAGATTTCACTGAAGGCGGATAACAGAAAGGTTCCTCCTGTGACTCCATAAAACTGAAATAAATTCCACTGGCATCTTGTAAATTTTTATTTTCTACAATGACTGCAGGCCCCATCTGCGACCCAGCTGTTATTAGAAGGGAAAGCGTTGGCCCTTCTGCATTACAAAACAGCATAGAACAGTAATTGCCAGTGGAAGAGATTAAGTGTAGACACTAAAAATGTTTACTCGCAATGAATATGCATAACGATGGGTAGGAAACAGCACTGGAAGATTAAAAAGAGAGAAGGGTTTGTTTACAAGGCTGGGAAAAAAAAAAAGAGGGGAATGTCAGTTGGCCCCAAGCCTGAAATAGGAACGAAAAACCTTTGGGCAAGGCATTAGGGAGAAAAACAGATGGTTTGTGAACCTTTTATTAGATAGAAAAATCATTAATCAAGCCCAGGCTGGAAATGGCAGGGTTTTTGGTAGTTCATATTTTAGTTTATTTTTTCTTAAAGTGACAGTGTGCTGTTTTGTTGACAGTCGGCGGCACGGAGCCCCTTCCACGGGAGGTGCAGCCGCTTTAGCATGCAGCACTGGGAGCATGTCTAACTTTAGGTCCGCGCTAGCACCAAGCTGTTCTGCAGAGGAAATCCCTCAGTAGGGTTTCACATTTCAGCACCTGTTTTGCCCATATAACGAAGCAATTAAAAAAAAAAAAAAAGAAGAAGAAGAAGAAGGGGGGAAAATCACAGCCTCGGTTTTTTGTTTTTTTTTGTTTTTTCGGCTGCTTCATTCCAGTTTGGGGGAAGAAATGTAGGGCATGAAAACTTCCACAGACAGCCTCATGAATAGGGAGCCATTTAGCAGAGCCTGTCAATACACGCACCCTCAATCATGTCTCCTATTTCCCTTTATTCTGCTGTTATAAGACTAAAAATAATTGAGTTTGCAGCATTCAAGCAACGGTAAGCCAAACGGAAAGACAGAAAGTGGTCTGGCAACCTGGTTACTCCCTGTCCTAGCTGGGGGCATCCTGCCCGTGCCAAATGATGTCACCGCGCGGCGCCTGAATACGGGGCTTTGTTCCTTCCTTCTCCCCTTCTCCATTTTGCCAGCACCAGCCTCAAAGCAGGGCATTTCTCAGCAGCAACAGCTCAAAGCACAGCAGCCTCCCTTTCTCCCAGTCTCTCAGTAATATTTAGTGACTGTGAACATGTGCATGCATGTTTGTGCGTGCAAGTGTGCATGTGTGTGCACACGCATGCCTCTGTTTGTGTGTGCATACAGATGCGTGCATGCATGTGGGCGTGCACGCATGTGCTGGCAGCAGAGTTTTCCTGAGAAGCTGGTACAGGGCACTGAGATGAGATAAATAAAACAAAAAGTCCAGTTTGTGAATCAAGATGAGATCTTTCTGTATATTTATTTATATTTGATGGCCACAGAAGCCAGTCTGAAAATTACGAACCATCCTTCAGGATTCCCAGTTTCCAGACATGTTTTTGTCAATAGATCCAGGCGCTCACGCACACAGTGACAAAAACCATCCCCGTTGCACCCCAAACAAATTCCTTTTCTCAGCGGTGGGTCCCCCGGGAGTCTTGCAGTGGGTGGGTGCACACTCAGAACCTTGGTTTGCAATTTCTGATCCCCCTTTTCTGTGTTATCATCTCAGGGCAAGTCTCCAGTATCTCACGGAATTACCTGGCATTTGAATTTACATCACAGAGATTGTCATTTGGCTTGTTATTATTTAAGAAATTAAAAATATAATAAGACACAAACCTCAGTTATACCAAAACATCGGAGCATGTGCGAGTGACAAAGGATGACATTGGGAATGAACCGTGAAATATTTAGCAGTAAAGTCAGGACCAAAAATAAAGCCAATATCCTTCTTGGGGGAATAAACGGGAATGGTTTCTTTTTCCAATTTTTTTTTTTTATACCACAGAGGAGCTGCCCACACATTTCCTAATTCTTAGACTAATAACTCTGAGATGAACTTCCTAAAACATATGAGCTTCATCAGAGAAGGGGGGGAAGCAGAGGGGGGAGGATGAGGGGGAAGTACAAAATGATCTTTGTAAGAAATAGTAGCTGGGATTGCTAGCATTGCATATGTTACAGCACATCATTAATAACAGTGATCAAAAGAAAAAGAACATCTTAGCAGCTGCATCAAATTATTATAGAAATTGGAATTTTCAAATGAGCTCAGTTAAAAAAAAAAAAAAAAAAGGAAAGGAAAAGGAAAAAAAAGAACTAAAAAGGGCACGTGTACTGGAGGTCAGGTCACTTTGCAGAGTCACAGGATAATCCCAAAAGGTACTGAAAGGGCTCGGATGAAAAAAAGAAATTCTTCTTCCTATTATGGTCTTTTCAGTATTAGTAGACAAACGTAGGGAAGAAAAATCCGAATCTTAGCAACAGTGCTAAGAACAGGGCTGGGGTCGAGTGACCCCACAGCCTCCACGCACACACCTGCAGCAAGGGCTGCTCTAGATTTTGATGCAAATTGGTATAATTACATGTTTTTTATAATGAGAATACACAGAATTTCAGACTGAGCAGCTTGGAGCTGGAGCTGAGGCTGTGGGGACGGGCTGCCGGTCTCCCCAAGGACTGATGGCACTTCCTCTGATAGCAGCCGGTGCACAGCCACGGGTCTCGTATCCCCCGTGGAAAAGAAGTGGGTGGGATGTGATGGCTCACTCGCAGGAGACTCCCTAACCTCGTCTTCGAGCACAATGCATGTTTTATAACAGCCTTGCGCAAACGCGGGATCCTGGCCAGGCTCAGTCCTCCCACCTCTCGCAGGCGGACTAAGGAATTTAATTCATGGCAGACGGGGCCTTCCTGGGAAGCTGCCCTGGGGAACCGTCCCAGCTCATCCCAGTGCACCCAGCAGGCCCAGCATGTCCACCAGACCCTATGTACCCACCGTGCCCAGCGCGCCCACCCGGCCCACCCACCCCCCAGACCCAGTGCTCCACACAGAGCATCTCCAGCAGCTCCCAGTGGCTGCAGAGGACCCCATCTCCAGCAGCTCCCAGTGGCTGCAGAGGACCCCAGCAGCATGCCTGCGGTGCGTGCACAGCACTCCCCTCTCAATCAGAAGGTTTCACCCAAATCACACTAGAAAAAAAATGTGTTTTACACTTGTCCAGGTGGGGGAGGCTTCAGGATCCCCACCCTGTTGTGGCCATTGAGGAACTGATGGCTGCGTGACCCCATGGAGCCCGATCCCCTTGGTCCCAGCAGCTCCGGGGGTTATCCTGTCAGATTATTAATCCTGCAGGATTAACTGACAGATCTCCCTGCTCAGCAGCACCCGCTGCAAAGCGAAGCAGCGCTCAGCAGGAGCAAAAGGTGACATGAAGAAACTCTTTAAGGTTCAGGTTTGATCTCAAAATAAAAGCCTTTCTTAAAAACGCATTCCCAAGCCCCCTCCCTTTCCCTGAAAGCCATGTTTCTATAATTCGAACCAGCTCTCAAGGCTCTGGTTACACATCTGCCTTCTGCATGTGACGCTGCAGTCCATCTTAGCAAGCAGTAAAAGTACAGGTGTTTTGGTTTTAAAGTAACCATTTTAAAAATAAACTCAGAATGGGGCCTCAGATGATTATTTTTTACAGCTGGCCCAGTTCCCGCTGCAGCCCGTCAGCTCAAGGGTTAAGCGGCAGAGAAGAACCGCTCGTGACTTCATTGCTCTTCCATCTGGTGGGAACCCTGAAAACCATTTGTAAATTAATTTTTTACTTTGAATGCATGCTGCCACATACAGTCATCGCTGGATCCTGCACAGACAGCTTGCACTGCTGCTTCAACATGTCTCCAGCGACAGGCTCGGCTTCTACTGATTTTGAATGCAGGAGAATAAAATCATTAAGTATGTATGTCCATTCTGCCTGCATGCTTTCTCCCCATACTTTCTGCCATAATTATCATCACATTAGTTTAGTAAATAATGTTGACACATGGTTCCATAACAGCTGTAGAGTGTCCATCTGACACCCACGCAATCAGAAGTTCAGCTCTTTGAGGAAGAGGACAGACTGAGCTTCAGATTTCTTCGTCTACACTTCTCCTTGCCTCCCTTCAGGAGGCTCGCGCAGAAGACACGGAATCCCTGCTAGCCCTGTCACAGATGAGAAAATCTATTATTTCCTATTAAATCCCTTCAAATAATCCATTCATCTGATCTTTGAGAAATGCAAAGTGCTCATTAATCATACAACTGGTGAGCACTGATTTACAGATTAATCTAATTAGACCTCATTTGTTTCAGGTGAAAGCAGCTATATTAACAAATGCTGCCCAGTGCACAAAGCCTCACACATGTGGCTTGATGTAGAAGTCATGATCAATTACAAGATTGACTTTGTGGAGCTTGCGCTGCTATAGTTGAGGGTCTGTCAACATTTCCATTACAAATTCAAACACCGCTTTTAAGGGATTTATTACTCAGCCATAACATTGGGTTGACTCTTGGCATCCAAGATCTAAGCCCGAAATCGCTGGGTGTTTAGCAAAACCACTCAACCTGCTTCAAGCCCCCCGGCGGGGCAGGGGCAGGGTGAGTCAGCGGGGCTGCTTCTTCTGGCGTGGAGCTCTGAAGAAAGGCTTTGTTTTAGGAACGCAGATTTTGTTGAAATAATTTCTGGAATTCAGATCCACCGAGGTGGGCTGGGGACGCCCAGGCACTGCGTCCTCAGGCAGAGCAGCACCGTGCGCGGTGTCGGTGCTGAGCAGTGGGTAAATGCCAGCTCAGCCGCAGCTGTGTGGGTTTGCTGGGGTGCTGTGCATTGAGGGCATAATGGGCAATGTTCCCAGGTGAGCAGAGGGGTCCTGACTAAGCCCCACTGTTATGGCTTTTGTTATTTGGCCCGAACAAAAGGGGGCATGAATGGTCCTTTCAAATGAGCCATTTATATTTTCAGCCAGAAACTACCCTTTTAGTTTAACAGATGTGTGCTTTGGACTACTCACTAGATTAGAGTGGAAACCTGAGTGTTTAACTGACAAGGCAAAAAATGCTAAGCCTGCTTGTGGGATGCGGAGAAAAATCCTACTAGGGAAAAAAAAAAATACACACCAGAAATGCTTCCTATTTATTTTCATCAGCATCTAGGTAAATATATTGTAATGGGAATATTTAAAGACCTGTAATCTTATTTACATTCCAAGCATGAATACAGTTCCCAGTACATTGCAGACATCTGTCAGACAAACAGACAAGACTCTGCAAAGATATTTAAAATGCTCTTCTTTTAAACTGCAAGGAAGTAGTTTGGGGATTTTGGCAGGATAGCTGGGATATGACATGTCTTTTTTTATTCTTCCCCCCTCCGTAGCAAATGATTTCTTCGGCTTCTTACAAGCAAGCTTAAGAAATTCTGTTTGATAGGGTATTTACTATGAAAACTGGAGTGATAACTCACGGATGGATCTAATTTGTCAGGTGCTTTTGCTTTGAGGGTTCTTCTCTGCCCATGCCTTCCTCCGTTATGTTTTAAAGACGATTCTTCCCCCTCTCATCTCAATACAGGCATAGCGTGGTGCAGGTCCGCCATGTCAAATAACATGAAACAAAGTTAAGTGTTTCTATTTAATCCTGAAGGGTAAATGGGGAGGATTATCAAGCGTGGAATAGGATCACCTTTCCACAGCCTCTTTGCAGCGGGTGGGACGGCGGCCGCGTGGGCACTGCTATGGCAGATGAGCGGTGCTCTCAGCACACCAGGGAGCACGCCAGGTGCCTGGGGTGGGCTGGGGCAGGCAGGACTGCGCCAGTGTCGATTTCACCGCCCCCCGAAATCTCCTCAGCGCCTGTTTTCAGCTGCTCTCCGCTATCTTGCTGCATAATTTGGAGTGTCTCCTCTTGGTTTTTTGGATGCGAGACTTAGCAACAGAGAAAGGTGCTAAAGAGAGACAAAACTTGTGTGGGTAGCTGGAGATTAGCCATTTGGAATTCCACCCTTCTCCTTGTACCACAAGCTGTTTCCTGACTTCCACTCCAAATCGCTACGCTTGGGTGCAGCCGCCAGGGCCCGAGGTGCTGTGTGGGGTGCAAGGCTGGGGACCCCTCTGCATTTTGAGGTTCCCCACCGCATGCAAGCAGCAGGGTGCTCGTTGCCGCCCCACAGCCCTGTGCCGGGGCGAGGGCTGCTGCTTGCCCTGCATGCCCTGCTCTCCCCGCCTCGTTGGTATGAAACCTGCAGCTCCGCTCGTTAAACACCGCTGAGCATCCCCTTCATTTCCAAAGACAAATATGAACAGAAACACAACCAAACATGTACTGTATTAAAATCATTGATTCACAATATTTAAATTTCCAGCTAGCCTCCAATTAGCAGGCTTTCCAATATTTGAACAGAAGACCATTTTAATGCAATTACAAACACATTTTAGGCATCTAAATTTTTTGCATAATTAGTTCCCTATTAAACTATTTATGTAGCCCTTTTTCCATCAGAAACAGAGAAAGCAGAACAATTTTATTCCTTACTGTTACAATAATTAACTATGCAAGTAGAACAGCATATTAATAGAGTATAATTTGTTTACATTTAAAAGAAAATTGTGTTAGATTAGCATAGCAAAAGACTATTTCCATATCCAGGCAGTAATATGCAGGCCTAATAGCAATTTACAGTGTAGTTAAAGAATATTATTAATAAAGTAATACAGTGTAATTCTGTTTGCCCCCACCATATTTCACAATGTCCTTAATTACAGCTAATTCCATCAAGACTAATTCGGGTGTTATTAAGCAGTAGACACAGGAATCTTAAGCGCAACCTTTGGGAATGGCAGAGCTGCCAAGTGTCCCGGGAGCCTGCTCCCAGCACCAGCACTACTCTGTCAGGGCTCTTATTTATGCCACAAACTCATCTCAGTGCGTGCAGCGTATGCTTGTGCTGTGAGTCAGCTCTTCATCATGAATCATTGTTCATGAAGTCCCCCTGCCTGGCTGTGCAGCCCTCCTGTCCCTCCTGCCCGCTCCCAGTAGCTCCTCAAAGGGGTGAGCTGGGCTGTGGCAGCAGCTTTGCTAAGCTCTGGCTGCACACAGGATCAGGCAAACAGGACTGCAATATCCTTCCCCTTGTACAACAAATTGCTGTGTGCCCCTGCACAGAGAGAGGGAACAGAAGTGGCTTTCTGCATGGCTCCCAGCTTTGCGTTTTCCCTGGTTGAGGTGGGAGCCATGGGGACTTGCTGCTTTATCCTTCACTTTGCAGGAGATGAATGTGCCTGCTGCTCTCACACCAGTGCGGACCCCAGCTGCACAGAAAGCACTCTGTGTACCAAAGTGTGCAGTGTGATCCATGTTTTAATAGCCTCGAGTTGTGCTAGGAAAGCTTCAGCTTGGATATTAGGAACAATTTCTTCTCAGAGAGTATTGATGCATTGGCACAGGCTGCCCAGGGAAGTGGTGGAGTCCCCATCCCTGGAGGTGTTTAAGAACTGTGGGGATGTGACACATGGGGACATGGTCAGCAGGCATGGTTGGGGATGGCTTGGGATTGGGGCTGGGAATCGTGGGGTCTTCTCCAACTTTAATGATTCTGTGCTCCTGTGAATGGCGTTTCCCATTCCTGTGGGTAGTATGCAAGTCTCACTCAGCTGCAGTGATAACTTTCTAAGCACAGCTGAGGGGCCCCTCAGAAACACGTAGGGGAGCTGCAGGCAGTTTGGTGGTCACCCCAGAGCACTGCAGCCACTGGCCTGAGGCAGCATTAGTCAATGAAATTACAGGGAGAAATGTTCCATCTGAGCATGGATTTTGCCCAGAGAAGGTTATTCCTTCTATGAGCTTTCAAGATGTTTTCTATTCCCATATTTAGATGCACATCAATGCACTGGATTAAATTTCTCCACATGCCAGTATGCCCCAGCATATGTTTTCAAGGCACAGAATGCACATGCCATCACGCTAAAATTATTTGTGGCAGAACTGCACAAAGCTCAAGTAAGTGATTTTTTAATTGTGCTCTTGAACTCAGTTATACTCCTCTGCTGCTGCTGCTGCTGCAACCCAGCCCACAACTTCGGCTGAGGGGAGCTCCTGCCCTGGCTTAGGATGGTTTGGGTCCCTGTGGCCAGTGGACAATTTAGTAACCTCAGAGCACATGATTAATGCCTGCAAGTTAGGCTTATTTCTTCAGTCAGCCCAACTATCCAGAAAAATGACCCTTGTTTCAACACAAGAGCCAAACTCCTGTTCAAGCACTGGATAATCCAAAGCTCAGATAAACTCTTTATATCAAAACTGCAGTTGTCTGCAGCCCATTTCTCTCAACATAGCTTTTAAACAGTTTTCTCTTTTTCTTTTAAAAAAAAATTATATTGATAGATAGATAGATAGATAGATAGATAGATAGATAGATAGATATACATATATATATTTTACTCTCAGGAGAATTTGCCAAACGTTGCTCAGAAGTTTCTATGTAAATGCAGGACCAAACAGACCTGCGATGAACATGGTTCAGCAATTATTTGGTCCACCAAAAATGAAAATTTAAAAAAAAAAAAAGAAAAGAAAAAAAAGAAAAAAAGAGGAAAAGAGGAGATGATAGAGATCATACTTGTGCCTTCACATCCTGCAGATGGCTAAAATTCATGTGTGACTGTCAGGCATTCCACAATGCCAAGCTCAAAAGCAGAGTGCATCAGCTTGTTCTTGCATCTGAGCCATTAAAGCCAACGGTCCCGTGCAGAAGGATTGTGCAGAAATTTTGCTCTGGGCATTGGGAATGCCAGAAAAGAGTGGTGTTCTGCTCCATCCCCACCTCCCCCCGGGTGCTGCTGCAGTAAAGTGGCACGGAGTGGGCACGGCCATCCCGCCGCTCTGCACTGCCACCGGGGCCTTCTCTGCCTCTGTGCCATGCAACCACAGCACCGAGTGGCTCAGTAGGATGAAACGCTTGGTACACAGGTGGGAAAATGGTGGGGATTTCCCCCTCCTTCCTCGTAGCCTCCCCATCACTGTCAAGGAGCAGCTCACACACCTTTCCCAGGGCTGGCGGTGTCTGCTTGAAGTCTCCCTCCTCTCTCCATGGCTTTTACAGGATCCCAACACCATCTTTTTCCAATAAATTCTCCGAACAATGCAATTTTAATAGCACTCACAAACAATAGGCACAATTTCCCTTTTTGCTTTTCATCGTGCCCCGCGTTGCGCATATCAAGCACAAAAGCCGCCTTTGTGCAATCACTGGCAACAGTTCTGCGACCTCCTGATATCCCCTCCCCACCCTGCCAGGCAGGCAGACCGACAGATGGACAGACGGACAGACAGCTGCCCCCCGGCCCCGTGCACCCTGTGCTACCCTCTCCCCGTGGCCCTGATGCCAGCCCCCTCTGCTCAGCGCAGTCATCTGTTTGGCCTCGGTGTGATTTATCTCCACTCACGAGTTCATTCTTTTTGTTTTTATTTTTAATTATTTCTAGGTGGTGATGCTCAAGGCTTGCAGCCATCGCAGGTGCAGACGAGCAGAAGAAATAGTGAGCAGAAGGAAGAGCTCGTGTCAGTAGTTCGTCTCTCAGTAACTTGGTATGCACCTAACTTAGAAAGAAACTTACATAGATTGAAAGCACGGAACCAAATAAAACAATCCCAGGAAACCCACCTCAGCTTGTTTTCCTGTGAGCGTTGTCAGATTCCTGGGCTATTTTAAGCTTTTTCTTCCTGGTTATGTAGAGACTTAGAATATATCTTGAAAATGGTGGAGTTTTAGGTTATTTCTGTTGATCCAATATCCCACAGCTTTCACAATCAGCAACTCTTTCCCCACTAGAGCCATTTTCTTTTTTTTAAAATTCATTGCTGTTTTCAATTTTTCCCAATTTATCTAAAGAAAGAAGGTGTTCCTTGCCTGCATTTTTTGGGGAAAAGCTTTGTGAATGCTCCTCACCATGACGTGGCAGGAGCCAGACGTGCTGAGTCCGGGAGGGGCGCATCCCTGCTGGTCTCTGCACGCTGGGCTCCCCTGCACCCACATTATTTAGGACTTTCAAGGAAAGAAGCAAATGTTTCTGTCCTGGAATAACATGTTACTTCTTTATATTACTTTTTCATTAGTCAAAATTATTTCTATGGTTTGAGATTTCTTTTGGCAGAGAGAGAACTGTTGGGAAGACTGGGTTAAGTGCTGATTTTTACATTCAAATTACATTACTAAGACATTTCTAAATAATGTATGCCAATTGAGATGGTATTTCAGCATGTATTTTGCCACTGTCTTGTGGGCTGAAAAACTGAATTACCTTTCAGTAATTTGATACATCTTTAGTTAGCATCACTCTTTAATCCGACTGCACACTAATATGACAACGTCTCATCTCTGTTGGGAGCAGATCTAAAGATGCATTTAGTCCACATCTTTCTCAGTTTTTTTCCTTGATGAATCACATTTTTTTTTCCTTTATTAATATCTGGGTGACATTCAAACCTTCCCACAATGAGAACTACTGCAAATAGCCTGTGCTCTAGAGCAGGTGTTAAAGCATATTATGGAAACCACGGACTGTGTCATGAAAGAGTAATTTGACATAGGCTTAGAGTCCTAAAAACCTTTCTGATGGCCACAGATAAAAAATCTGATACAAGTAATATCAGCGAGGGCTTAAAGCCACAGACCTGGAAGGAGCAGGTGCCCACAGATAACGATGCTGCCAGGAGGGGGCTGTGCTGGGACGTGCACCTCACCAAGATGTAGGGTCACAGATCCCTCCCCACCTACCTGCTACTCACAGATGTGATGCTTTCCTCTCTGCTGCCTCAGAAATACCAACAAATCCATTCTGGAGCTTAGGAGTTAAAAATGTGTGAAGTAGTCACAGAAATAAATAAATGCAGGGATGTGGCTCTTGAAGACATGGTCAGTGGGTATGGAGTGGATGGGTTGAGGTCGGGCTTGGGGATCTTTGGTTCTTTTACAGCCCTTGTGATTCTGTGATTCTATAAAGAGTAGTAGAGGGGCAGGGTGGGGCTGTGAGCACTTGGAGCCAAGTTTCCTTCGTGCTGTATGGTAGCCAGAAAAGCAGGTGATTCCCCAGGCACCAGGTTGCTATGAAGAAAATTAATAGTTAATTCAGCAGAATAATTAATGCTGCGGTGGTTCAAAGCCTTGCTGCTGCGTGTGGCACTGCAGCTACCAGGGACGCAGCATCACAGTGCCTGTCCGTGGATAGCAGGTCTGGATGAAGGAGGTGGTGCTTCCCTCCTCTCCTCTTCCTTTCATGCTTTGTCTGTTTTTTCAATGGTTTGATGCCTGTGGTTTGCTATTTCCCTGCAGCTGGAGCCTGGCTGACCTCTCTCCCCAGCACTGTGTGCCTCCCTGTAGAAAAGGGAGATCTGTGTGGGATGCAGATGGTCCCACGGCTTGGGTGAGCATCTCGGTGGCTGCACAGTGAATGTCTGCTCTCGGAGCTGAAAGCTGGCATGTGGCAACAGCCCCTCTGGGTCTGCCATAAAGCTGCCAAGAAAGGAGGAAAAGAGGCTGCTGCCACACCAGTGCCACCTCAGTCACTCCCTTGCATGTCCAGCAGCTTGATCAGCTTCCCATGCAGCATCCCTGCTCAGTACCACGTACAGCATCCCATAGAGCATCCCTGCTCAGCCTGCAGGGTCACCTGGGAGGGGGATGTTTCTGAGACCATGGGCAGGGTCTCTCTCTAAATAAGCACAAATCATATTTGCATTGTTACCCTTGGAATTATTTCTAACAATTTGACTCCTTTCTTCACTGCCTGGCGAACGCTTTTGTGGCTGCCAGCATAGCAAGTCTCGCATTTCTCTTTTTCTTTCTTTCCAAGAGATGCTTTGAGATACGCTGATTCCTCCCAGTGCCAGTTACAATGTGCTTCTGGCAGCAGCACTTCCCCAGTGACATTTTCAACTGCTTGGAGAAGAGTAACCAGACCGACTGTCAGCGTTCTGCGAGTGGACGACACCGCCGGTACAACAGAGCATCTTTTATTCCCAATAGAGATGTGCAAAATCATCAAGCCTGAGTTAATGTGTAGGTTGGAAATACTTGTCCCAAATAACAGGATAGTTTACAACCCGTCTCTACTTTTGACATGCTGATATCCTCAAATAGCAACAATAAAGCTTCTGTCTTCTTTCAAGATATTTGTCATCTTTTGATCTTAAGCCAGAAAAAATTGAATTCTGGGAGATCAAACCTACAAAACTGATAGCTTATATCCTCAGCAAGTGCTTATCAAGTGTAATCCAGAAAGATGGCACATTTCAAAAGTGACGATGAATAAAGTTCAGCTCACTGAAAAAAAGCAAACAAACTTCAAACAGAGGTAGCCAGAACAGCCCGTGAATTTCCTTGTAGTACTATCCTGAATGACGGCTCTATTCTGTTAGTCTGACTGGCAGGAATTGTAAATGAAACTAAGGCCATGAAAGCCACGTGATGTATGATTTCAAAGAAAAAAGCATGAGGTGGCACCTTGCAGTGTGGGACCAGGAGCCACCCACACAGGCTGTCACCCCATGCTCCAGCCTTGCAGTTTTTGCAGTGATTCATAGCATCTTCCACTGTTGGGTGTTGCATTTATCTTTGCTTTGGACAAAACCAGCAGCCTGTCCATGCCTAAATGCTGTGAATACAGGTGGGCATGATGGGGCCACTTGGGGTTTCACCTCTCTTTGCAGCCAACTCCAACATCCTTATCCAGTTGTGCTCTGGAAGGCAAATGATCATGCATGAACATGCATGAACACGCCCATATGTGCATGCACACACTTGCACATGCATGAACACAGCCGTATGTGCATACATGCACCCATCCATGCGTGCACACACCCATGCAACCACATGCATGTGCACTCACGTTTGCACACACCCACGCACACCTGGAGCCCTCAGAGGCACTGTGCCCCTGAGAACCTCTGTGCTGGGTGCAGGACAAGTACTGGGGCCACCCTATGAGGGGACCAGGAATCAACACATAGCAGCTCATGATTGTTTGCAGGGGAGCCCAAGGCTGCAGGGCGATGCACCGTGCAGCAGCCAGCCCACATCTCTGGTAATTTTTCTCATGCCAACCCTGCTGTCTGACCATGGATCACCCCCTGAGAAAACAAACAAACAAAAAAATAACCTTGGAAAGTGGCCTTAAAAAGCCAAAGAATTCTTGAAAACCTTTTTATCAGCGCTGGGCCTACGAGGCAGACAGAGGAAAACAAAGTCAGCAGTGGTTGTAAATCGTCTGGAAACCATAAATTAAAATTAAAGAGTTCAAATATGATATAAAATCATTTAATCTGGATGATTTATGCTCGTTCTCAGATGCAATTATTTACTAACGCTTCTGTTTATTGCTCTTTTGACTTTTTTAATTACTGTATTCCAAAAATTCAATTACCGAGTGTAGTATATATTTCAAGCAATAGTATTGTAAATAAAAAGAGAACCAATTAATAATGTGCTTAGTCTAGCAAAGCTAAATCAAGTGTAATACAAGGTGCTGAGAAACTTGATCGAGGGCTGAGGCCTGATGGAAAAGCCCCCATTCCACTCATGGGGTCATGGTGTGATGTGGGGCCATAGAGGGGCCGGGTGGGTGATGGGGTTTTGGTGCTGGCAGCCCAAGGGGTGCCAAGTGTGGGTGTTCTGATGTCGGCCACCAGCCCCAGGTGCATAGGATGGCTTGGGGCAGGGGTGGGTGTAGCATGTTTTGGTAATAAATAGTTTGTCCTTTTATCTTGTTCTGTCAACAGACTTTGACATTCCTGGAGAAATCAATTTCTAGTCACCTCAGGAAGATTGTTCAACAAACATCTCGTCTGAGACCTTTGCTTGTAAATGATATTTACTTTCTCTCTCTCTAAATATATACACGTGCTGGTACAAGAGAGACAAAGGCGAGTGCCTGCGCCGCGCACAACGCTATAGGTGGCCCAAGCTGTCCGATGGAACACTATTCTGAAGGAAAAGCCTGACACGGTATTAAAAAATAAGAGGAATGCATTTTTATGTAGCTGTGCTCTCAGAAATGGCTGAAATGGGGGAGAAAAAACGTCATCTGGAGCCTAACGCACAGTAGGAAAATTTGGCATCCGAGCACACGATTTTCCGAGAGGCAGCAGTAAGGATGAGGAGAGCTCTCCTCCAGTGCAGGGTCTGCTAGTTAAATGCTCCAGCTGTAGCCTTTGTTTCCAGACCCTGCTGTGCATAAATACAGCTATACTTACTCAAGTTGGACTCAGTGGTCCTCATGGGTCCCTTCCAGCAAGAAACATTCTCTGATTGCACCAGGGGAGGGTCAGGTCGGATCTTGAGAAGAGTTTCTTCTCCCAGGAGCCGTAATGGCAGCAGTGGCACAGCTGCACAGGGGAGCGGAGGGGTGCCCGTCCCTGCAGGGGTTCCTGAGCTGTGGAGATGTGGCAAGTGGGGATGCAGCTAGAGGGTGTGATGGGGATGAGCTGGGGATGGAGATCTTAGAGGTCTTTTCCAACATTGATTCTTCTGTGATTCTCTGATTTCATTATTTTATGATTCTGTAATACTAATAAGAGATAAACCTGGACAGACTGCTGGGCCTGAGGTCTCTTTGAGAAAAGTTTTTCTGCCCTTGCTGCATGCGTGAGCACAGGGATAGGGCTCGGATGACTGTCAGCAATACCTTTCCCCTAAAAAAAACAGAAGTAAAATGTTTACTGCGACGCGTGGAGCTTATTTCTCTTTCTGCATCGCGTGCCCTGTAAATCTTTCAGCCCGCAGCCAAGCAGCTCCAGTATTTCACATGTAATGCAGTACAAGAAGTAGTGATTTGTGAAATGTGATAGCAGCGCTGTCTGCAAAGGCTGCAGCTCACATAAAGCCATGGAGTTTTAAAAGCAATAAGTAAAACTTCAACTAGAACAGAAGAAAGCGCTCTCCCCATTTTCTTCTGTCCTCAGGAAAAAAAAAAAAAAAAAAGGGACAAAAAAATCACCTTATAAACTGGAATTGATTCTTGTAAAACCTTCATAAAAAATAAATCCAAACATTTAGGAACATCTGTTGTGGAGCATAGGATTTCTTTGAATGAGTCCAGCCTCAGAGCAGTGTGGCTGGCTGCATCCTATAAGAAAGACGAGGATCTGAGGTGCTGGCTGCACACCCTTAGGGCAGGCTGTGAGCAGAACAGATGGCTGCTCTCTTCCCAGGTCATGTCCCAGTGTACCCACATCCCAATAACCTCATGTCCAGGGGCCCCATATCCCCAAGTCCTCATATCCCCATGTCCCCATGTCCTCATATCCCTGTGCCCCATCCTGTTCCCACAGGGCCATCTGCACTGTCATCCTGTTCACGTTGCTTACTCTCCCAGGTTTTGCCCTTTTTGGGGTCTGCAGCGTGTCAGGCCACAGAAGCACACAGTTTTCCTGCACCTCCTATTTATTAATGGGAGTCATATGGCTAAATCCCACTGTGCCGCGCTGAGCGCTTCCCCCTGCACATCCATATGGTCCGAGGACTCCGGTACACTGTGTGTCTGAAGGTACTGAGTGGCTTAATTAGAATATTAAACTGATTTATAGTTCCTAAATAATAGGTATCATTAAGCTAACTCTGCTCAAAAAGGGTTTTGACACATGTACACTTCCAGCTATAACATATGGAGCAAAATCCCGAGCAGTCAGCACAGAGGCGCAGCAGCACAGCGCAGAGCTGGACATCAGCACCCTGTAAGATGATGGATGCAGGAGAGCAGAGCGAGCCAAGGTGAAGGGATCTCACAACACGAGGAACTTCAGGTGCATGCTGTAAGGATGAGGAAGGTCAGCAGGTCGCAGTGCTGGGAGGACAGGGTGGGCTGCACGAATATGGAGCGCATGGGTCTCATCAGTGGGGCCTCTGCCTGCACCAATTGCAGCAGCTTTTAGTGGATGTTCACTGCTGGGTCCCATGGGCAGATATGGTGCAGGAGAGCAAAGTGCACCCCAGGGGCTGCCAGGGGGAAAGATGCCATCAGCAGAACTTCCCCTCCCCATTTCTCCCAAGACTTTCTTTCTCTGCTTTGGAGCCCCATCGTGATGCAGAAATATATTCCATTTTTTGACATATATTACCTAACTTTGCATTGGAAGATGACAAAACTGTCTTTTTACATGAACATTTATTCTTCCAAGTTGAATGTGAAAGATTGAACTCATCATGCAGCATGAGCCTCTAAGGCATGTTTGTCCTAAAGGATGTTGGAAAAACAGTGCTCCCCTTCTGGACTTAGAGCAGAAGCCCGGAAAGGGTCAGAGAGGAGAAGTGATAGACCTTGGTGCAGAAAGGTGACAACAGGGGATCTCATCTTCAATCAGAAATGTAGCATCGAGGTTCTGCATTTACAGTGCGTGTCCTGCAAAAAAAGAATTGGTGCTAAGGAGGAAAAGAGAAAAAGTGAGTTTTAGCCACAGGTCCAGGAGGTGTAAGGGTGGAGGGGGGGTGTGGAGTTTTCTCTGTGTTTACACAAAACCAGTTCCATATGGAGGCCTGGAGGAACTCACACTCAGACCAGACGCAGGCTGGTGTGTCCAGGCTTGTTTCTGCTGCAGGACGGGCGCAGAATGCGTATGAGAAAAGTCCCCAGCTGAGGATTTCATTTCAAAAACTTCTCATCAGCTGAAGTGTGAACGTGCTACCTGGCCGGAAGAAAGTATTAAAATATATTTACACTTGAAAAGAAGTAATTAGTAGTAGTTCAATTGCTATAGAAAGTGCCAGGCCAGGACAGAGGAATGAGTGTAAATAGAGACAAGAGAGATTTATTATTAAAATAAAGTCACTTAATTACTGCAAATGTTAAATATGCAGTTTTCTGACATTTAAATGATATTTTTCACCAAAATTAAAATGAATTGTCCACTCTGAATTCCCACTTCTTAGACAGCATGTAAATGTCAGTCTTAAATTAAAGTTAACCAGGATCAGTGTCTGCTATCCATTTCAAAAAAAAAAAAATTTAATTAGAATCAATAAAGCACTTTTTATTGAAGTTCTGTTCTGAGTGCATGGGAAGCAGCCGCTGAGGATCTTGGCAGCTTTGGGTCAGAGGCGAAACCCTGTCACTAGTGCAAGAAGTGGAATGTGGAGAGGGACAGAACGGAGATGGGGACGGAATGGAGATGGGATTAGATGGGATGGGGATGAAATGGAGATGGGATGAGATGGGATGGAGATGGGAATTGGGATGGGGATTGGAATTGGAATTGAGATTGGGGTGGGGATGGGTATGGAATGGAGATGGGATGGCAAAGGAGATGGGATGGGAACAAGGTTGGAAATGGAGATAGGAACAGGGATGGAGATGGGATGGATACAGGGGGGCAGACGAGTGGGAGCTAAGCTTTGTCGGGACGCAGCCAGCCATACCGTGTAGATTTACACCAGGATCCTCTCCCGTGCCTTTATTCTTGCTGGGTGTTTTTGGATGGGCTCCATTCAAGCTGTGAGGTAGCACACTGCCTTTTAACTCGTAATTAAAACCACTATTTTTCACTTAAATACATCCTCCAAACTCCTCCAAGTGTTTTCATAAAAAGAAATCAAAACATATCTAGCCATGCTTTAAGTTAAGCATGATGAAAAACCCTTTAACCCACAAATGTGTGTCTACCATTAGGACTGTGATCAAACCATCCATCCCTGTGCTGAAAACTCCTTTCCAATATTTTTTCCCAAATTCTGCTGACAAAGCAGTGAGAGGAGCAGAGCCCTGTCCTCAACAGCTCCCTTGCAGTCATGGACTCACCTGTGCTAACATTTCCACATCACAGCTTTCTCCTGGTGCCAGCTGAATTTATTTTTCAGAAATTGTTTCTGCGAGCCACACGACTACCGTACTCGTAATCACTGCTGCGTGGAAGTGATTATATTAAAGGCCTTTTTACAGTGCGTGCACTCAGATCAAGATATAATATGCATTTTATATCCCCTGACTCCCTGTCCTAAAACAGAGACAAAACATTCTGTAATGTCAGATTGCTTTGAATTAGTTTTAATTTGATTAGAAATATCCCACAAGGCTACCCTCGTACATAGAGATTATGTATAATTAATGCTGTGATCAATTAGATCTGAATTGTTAGTCCATCAAGAAGCAATAACATGGGCTCTGATTTTCAAAGAGTTTTCCCCTAATCCTCTTGTTCCAGTGCTCTTTATGATGAGATACAAAAGCTCCTAAATTAGGATGTGGTACCACACACAGTTGGAAAACGCATCCCTCTGCTTATCATTAGGAGGTATGTGAGGGATGGGGTAGTCCGACCTCAGCGCATCGAGGAGCAATGGCAAGGGCATCTTGCAAGGGCAATGCACCCTCATAAATCTGCCCTGCAGTTAACTGGGGACTCCACCGCAAGGTGGGTGATGAGGACAGCCTCCTGCTCCTGGAGCGCCAGCAGCTCTCTGGTCCCGTATGTAAGCAGTGATGCTGGTGATGGCTTGGTCATCTACAGGTTCCCAGTCTTGGAAGAAGATGCCTCTGTTGCACCAATCTGTGCATGCAAATCCTGGTGAACTTTGCTGTTTTTGCAAATGTTCATGTGAACCACACTGCGTGGAAGTGTTCTTTTGTCCATGACAAAAGAAGTGTGTGCTGTCCTTCAGAGGCTCCCAGACCTTGCCATGACATGCTATCTGGTGGCTGGCCAGTGGCCATAGGGCTGACCTGCAGCAAGCAAGGAGTCCAAGCAAGTGAATGACTCAATGTGGTGTAAAATTGCATCATAGAATCACATCACGGAATGGCTAAGCTTGGAAGGGTCCTTAAAGATCACAGAACCGTAGGACGGTTGAGTTGGAAGAATTCATAAAATCATAGAACTATAGAATGGTTAGGTTGAAAGGGACCTCAAAGCCTCCAGCCCCACTTCTGCCATGGGCTGGCTGCCTCCCCCACCAGCTCAGGTCTCCCAGGGCCCATCCACAGCCATGGGCATCTCCAGGGATGGAGCTCCCACAGCTCTCTGAGCAACAAGGAAGACACTGATGATTTATGACTTGGAGAAGATGATCAGTTTGTGTCAAATATTATACGTGGCTAATTCAACAAACCTCTTTACTGAGACTTTGCCAAATTATTGCAGTTTGGATACGTCCTATCCCCCTCCATAGTGAGGTGCTACATTTTGGCCACTGCCTACAAGAGCATCTTGAGGTCAAGGCCAGGAGCAGAAGGCACCGGCGTTTTATAAGTGAGCAGAAATCCTTCATCCTGCATCCGCAGATGGTGGAGGAAGCCTACACCTGGTCTCCGCTGGGATTTAAACCCGTGACCTCAGAGATGTGTGAGAAGAAGATGTCAGCACTCTTCCACCACGTTGATCGCGAATAATGCGGTGAGCTGCCGCAGTGGGCAAGGTGCACGGTCGCCCTTCTGAAGATGTAATAAAGTCGTGTACTTTAACACATGTATCAAGGTGGGAATTGTATTCCAGCGTGTTACATGAAAAATCTCTAAATAATTAATATAAATTTATTATTCAATGAGTAATTCCCTCAAAAGCTAAAATCAGGCACTTGAAGCCCTCAGGAATGTTTTCCTCCTAACTAGTACACGTGTCCGTCTGTGAGCCAAGGTATGAATATTTTAAATACGACTTTTTTTATTCCCTTTTTTTAGCAGACTCTTTGTGTCACCATGGGCCACAGCCAGGACTGCCCCAAACTCTTCCTTTGCATTCGGGTGAGGCGCGATGATGATCTGACACTCACTCCAGTAAGGGGGAAAAAAAAAAAAAAAAGGTTTTTAAATTCCTCAAGAAAACAGATGTCTTTGCTCTCTCCTATTTTTTGGACTGTTTTTCAGCATTTCCTCTCAGATGCTGTTTTAGTTTCCGTGTGCAGAAGACACGTATTGCTTACATCGCATCCCTGCTCTCGGTGGCAGAACTGTGTCAGCACTGCCCGTGCCGGAGTTCCCCCTGTGGCTATGAATTTGCAAACTCAAGGCTGTGTGCATGGGAAGGAATGGCCTTTGGAAAGAGCACAGCAGACCGCAGGACCATGAAATCAGTTGTGGATTCTCTGACAAAACCATAAGCGAGGCTTTCAAACCATTTTGATGCTAAATGTGTTTCAGTTGACACCTGACTGCAGTTTTCCTTAATGACGAATAAACTGAATGGAAACCAAAACAAAATCATTAGTGTTATACTTTATCCTGTTCTGATCAAATAAGTCCAAGTATGTCATGCTACCATGATAACAGGAAGACGAAGGAAAATCATTAGGAAAAATGTTTAAAAAAACAAATGAAGACTTTCAATGCACTGTTTTTCTTGCTGTTTCAAAACATGTTTTCCTTAGAAATTCTCTTTTTCTTTTTTTTTTTTTTTTTGCCAAGAGTGACATGCTCTCTTGACCACAGGGTGAGCACTGCGGTGCCCCAGCACTGCTTTTGCCTCCAAGGAAGTTCATTCCCTATTCTTGTTGGTTTGGTTTGGTTTGCTTTGATGTCTTTGACCAGCAATGAACAAGAATTTCCTGATTGTGTTTTTTTCCCCCCATTTTTACTCCGTATTTCAAACTTGATAAGAAAGGCACTGCCCTGTGTGTGTTTCTCATTACTCTGCAAGGAGGAGAACCTGCCTGGGGGGAGGAGGGTGGTCCTGGCCCAAACTCCCTGCAGCAGCAACACCAGTACCACTGCAGATGGAGAAGAGGAGGTACAGGGAAGACCTTGTTGCTCCCTGCAGCTCCTCAAAGATGTGGTGAGGTGAGGGTTGGTAACAGCAATAGGACAAGAGGAAATGGCTTCACATTGTGCCAAGGGAGGTTCAGATTGGGTATGAGGAAACATTTCTTCTCTGAAGTGTTGTCAGACATTGGCACAGGCTGCCCAGGGAAGTGGTGTACTCCCCATCCTTGTAGGTGTTCCAGAACTGTGGGGAGGACATGGTGGGGATGGGCTGGGGTTGCGTTGTGGATCTTGGAGGTTTTCTTCAACCCTGATGATTCTATCATTGGGCATGGTGGGGTGGGTTGGATTTGATGATCTTAGAGGATTTTCTTCAACCTTTATAATTCTATGACTCTATTAAGGGATTCTATTAATGGTTAGTAGACAAGGTGGGATGGGTTGGGTTTGGACTTGGTGATCCTAGAGGTCTTTTCCAGCCTTGGTGTTTCTGTGATCGTATGATTCTATGTGTAAACATGTTGGTTTAGGAGGAAATGGAGTTTCCATACACTGGAGGTGGAGGAGCTGCCACGCTTTGGGCTGAGCCAAGGTCCGAGCCCACGTGTGGGATCTCTGTCACTTCCCTGGGTAATTCCCTTCTAGGGTAAAAGAAATCACTGCACACACATGCACAAACACAGAGCCACTTTTCATTATTTTGTGTCACTCATTTCTCATTTGTTGCTATGCATATTGTGCCATTATAACAGGAAATTACACTTGCATCTTGTGTGGCACAAGCATGTTGTGAATATCATAAAAACACATATGGTCATAAATGGTTTAAAAAAAAGGCGATAAAACTGACATTTAGAAAACAGCTTTTGAAAAGAGAAAACATGTTCATAGAGCTTTTGTACATTTCTTCCATGTGAAGAATTCTCCAGTCCCGTTTTAGAAGCTTTTAGGCAAACTTAATTTTTTCTTCATATTAGTTTCAATGAATTAGAAATTTTACTTTGTGTTTTGAGCCTGGTTATACTCGAATCTCACAGAAAAAATCAAAACAAGTCCATTGAGTCTTTCCTAATTTTGTGTTGCAAGTAGGCTTCCTGTTTTCTGCGTGTCTGCCTAGCATATGTCTGATTCTTTTCAGGGGTACGTAGATTTGAATACAGTTTTAAGCACAACTCTTTAATTTCAAGTAATTGCAAAGGGCGGTGGAATGAATCTGCAGTGTGACTGCATGCTTGGAAACGTGCTTCCAGCCATTTTGGCGTGGACAGGTTGACCAAGGCTGAGGTTGACTGATTCCAATTGGTATCAATTAGTTCATATCAGCATCACTTTGTCCAAGACTCCTGGAACAACAGAAGCCTGGGTGCAACATAAGATTGTAACTTTAAAAAAGAAAATAAAATTACACAGGGGAAAAAAATGTGCACTACGTGGGACTGGATTAACAACTATGTCCCCTCCAAAGATATTCCCCTATTTTTCAGTCCTGTCACTGCACCACTGGCTGTTGTCAGGGTGAGCCCTGCTGTCTGAGTGCACAACCATCTTCTCAAAGCAGCTTTTGCCATCAGTCAGCAGTGGCTCTTGGTCCAACACAGTGTTTGAGGGAAGATTTCTGCTAGTCATTGTGCTGTGCTCACAGCAGGGAATTCATTCTAATTTTCCAGGGCTGTAAACTGCAAACCTTTTATCTGTAGCCTTTAACACGATCTGTGACAAGCAGATCCGATGTTAGCATGCTATGCTATAAATCCTCCTGAAATGTTCCTTTACACAGAAATTATGGTACTGATTCATGATCCAAATACAGACTTTCAGCGCGGGCCTTGCCAAGCCTCCAGCGCTACCTTCTGCTTCAAACGCTCATGAGGGCTGCACCGAGCAAACAAGCTTTGCACCAGAGAAGGAGGAGGAACTCTTAAAAGCTGTCCCAAATCTTCTGGTGTTTCAAGCCAACCCCTGGAGAGGGCTTTGCTACCATGCAGCTGCATGTTTCCTAGCAGACCTCGTGCACAACTATTGGAAGGAGCAGGGATTGCACGCTGCCTACTGCAAGGAAGCTCTATCTGCCTTCTTCCTATAGGCTTTGTGCAAATAAGATGAGAGGTAATAGTCTCGAGGTGCACTGGAGGAGGTTCAGATTGGATATTAACAACAATTTATTCTCCCAAAGAGCAGTGATGCAGTGGCACAGGCTGTCCAGGGAGGTGGTGGAGTCCCTGTGTGTGGAGGTGTGGCCCTTTGGGACATGGCCAGTGGGCACAGTGGGGGTGAGCTTGGGGATCTTGGAGGTCTTTTCCAATCTTAATGATTCTAAGTTGGGAATGGGCAGCTGCTTTTTGTGGGCAGGCTGTGGTGGTCTGTGCAGCCCCTGGGCATTCCAACTGCCCAACCAGCCCTGCCACTTCGTGCAGCGGAATGGCCAGGAAAAAAAATAGTGTTATGGCTAGGGCTGTGGTTAAGGCTATGGTTAGGATTATGGTTAAGGTTATGGATACATTTGTTTTTTGGTTATGGTTATGGTTATGGTTATGGTTATGGTTATGGTTATGGTTATGGTTATGGTTATGGTTATGGTTATGGTTATGGTTATGGTTATGGTTATGGACCCTCACCTGTTCCTCTCCTCACTGCTACAGGCACTGAATTCACTCCTTGGCTGCAGCCCCCACTTCCCTGGAAGCGCACCAGGCTTGGAGCTGAGCATCTGGCCTCATGTCTGAGACGGAAATAGACATGGGAAAGGCTGGGAGCCTACACTTGGGTTTCTGCATCCACAGTTAGGCACACGCTGACAAAGTTGTGACTTGCAGAAGCACAAGGTAGGGGAAGGAAGAAATTTCCTTTCATTGCCAGCTGCCTGTTTATTTGCTGCTCTCAGCCCAGTGTAATTCTTCCCCCTAGTTTTCAATAATGGAATAGTTGATGCTAAAGTGAATCCTTTCAGTTTGAAAATGGCAACTGCAGAGCCACTCTCACCCCCGTCCTAGAAACAGCCTGGCTCCGAAGCACTCTTACCATGGAGCATATAGGGCTGTAAAGAGTCTGGTGAGAGAGAAAAGGGAGAGGAGAAGGATGGCCATGAGGCGCTACCAGCCCTTGGAAGGGCAAGGGTTGCCTGATGCAACACACATGTCCCAGGTGAACCACTGCCTTCCCCATGACTGATTTCTTCATCTGCTTAATGGTTGCAATTGCAAAGCGAATAAAACCAGCATACAGCTCTGAATCTGGATGTGCCTTCTCTGCATCTCACACATTGCTCCTCAGCCTTTGGCACGCAGTGTGATGGAACCTCCACCTCCACAACACTCCTGGAGCTGTGAGGAGGAGGAGGAGGAAGAGGAGAAAGAAGAGGAGGAAGTAGAGAAGGAAGAGCAAAAGGAATAGGAATAGGAAGAGGAAGAGGAAGAGAAAGAGAAAGAGGAGGAAGAGGAGGAGGAAGAGGAGGTCAAGGCTCAATGAGGATTCTTAAAGGGAGAATAAGGTCACCACTACTCAGACAACAAAAAGGAGCTGCGATGTGTCAGTGGGACACAAGGAAGCATTTCACCCCGTTGAGGATTCACACTCCAACATTGCAGGAGGAGCTGTTCGAGCTGCTCGGTCATCTGTGCCTCACCCGCGTCTGATGTGGTCTTTGCGTCTGCACCAGTTCTCAGCCTGCTTTCTTATTGCACATTCTCTTTTAATATGAATATGAACATTTTGTGCTTTCTGAATTTAGATAGGTGTCATATTTGTTGCTGAGCACCCATAATTTTTGGAAGAGTGTTTGTACCGAAAATGGAAACCTGTCATTTCTCTGCAACTCCCTTCTACATTTAATTACATCAGCTATTGTATCTGAATGTTTCACATCTCTTCTGTTAAATTATGATAATGTTACTCAGATTAAAACCAACACGCATATCAGAAATTCTATAACCGTATACAATTTTCTCCATTCTTTTTAAAATTTCTGCAGGCACTGATCTCTCAATGGAGTTCTACCTCGGATCATAATAAACCATCAAAAATAGGTGGCTGATACAGAAACTTGAATATTAAGGTCCCATTTAAGCAAATCACTTTTATTCACTCTCTGCCGAGAAACCAGGGAGCTGGAATATCAGATGTTTTGGAGCCAAGCATTCAGTATTTGATAATGAGCATCAGTTGGGTGGGTGGGAGGAAGAGAGGGGTCTGTGGTGGGAACAGACCAGCGGTGAACGCTGCTGCCCATGCCACAGACTATGCCACATTCCAAATTCAAACATTTTGGAGCCTCCTGTGAGTGAGTTTATATCAGACCATCTATCAATTTACCAGAGCTCTGCTGTGGCTTTGGTGTTTTTTTTCCTGAAGGATGCTTTATTAGGGACATGGTGGTTTAGTGATGGTCTCAGTAGGTCAGGTTGGTGTTTGAACTCAAAGGTTCAATGTAGATGATTCTGTGAAGACCTGAATAATTCTCACTCTGAGGTGCACACTTTATAAATGGCGTTACAAAGAAGTCCCAATCTTAATCATGTGTTATCTCCAGTAAACACGCCATCTGTATTTCCAGAGAGCCAAGGGTTATTGCAGATCACTTAAAGGTTCACAGAGAGCCTGTTCTTGTTGTTATTGATTATTTGTCTTTCAATCGTCCCCAATTAAAAAATGGCTTTCCTGTGCAAAGTAGTGTTTGTTCCCACATCAGAAAGTTCCTATGCACTACAGCTTATTGTTTGCCCTGAAAAGAAGCACTTTGCCCTCTGTCTTTTTCCAGCAGCCACAGTGGGGCCAGCTGCGCATGTATGGGGCTGAAACTGCAGGCCTGGGAGCTGTGGCACCACGAGATGCTCCCACAGCAAGGTGAGGATGATGCTCGATGGCACAGGCATCCCTCTTTACATCTCCCCTTGCTGGGCACGGGGCAGACCCAGCTCCTGCTGCTGCCTATCACGATGGGGCATGCGCTGCAGAAAGCAGCCTGTTCCCCCTGTGCTAACTGCCCTTGTCCAGAGGCACTACAAAGAATGCCTGGGAACAAATCTGCAGGTCTGATAAGGGGCAAGTGTGAGTGGGCTGAGGGTTGGGCTGCATCCCCTGGAAGGAGCAGAGGCGGGTGTTCTGTTGTGCATTAATAGAAGTTTTCTGGTTTACATAACAAAGGCAGTAATCAACTTAGGTAACATAACGGATTCTGTTTTGTTTTTCAAGCGCCCTGGAGACTGGATCGAAAGCAAAGGTCCAGATGAATCATCTGATCAACAAATGTCCTTGGATGTGCGCGCCCAAGACTTGCTCTCACTGCCAGCCCCAGCCATGCAAAGTCACTGCAGAGGAATCATAGAATCGTCTGAGTTGGAAAGGACTTTAAAAGCTCGTCTGATCCAAACCTCTGCAATGAACAGGAGCATCTAAGCTCAACTGGGAAGCTCAGGTCCTGGTCCAGCCCGTCTTCAGAGATGGAGCATGCACCCAGGGCCAGGACTTGGCACCAGGAGCAATTTAGATGATTTTTTTTTTTTGGCCCAGAACTTCTATTAGCAGCACAGTGCAGCAACTTACAACCTAATAGTAACAGCATACATATTCTTTACAATTTAAAAGTGATAAAGCAGAAAAAGCACCATGCTTTAAAACAAAAGCAGTAGCCACACCAGACAGCAGCTGGGTATGAGGTGTGGGAGCAAATGGAAGGGATCCATCTTGGGAAGAGATGAGCACAGGCACCGCTGGGACATCGCAGCACTCCCTGCCCAAGGCCAAGGAGGGCTTGTCCCCTTCTTGTTGAGTTATCTGTTGTGTGCCATTTGTGTGGAGTCCTATGGATGCTGTTGTGTCTTCCCATGGTAGCATCACTCAGGGAACAAGTCCAACTCATGGAGATGGAATGCAGGTAAGGAGACATTTTTAATGGAAGCTCCTCTGTACGCTTCTCTTTTCAGCTGCATCTCTCCAAACCAAGCAAAAGATGCTCTCATCTGAGTGGGACTGAAAAAACAAAGTATGGGAGAAGTATTCTGGCAGACAAGGCGGCGTTTTTCTAAAATGGTCTGCCACAGGCACAGCTGAAATGAAGTTAGGCTGTAATGGCAAACAAAAACAGAAAATGGATCTGAAAAAGAAAAACCCAACCACCCTGAACCCCATCATTTTCCCGGTGTTGCAAATCGACCAAACAACCAGCGGGTCCCCATGGCTCACAGCCAGTGCAGCGCAGCCATGTGGGGAGGAAGAGGAGCAGGGAGGGGCTGCTGGCATGGGCAGAAGGGTGCGGGTCTGCTGCACAGAGGCTGCTGTCTGACTGCCAGCACTGTCTGCCCGTCCACTTACTGGTGGCTTCTGCTGCTGCTCATCGGCTAAAAGCTCTCAATGGCTATTCCAGAATTTGAAATTGGAATCAGAGAAACAGAAATGGAATGAAAATGAGATGAGGAAAAAAAAAAAGAAAAAAAAAAAGGGAGACAGAGATGGTGCATTGGAAGCCTGTTCAAGCCTATAATCTCCTGTGCTGTTTGTACCGAGGACAAAGCCCTGCTCTGCTCCAGGCACGGGGTGGTGGGGAGGGACGTGACACCGCAGTATGCCCTGTGTGGGACCCCGCAGTGCTGGAGAGGTGACATCTCTGCAGCTCAAAGTCTGCAGCTGCACAGTGCCGTGCTGTGTGAGCGGCGTTGCGCTGAGCCATGCGCCCAGCTCTGCGGTGCTGCGCAGGCTTGGGGCAGTGCGAGATGGGGAAGAGCTGAGGGTGCACAGGGAAAAAATGTCCACTAGCCCGAGAAAGGTTTCATCCAATTCTCGAGTTATCTGCAGAGCGTTGTAATGTTTTCATGGATGCGATTTCCTGTTGTGCTTTGTTTTGCTCCTTTCCAGAGAAATGTTGTTTTTACATGGTGTCTCAGGAACTTCTTTTGGACATCTGCAGCATTGCTCTTTTCCAGTCACCAGCCAAAGCACTTCTTATTTTTTGAGCACAGTAAGACACTGCTTAATCAGACACATGCTGACAGACAGATCTGCTTTATCTTCATTGGGAAAACCCAGTGGAAGCAGCGTTACCGGCGATGGAAGAGATTTGGAGAGGGGACGGAAGCAGAGTGGGAGGATGCTCCGTCCCGGGCTGAGGCTAACAATGCTCCTTCAGAGGCTCATAATGAACCCATTGAGAACATGGAGTTATTTGGAAAAATCCCGAACTGTGAGAAATATGCGCATGTTGCAGTTGAGTCACAAGTTGGCACCAGTGACACCAGAACATATTTTTTTAAGTGTACTTTTCTTCTACAGATTCGGAGACAAGGAACCATTATCATCATTTAATTTAATCAAAGCCCCAGAATAGCTGCATCTAGCACAGTCCTGCTGCCAAGCTAGGACAGCTTTCCACGAGGATATCTGTCTTGCTTTTAAGACTCAAAGGGACAGACTTTCCATTACAGCCCTCACTCGTTGCTTCCAATGGCTGAATTTTCATCCCTGTTGAAAATTTGTACCAAAACCTGCTTATCTCTAGCCTGAAAGTATTTGGCTGCGACTTCCGCCATGGATCTCAGCAGCTTCCTGTCTGCAGGATTAAGAGACCCATTCAAATCTATTCCTTGGCAGATATGTCAAAGCCTCTGGTTTCTTGTACCCTTTCCTCTCCTCTTTGTTAAATTAACAGGTTTTCATCGTGAAATTTAGCTGTGAATATGCAGGATCTGAAGGACAGTTTGCATGCCTCAAAGCTGGTTTGATTTTGTCATCTAGAGAAGGCACCAGCTCTGCCTTGGTCCTTACCTTGGCTACGCTATGCCCAATGCCATGGACTAATCATGTTTTTAGTAAAAAAAAAAAAAAAAAAAAAAAAGATTTTTATTAAAAAGAATGTGAAGCCACACCATTTGTTTTGAACAGTGACCATAAAAGTAAGCAAAAAAAAAAAAAAAAAAAAAAAGGAATATGGTTTTATAACTTCCCAATGTAGGAATCTCACCCTATTTTCATATTCAGCCCTTTTGGCCAAATCTATCCCAGCACCAACAGAGGAGTTCCTATTTACAATTTGCTACCCCTGTAAGGAATTCTGGCTGTGCTGACATGGGCAGTGCCCCCTCGCCAGCCCCTGCTCCCCACAGACATCTGAATTTGCTGCATTTCAGCTGCAGAGAAGCACAGGGGGAGCGCACGATGGTGACCTGCCAATGTATTGTTGTGGAAGTGCTGATCAGATCAGGCACAGATGGGCGACACAGAGCTGTCATAATCAGCCTGGATTTGAAAATGTTATAATTGGGATGGTAAACAAGTTCACAAGGACCCCATTGAGGCAACGGATTGCCATGGTAACCTACCAGAAAAGTCTGGGAGCAAAGAAGGTATCAATAAGGCACTGGGGGACATCTCCCAGCACAGATCCTTGCATTGGAGCAGCTGTGGGTCCAGCATCCCAGGGTGAGGAGCTGGGTCTGGAGGTGCAAGGAGGGAGTGAAATGATCCCTAAAACCACATTCTCAGTAACACGTTCCAAAGTAATAATTTTTCAAGTTTTCTTATTAATCAGCTATTTATTCTAAAGGTGGTATTTTTCATTCCAAGACAAATGCAGCAGTTTTCCTCACTACGGTAGAACAATAGAATGAGTTTATAGGCAAAAAGAAATGCTAAGGGTCCAGTGGCACTGAAATCTCATTAACAAATCTTTTTTAAGTGGCAGGATTGTGGCTTGGGTCAAGGTGCAGACAAAGCAGTCGCACATCTTCAGAGAATCAGGAATTGAATCTGGTGATCAATCTATTGAGCTGGAGTAGGCTTCTGTGAAGACTCGGTCTTGTTGCTTGAGAAAACAAAGGTAGGGTTTGGAAGCAAATCTGCATTTTGAAAATCACATGCAATATAACAATAATGAGGAAAAAATGTTCTTTTGGGGTAAGCAACACTAATTGGGAGGCTATGAGAAATATTTGAGCTGCGTCTCGCCGCCGCAGACGTGGGGGCTGTGCTGGATCTGCTCTATTTGCAGAGTCCGTGGGTGTAAGCAGCAGCCTGGACCGGAGGAAGGAGCCTCCTTATTGTTCTCATCAAGGGAAATAAATAAGTCAGCAAGGCAGCTATCAGACTGACAATAAAGTTGTTTCTGACAATAAAGTACAGAGTGGCGGTGACAAGGAGTTCCATAATTTATCAGAACTGCAATATATTGTATGGCTACTTAACGTGATGAGGCTCCTGGAACTGGAGCTGGAGGGAAAAGCAACTTTTTACTAGTGCTTGGTACTTAAATATCTCCTCAATGGTGCTTCCACTACCCCATGAGATATTATTCCATGATCTGACATTCTCATCTGAATTTTTTTTTTTCCTGAGCAAATCTAACTATAATTACACACACACACACACACACACCCAAAAAAAAAAAAAAAAAAGAAAAAAAAAAAAAGTGTAATTATAATGATAACAAGTACAAACGAGGAGGAGGAGGATGTGAATCCGAGCACATTTACAACCAGAAAAAGTTTTAGGAACTCCTCGATCCCTCAAGGAAGACCTAACGCTGAGTTTATGTGGTTGCAGCATGTGAAGGGAAGGAGAGCCCAACCCAGGCATGCTCTGCTGCTGCTCACTCACTGGGACAACATGGGGAAAAAATGTGCTCCCAGACTTCATACCCTCTGGGAAAAGACGCTTCCCAGGAGTTGCAGAGCTTCTTTAGGAGGAGGCCCTTGAAGTGCATCTGCATTTATTCTGGGAGTAAATAAATTTGAATTCAGAGCGGGTAGTCTTTTCCAAAAGCGGAGAGCGAACACATGTGGGCACACTGTTACTTAGCAAAAGACTGCGAGCCCAGATTTTTCCATCACTATCATGATCATACAACGGCACTATTTATCATTTTTCCAGTTGCTGCATTCTGTTCCAATCACAATGAATTGCCGTGAAAGATCTTTGATAATAACTAGCCACTAAGACCTATGAGACTTCATTTATTATGGCATAATATACACATTACCTAACTTGTGTTGGACCATATGGAGAGCTCTCTGTTGAATTTGGCGTAGTTACTGGGGTGAAACAAGGATGAATTTTGTTCTTCATCCTCTTCAATTATGCCATAGATTGGATCATGCAGCAAACTCCAACAGATCATCTGGGCATAGCAATCAGCCCCGAGGACCACATCGCTGATTTAGTCTGTGCCAATAAACACAGAGCTGTGTGCAAAAGCACTGACGGGAGCGCGAGTGGCACCGAACAGCACTGATCCCTGGAGCAAATCAATAGGGCTTAGCACTTACCTAAAGCGAAGGTCTCCTCTGCAAATGGGAACAGCCTTTTCAGTTTGTCACTCGGAGGCAGAAAAAAGGCTTTGGGGATATCATGCTTGTCTCTGAGCTTCTGGGGAAGATAGGTGATAAGATCAGAACTTATGTAAACCAAGGTCAGTTCAATCACTGCGTTTGAAGCTGTGGGGAATTGAGCCGCAAAGCTCAACACTGCAGGGATAAACCCTTTGATGGCATAATGTGCAGTGTAAATAAGCTATAAGATTACCCCATCCCTGACTCAATGCATATGCGTGCACACGCTCTCACCTACATGTTCTTTCATTTCTCTATAGATGTGTGTGTATGTGTGTATACGCACAGAGCCACATACATGAACACATATGGGATGGGATATAGAGAGCAAAATCAAGTAAGGCAGGCTTGCACGGGATCTGACTGTTTGCTATTACCAACGCAAGACGTTAAGAATCGCAGTCCAGCCCAGTGCCCAAGATTCCCACAGAAGAGATTTTTTTTAATGGAGTTGAGATGCCCAGCAGTGCTCAGAAGTGCTCAGCGGTCATCAGGATTGAGCCGTGGCGGTGCCAGTGCCTGGATATTGTCTGCCACGCTGACTTCAGAACTGCTGTGCTGTGTTTACCCAAAAATCTCCCTGATAAATAGAGTCCATTTAACTAAAATCCCCTTTTTGGTATATAAGGACTAATAGAACATGACATTTATTATTCAGAAGAGGTGGCAAACGAATCAAGACGCTGATTCGATGTGAATAGGCAGAGTACGATCCCCGACTCCTGCTCTGTGCCTTTCTTTCTCAGACATAAATAATAGAACGGTTCCCATTCCCATTCCATTATCACTAATAATGAGTTATGGGTAAGGCGCACCGTGTCCCTCGAAAAAGGCAAGATATAGCTATGCTTATGGTTGATTATTAGAGGATAAAATAAAAAGATTGATGCCCAAAAAAAAGTCTAATTAGCGTTAGTCTATTGGAGAGGAAGCTGAGCATGCTGCTCTAGCACTGCCAAATGAAATTAAGGCCCAATTATTGATAAATGAAGAGTGGTTTGTGCTGGAGTCTGGCCTGGAGTCGAGGAAATACATCTGTCATTTGGCCTGCACAGAAGTCATTCATGTGTGACATAGCATCCTGTGCATTTATCATGCATCTGTAGATTTTTGTTTTAATTCAGTTAGCTGTCTAACTAGATTCGGGGCTGGATGCCTCGTGCAGAGTCAGAATTTGGGCTGACAGATGCAATTCGAGTCTGAAATGGTGTGTGACACGACTAGCTATCCTGCATATTAATTATTATTGAAACCATTGTGGCCGAAGCCTATACACTAATGGGCTATTTTGTTATCTGGGCTTGTGGCTTTTGCATTTAACAATCGCCCGGTGGCTGCGGGGCAGGTAAGAGACAAAGCAGATCAATGGAGCATTGTTGTTAAGCGCCCTCGGTGTTCCCATGAAAATTGGAAACGGGGGCGTTTGAAACGATGCGAAGAAAACGCCTCGTTTTGCCATTATGAAAACTGCAAACTCTATAAATGAGATAAGCGGGGTCAGGAACCGAGCGGTGGGACGCACTTTTCATTAAGCTTAAATTGGTAAAACAGTTTATTAATTCCATTGTCAAATGCAAATGGAAAACAAACATTTGTTATGATGATAAAATTGTGGTGCTGCGTGGTTGTTCCGACGCCAACTCATTGCAGTCAGCTCTGAGACTTATGTACCCTGTTGCACTGAAGTTTGATTTAAACTTCACCTCATTTCATCACTGTATTGTGGGGAGAATTGAAAATAAATGTCATCTTCAAATGGAGGGGTCTAGCAGAGTGTTTAAAATCGCTCAGCAAAGCTGGCACCCTGGTGCGTGGGTCTGGGCTGCACCAATGCCTGTGCTCAACACTTTTGGCTTCAGGAAGGCCGGTAAGTCCTCTCTAGGATCTGGGCTTGGGTACCTGTCTACGTGGCACTTCAACACATGGGATCACTCTCTTAAAATTGCATTTCTGAGGCAGTCACCCGATACATCTTTCCAAATTAGGCTTCTCACTGTCACAGGTGTCAGTGCTTTGCTGTTTTTGAAGGACTCAATAAGAGCGCCGACGTATTTTTAATACCCAAACGTTTTGGGAAATCTGCCCCAATTCTAAGTAGGGCAGAAAACGTCTCATCATCTCAAGGAGCTGCAAACCACTTTTCTAGATGGAGAGCAAAGTTTCCAGAGGCACCATATGATCTCTCTTCTCGAGCCCTATTTAACCACCCCTTCTGCCAGGTCCTGGCTGCTCACAGGAGCTCTCTGAAAGCCAGGGTGTGTGGTCTGGAAACAGCTCTGGAGGTCGGTGCTGAGGTGAGGAGGTGTCTGCATCCTTTGTATTGCAAAATTCAGCCCTCAGAAAGTCCATGATCTTCAATGACTTCTAAAGGAAACCCCACTCTAGGTCTGAGCCAGGTTGAAAAGGGGATGGCACTTGTGTGTGTATTTGTGTGGGGCGCACCACTCCTGGATTTCATCCCATTTGACATACAAACCCCTCATTTCCCATCACAGCAACACAGTTTTTTTTTCACTGTTCAGACCGTTTCAAATGATATACTAGTAGAATTTTCCACCTCAGATTTCACAGCATTTCAATCAATAATACAGCAAATGAAAACTCAAAAAATATATATCCTTTTTGGAAGGTCTCTGTCCCTGTGATGCCTCCCCAGGTTCCTCTGGAATGCGGATTATGCCACTAGCTGCTATTTTGCTTGTATTTCACAAACTGAGCCCTGCCTCTGACCCTGTGACTTTCATCAAAAAGAAATGTTTGCTGCCAAAACCGGCACTGTGTTACAAAAGAATATTCAAAGCAGCACAAAGTAGAGAATGACTTTTTCTCCCTCACGAAGAGATTGATTTCCTCTTGTTCAGTGTCCACATAACCCCATCCCCAAGGCACACACAGGTCTGGTGCCACCACCAGCAGTCAGTCAGCCCCAGTCTCATGGCATGGGTAGGCTGGCGTTGCTCAGGAGAATGACAGGGAATGGTGAAATAGAGAATAGGTTAAACAGAGGAAGAAATGAATGAACAAAGGAAAAAGCACTTCTGGAAGATGCCCTTTTAGAAGCCCAAAGTTGCACATTGTTCTGCACTCCAAAATCCATACAGAGGAGAATTGCCTGCTGCCAGCTCTCAATACAGAGCTAGAAATGCAGTCCACAAGCTGTAGAAAGGGAGGTTCAGATTGGATATTGGGAAAAATTTCTGCTCAGAAAGAGAGGTGATGGCAGTGGCACAGCTGCCCAGGCAGTGGTGGAGTTCCCATCCCTGGAGGTGCTCCACAACCACAGCGATGTGGCACTTGGGGATGTGGTCAGTGGGTGTGGTGAGCTGGGTTGAGCTTGGGTTTGGGGATCTTAGAGGTTTTTTCCAGCTTTAATAGATCTATGATTATACACTTCTATGACCTTAGAGGTCTTTTTCAACTTAGTGATTCAGTGATTCTATCTCATTCCTCTAAATCCCAGACCCAGCGCTGCTGGAGAAACTCAGCCTTTTCCATCAGAGTTTCTGCTGTTCCCATTTCAGAGGGCTCAGGAGGCACTTGGTGCTGATGGGCAGGTGACGTATCTGCTCACCTGGACTTGTTCTCACTTGGGATGTAAATACTGTGCCAAGAGCCCAGCTGTCACAGCATTACTGCAGAGTGGATGATGCCACTTCTACCTTAGTTTCATCCTATGTTTGTTAGGAACCTTGGCTTTATCCTGCTGGGACTTGGGCCTTTCCCTGCTTGCAGAGTTCCACAGCTCACTGCAGTGCCCAGGCCTCTGCTAGGAGGTTTTGCAAACACTGCCATGGGATGGAGAGTTCTGCAGGTGGATGGTGCAAGCGTGCACCCATCTACCCAGCACTTATAAACCCAGGGATTTTATTTACATGTGAATTTACAGTTTATGTTGGGCTAGTCTGGTGAAAATGCAGCTCTCCGTGCTAAGCAAGTGGCTGCCCCAGTATGGCTGAGCTGTTTGCCATATAAGCCTACAGCATAGCATGGGAAAAGAGAGGAAAAAGCTTTTTTTAAGAAATATCAATAAAATTCTGAGGAAGAGGAAGAGGAAGAGGAAGAGGAAGAGGAAGAGGAAGAGGAAGAGGAAGAGGAAGAGGAAGAGGAAGAGGAAGAGGAAGAGGAAGAGGAAGAGGGGGAGGGGAGGGGGGGAGCGGGGGAGGGGGAGGGGAGGGGAGGGGAGGGGAGGGGAGGGGAGGGGAGGGGAGGGGAGGGGAGGGGAGGGGAGGGGAGGGGAGGGGAGGGAGGGAGGGAGGAAGGAAGGAAGGAAGGAAGGAAGGAAGGAAGGAAGGAAGGAAGGAAGGAAGGAAGGAAGGAAGGAAGGAAGGAAGGAAGGAAGGAAGGAAGGAAGGAAGGGAGGGAGGAAGGGAGGAAGGGAGGAAGGGAGGAAGGGAGGAAGGGAGGAAGGGAGGAAGGGAGGAAGGGAGGAAGGGAGGAAGGGAGGAAGGGAGGAAGGGAGGAAGGGAGGAAGGGAGGAAGGGAGGAAGGGAGGAAGGGAGGAAGGGAGGAAGGGAGGGAGGGAGGAAACAACAACCTGCTTGTGGAAAACAAACCCAGGAAAGCTGAACTGCATAGACACAACAATAGCTGCAGGGCTGAGACCTTGTAAAGAAAGCTCGTGTCTGGAGTAAGCTTTTACAGTGAGTTTTAAACCACTTTAAAATGTCAGGTTTGGTTTTTGACGTGGTTACGTTTACCCCATAAAAATAAAGTGATTTGAAGACCCTTTGGGGCCCTAGAACAGTTCCCACTATAGACTTTGTTTCACGTGTTGGCTTAAGCTGCTTATTGCCTTTCGCGATGCTCTGCTTATTAGGTTAGATCAGCAGCACTTCCATTAAAAATCTCTATTGATCATATGCAATATGGGAATGGTCGGTAGTTTTTATGTGAAGAGAATAAATGATATATTTGTTTCTGACTATTAGGCTATAGGGTTACTGAGGGACTGAATAACTGTCCTTAATACGGCAATTATTTTTGCAGGTACGGTGCTTGGTAACGTCAGAGTGTAATTACCCAGTAATCTGGTATTTACTACGTAACTGCAAAGCGTAATATTTGCACCTTGTAAAATAAAACGGGCATTTAAAAATATTTAATACTTGCTGCCTTCCCTTTGTGTCTGCCCGAGTGTCCCCCGTGGAGCAGAGGATCCCTGGGAGCACACGGGGACACAATCAGGGGAACCATTCCTTGCTGGATGCTGTGCTGTCACATTGCCACATCCCATCCCATCACCCCCGGAATTGCAGCAGCAGCCCCAAAAGGACCATTTTGCTGTTCCCATCCCCAAACAGGGCTGCTGCGGCCCCCTCCTGCCCCGGGGAGCTCGGCAGCGGGATTGCTAAAGTGCCGAGCCCTGTAATGTGTTATGACATAGATCAGCTGTTGTTTTCCAGTCTCAAAGGAAACCTTGTGGAATCTCATTCCTTTGACTGTATTAAATTATCTGCAAATGTTGTTCTTTAAACACAAACTCAAGGCCCTTTCGCTGGAACATTAAACGTGGATTGTGTGAAGGGTAAAATCTCTTTAAAGCTATTGTTTCTTTGGATATTTGGTTTACCTTTAGTTTTACAACAAAGTAAATTAATAAATGAAGGGTTCGGAGAATCGTTACTATAGCAATCCCCATGGTAACATAAAAAACGCCGCAAACACTTGTCCTCCAACTGCAGCTCCAGAGAGCACAGCACAGGACGGCTCCTCGCGATGCTCAACGTAGCCAACTTCCCATTGACTTCGGGTGGGAAAAGTTTGTGCTCTCAGAGAGAGGAGGGTCTGAATTCCTGAGGAAAAAAAAAAAAATTAAAAATACTGTTTTCTTAAATAAACCCTCGGGAGCACGTGGCTTTCGAAAATATTTCTGACCTGAAATCAGCTTTGCAATGGGGACGTCTCTCTTCCTGCCGAGGAATCAGCACCATCTCCAGGCTCCCCAGGAGCCCGTAATGACTTTCTACGGGGTTTGCATAACTCCTCTGTTGTGAAACAGCTTAGCAAAGAGCAGCACAAGGTATTGCATTCGGATTGGCACTGTGCTCACATTTTTCCTCAATCTCCTCATGTCTCTGCAACATGTAATGACATTGGAGTGGTTCAACTCTTACCAGAGGTCACACCAGCACTGCTCAGTCGGTGCAAACGGGATGAAGTTTTGACCACAAAGACTCCTGCTCAAGTAGCACTTGGATGAAAAAAAATAATTATTCTGAGCTAAATACTGAATTTTGTTCTCTGCATACAGAGCAATTCCTTATTATCCAGGGATCCTTGTAGTCCTTTGCAAAAAGTAGCAAAATGCTGGCATTTTTCCCTACGACCTTTGAGAAGCAGAGATTTACCATTTTGTACCATGAGGAACAATTTCAGAAAGGGCAGTGATGCAGTGGCACAGCTGCTCAGGGAGTGGTGGGCTCATCATCCCTGGAGGTCTTCAAGAACCAGAGGGATGTGGCATTTGGGGATGTGGTCAGTGGGCATGGCGGGGTAGGGTGGGGTTGGACTGGGGAATATTTCCAACCTTAATGATTCTGTGATTCCAGGACTTTCCTGCATTTAAATGTCAGTACGGTTCTACTTCCATCTTTAGTTAACTTTTACTGAATGGTGTTTGCAAAAAGACCCAAAGCCCAACAGCTCCAGGCATTTTTCAAGGGAAGGGAAGGGAAGGGAAGGGAAGGGAAGGGAAGGGAAGGGAAGGGAAGGGAAGGGAAGGGAAGGGAAGGGAAGGGAAGGGAAGGGAAGGGAAGGGAAGGGAAGGGAAGGGAAGGGAAGGGAAGGGAAGGGAAGGGAAGGGAAGGGAAGGGAAGGGAAGGGAAGGGAAGGGAAGGGAAGGGAAGGGAAGGGAAGGGAAGGGAAGGGAAGGGAAGGGAAGGGAAGGGAAGGGAAGGGAAGGGAAGGGAAGGGAAGGGAAGGGAAGGGTGAGGCTCCCTCAGAATCACAGGGAAATGTTCTTTTCATGCAGCACCTCCTGGTGCCTTCTGGTGGGAGCCAAACTTCCAGAGCTGGGCCATCAAAATGCAATTTTGTGCCTCCACATGGAGAGAAAACAGAGTGCTCCAACTTGTCTTTAAGCTGACAAGTTCACAAAACACCGCTGTTGGAGAGATGCTGGTTCACCCACAGTGAAGTAATATGAGGATTGAACTACAAATGTTAATTACAAGAGGGTACAAGTGGCAAATTAAAGAATAAAGCAAGCGCAGGTGACTGCAGCAGGGCTACGCACACAGAAACAAAAAGAAGTGTAACAGGGCTGAGGGTGAAAGCTTTCTTCTCGGCTCTGCAACTGAAGCATTCAAAGAGCAAAATGCAGAATGGGCTTCAAGGGTCAGGCCTGGAGAAAAGCCATGTTCTGTGCCTCAGCATCCGTTCGGGATAAATCTGGCTCCTCATCAGGGCTGACAATTAGGCCGTACAGTTAATATTTTTACAGCTGTTTTATTAATAACACATACAGAGCATCCAGCCAGGATTTGTTGGAGACACCTCAGGAAAATGAATGATGTAAATAACAGATGGATGCAGAATATTCTTACAAACAGGCACAAAGATATTCCCATCTTGTTTAGAAGGAATTTAAATAGACAGATTGTAGATAAACAGGCAAACCAAAAAGAGGGGAGAGTGGGAATGGGAGTGGGTGGTTTGCAGGGGAAGCCATGTGCTGGGCAAAGTGGGACATTGTGCCCCCAGCTCCATGTGATCGTGGTCCTTGGGATTCCTTGCACAGCACCTTGCCTGGTGGTATGGCTCACTCGCTGCTCCCTGGCCTCGAGACATGGGTAACTCCAACATCCGTGCAATGTTTTGACCTTTAAATCTTAACTCCATTATTCCATGGTTTCACAAACGAATCCCTTTGACTTTTTGTACATGTCAGTAATGAGAGAAGGGAGTGGTGGTTACAATGCAGGGAACTGCTGGAGGTTTGTAGTGTTCTACTGCAGGTGAAGCTGGGCAACAGTGCTGTAACACTCAGCTATCGAGACCACTAAAACCAATCCACAGACAAAACAGATGCTTCAGTGGCCCCCTTTAAAACAGTCATAAATTCTGAAGCTTTGGGAGGTGAGAAATACCACTAAAAGATTAGTCATTAAAAAAAAAATTAAAAATTCCTTCCAGTGACTTTGATTAGGGCCAAGAGCTGACCAAGAGTATGGGTACAACAGGACACAATAACCATCAGTGGTGTGTGATACACTAATGCTTTGTGCATAAATGATACAATAACATCATTTGGCACCAGCAGCCAGTGAATCATAGGGATTTGCAGTTGGATTTGTACATTGGGATTTTCTTTGGAGCTTTGCAAGATCCGATGGTTAACAGCTGTAATTGCTTGCAGTTGCTGAAGCCTGAGCTTTCCGGTGCATGATGTGCACCGAAGAGCACAACGCATAGGAGATGGCAAGAGGTGGACACCAGTGCCACATAGGGCTGGCCACCAAGGTGCCCATCCTTTTGCACCAGGGCTAGCTGTGTAGAAGGCAGAGTCAGTGTTCAGTGCAAGAATCAGGGACAAAAAATGCTGCAGAAATATCTGAGAAGGAAAACTGAGAGAATTCATTTGACCATAGCATTCCTTCCCTGGTGCAGCTACTTTCTCTCCTCAACTTTCTCTTGGGAGTTTCTGCCCATTCCCCCCTTCCTTTGCCATTTCTGAGCACTGGGAGCAGTATGTGACCAGGGGCAGAGGAAATCTCACATACAGGGACACCAATGTGCTCTCACCCACAGCAACACCCGCCAATTTCCATAGGTTTTCCCACAGATCACAGCAAATCAGAGCATGCTGTCAGCACCACAGCATCTGGAGCCCTGGGATTAGATGAGAATTTCTGCTCTTATCTCCTGGTAAAAGAAGTTTCCATCCCTTGGATGCAGGGAGAGGTTGGGAAGCATGCCTGGCTGTCCTCAGCTGCAGGTGAACAGTGGCTGCGCAGGTGTTGTGCTGGGAACATTGCACTGAGAGCAGGGAGAACCCCAAGCATGGGGTGCAGAGTAGCTTCTGGGAATGGGGCAGAGGCAGGGTGAAGGCTGGGTTGCTGCTACAATGAGCAAACAGGGAGCAAGCAGCCCCCAGCTTTCCATCTATCCCTGATGTGCAGAGTTTGGAAGGGAGGGAACTTGGGGAACTGTGAATTTGGGGTTGCACACGTGGGTGTACCACAGCTGGTGGGAGACCTGGGGGCTGACTGAGTGAAGGAATTACTGGCAACCCACCTGATTATTCTGACCTCCAGCTGCTTTACAGTCTTTTGAGTTCAAGTCGAAGTTGTTACCACCCATTGTGCTCTGATTATCAGTATTGATCATTTAAATTAAAAGTGGGGATACGCCTCTTGTTTCATGTTCTTTCTGGTGCCAGCATTGCCATAAAACCACAGTAATATCCACAAGTTCCAAACAGAAAGAGAGAGAAAGAGAGAACAGTGCACACCTGCGGAGGGGCACCCGGTGTGCTAACAGCCACACACTGCTCCTGCAGCTCTGGTGGCCCACGGCTCAATATGGTGTGATGCTGAGTGAGGGTAAAAGTACTGGGGGCTCTTGACAGCACTGCCACTTTCTGGTGCCCTGGGCAGCCTATATTCTATGTTAGTGACAGATAAAGTAATGCTGGCAGACTTGGTGATAATTGGACCAAATGTATACAAACCTTTAATATATAATTAAATGCACATACATACGTGTGTCTGTACTTATACTTATACATGTGCAATTAGAACATGAGTTGATGGCCTCGAGTTGTGCCAGGGAAGGTTCAGGTTGGATATGAGGAACAATTCCTTCTCTCAAAGAGTTGGGACAGGCTGCCCACAGTGATGGTGGAATCCCTGTCCCTGGAGGTGTTAGAATCATAGACTGATAGAATCGTTAGAGTTGGAAGGAACTTTTCCAGGTCATCTCATCCAACTGCCTTGCAGTGAAGAGGGGCATTGACAGCTTCATCAGGTTGCTCAGAGCCTGATCCAGCCTCACCTTGAAAGTCTCTAGGGACAGGGCATCCACCATATCTCTGGGCAGCCTGCACCTGTGCCTCACCATCCTCACTATAAAAGGCTTTTTCCTTATATCCAACCTAAATCTACTCTCTTTAAGCCTGAAACCAAGATCAGAACTGTGGAGATGCAGCACTTGGGGACACGGTCAGTGAGCATAATGGGGGGTGAGTTTGGGTTGGGCTTTTCCAACATTAATAATTCCTTGATTCTATGATTCTATGGTCCTGGTGGGATTGCCCCTCATGACTTAATGAGTTCAGACCACAGTTAATTAATCTTTGGGGCCAAGGTGGCTCACAGCCACTTCTGCACCATGGTTCCACCCCAGTTGTGCCGACTTGAGCATCATGAAATTTGTAGGTTTGTGTATATGTGATGTACCCAGCCGAGCATGCATTCTGCAGAGAAACATCGCTCTAAATAGCAGTGAAGTCATCAGAATATTGAAAAAATATGAAAAGCAAACATATTCAGGAGTTCTAAAAATCAAACTGTGATAAATATCAGCATAACAAGCCTCATTTGGGAACACACCGTTCTCCCAGAGGAGGCTGTCTGACTATCAGTGCCTTTGGAAACACACTTTCTCCAGGGCTGTGTACTGAGCTCAGAGTAAGATAAACATGACTGCCTTTTCCCAGCCTGCTCATCTACAGGCATCTAAATTAAGAGATTGTGTTATCAGTGATAAAAGTTCATTGAGGGTTCATTTCAGTTGGTTTGAAGGTTTTTAAGGAGAAGAATAAACAAACAGCAATTAGCACCATATTTAACATCACTGACATTTTGAGGAGCCTATTTCTATTGCTAGGAGAGGAAGATCTGCTCCAGTGCATGATGCTAAGGTTGGGAGCAGCTCTGGGGTTGGAAGCAGCACTGGGCTGGGAGCATTTCTGAGGTTAGGAGCATCTCGTGTTGGGAGTATCTCTGGGCTGGGAGCAGTTCTGGATTGAGAGCAGCTCTGGGTTGGGAGTATCTATGGGTTAGAAGTATCTCTGGGTTGGGAGTATCTATGGGTTAGAAGTATCTCTGGGTTGGGAGCAGCTCTGGGTTGGGAGCAGCTCTAGGTTGGGAGTATCTATGGGTTGGAAGTATCTCTGGGTTGGAAGTATCTCTGGGTTGGGAGCAGCTCTGGGTTGGGAGTATCTCTGGGTTGGGAGTATCTCTGGGTTGGGAGCAGCTCTGGGTTAGGAGTATCTTTTAGCTTTAAGCACTGGGCACACCTCAAATGTTCACCTGGGGCTTCTATTCTGAGCTTCATCAAAGCCCTTTGTAGGTTCAGCACGGAGTGGGCTGCACGACTGAGCACAGGCCACCCGTCCCTTTGCTCGCTATCGAGATCATCCAGCATTTAGGGAAAATAAAAGAATAAAAAGTAGGAGCAGACAGTCTATTGTGCTTAGCTACTGATGTGCAGAGCTCTACAGTACAGACGTCTTAACACATAAATTTAACAATTATTATTGTGTTGCCCTTTTCCAAGAAAGGGTAAAGGAGATTTGTAGGAGCACTTAACACATGTAAATCCCCACCTCTTTAAACCAAAGTAGAGTGTTAAATGGGTCCATAAATATCATAAGTATTCTGTCCTTTTAGAAATCATACCTTTTCTTTCTCCTTTCAGTGCAATTAAATGAGCGCCTTATTATAACACAACTCTTGGGAACCAGACATTTAAAAAACTCTAAACAGGTATTTATTGAGAAAGACAATGATCTTCATTGGGTTAAACGTACGTAGAAGTCAAAGACAAAAGGCAGTCAGTATAACACACTGTCCCAAATCACAATCTGGCAGTTGTTTTGCTAAAAACAAGTTCAAATCTCAGCCACATCTCTCAGCCACATGCGAGAGCTGAAATGTTCACCTGGGGCTTCTCTGTCTTCTCCCACACCCGATGAGAGTGTGGGTGAGATCTCCCCATGTGGTGGGTGTCCATCCTGCGTGGTCACCAGCATCACCCACAGTCCCTGGGGACCTGTCCTTGGGAGCACCCCTGACAACTTGTCCCTGGTTGTCTTCACTGTTTTCTGACATACTAATGGACACCACCAATGCCTCCCCAGTAGGAAAATAATAGTTTTCCACAAGCTGGTGGCTGATGAAACGAACACTTAACTTGCAGACTGGTCACCCGCATTTTATGGCAAAGAATCTCACGCCCAAGGCAGACTCTGGCCCTGCTGGCGTTAGCGAGGCCCCTGAGCCCTCAAGCCCCACTAGTGCAGAAAGAGCCCCGTGGGCACCACAGTTGTTGCTCTAGCTGGTCCTTGCAGAATGCCTTCAGCACATTTATTGTGATTGAAAGGTGCCTAATGTATAATTTATGTGTTATGATTACTGCACAAAGCCCTCGTTGTAAATGAAGGAGGTTGGACAGCACTTAAATCTTGTATTCTGGAGTTAAAATTCACTCTCTGGCCTGCTTCTTTTATGATTCCTGTCATAACTCTGCGGTGTTGCATCACTGCCAATTTAACTACACTTTTACCAGTACAATGAATAAGGAAAAATGAAAATTGCATTTGGCACTTTTAATCAGATAATTATTTTTAAGAAACTAGCAGGAATGTTAAATACATTTTCCAGTTTTTTCCATCTGTTCCGGCTGACGCACAAGACTGGTGCACTAATAACAAGGCAGATCTCATGAGCACGCCTCATAATGAATATTTCAGGATTATTCGTGTACAAAGATATATATGTGGTATCTGTTTGCAGGACATCTGGCTGCAACATGTGTCTCGTTAAGTTACACCTGTAAATCTGAGGTCAATGCCTAAACCTGTGAGTGTACAATAACGAGCCCAGCGAATGGGGCCATTAACGGTGCCAGGTGCTGGCAATGCACAGCAAGCAGGGTGCTGGTAACGGCACAGCCCCACGGGCTGCGGTGTGTCAGGAAGCGTGAGCAGGGCTAAGGCATCTCTGTGCATGTTCCTTGCAGCCTTGGGATTGCTTTCTCCAGCTTGGGTAAAATAATGAACTTCACATAATTCTGTAATATTTAACTTTGTTCACACAAGCAAAATAAACTGCATGTTGTATAAACCAGCTTGAATGTTTGGTTAAGATTCAAAGCCAGCCCAAACACTTTTATTCTGGAAGAAAATTTCACTTGCTTTTCTTCCCCTTGGCGTGTTCCACTCTTGGACAAACTGAGCAAACACATAACGCAACCAAGTAAAGAGTGCATGCTGATGTGGGGCTCATCCAGCCTCCAGCTCCAGAGCAGAGGGAATTTTCCTCTGAGGGACTTTCTCACAGCTTTTCCAATGCAAGCTGTGAAGCAGTGTGGTACATACAGCCAGGAGAAAGATCAAGGAGAAAGGTCAAATGTTAGGAAAAATTTCCTCTCACAGAGAGTGGCACAGCAGTGGCACAGCGGCCCAGGGAGGTGCTGGAGTCTCTCTTCCTGGAGGTGTTCCATAACCATGGAGATATGACAGCTGGGGACATGGTCAATGGGTATGGTGGGGATGGGCTGGAGTTGGGCTTAGGGATCATAGAGGTCCTTTTCAACTTTAATGGGGATCTGGGGACTGGGTGTCAAAGGCCCCTGCCTCTTGGTCCTGCCTTCAGTGGGATGGGAAAGCATGCTGGGGTAGGCTTCTGTAAAGGCTGGGCTTCAGGAACTCTCCAGATTTGCTTTTCCACTAGCAAGAGAAGCACATACAGCAAAGTGGACTTGGAAGGGGGAGCATCTCCTGTTTAATTTTGCAGTTGCTATAGTGATTTGATTAAATTATAAAAAAAAAAAAAAAAGAAGCAACTTGTAAATTCAAAATCCTAATTGTACTGACAACAATCTAAATGTGGTTAGAACAGTGAGTCACACTCCAGATTATGTGTCTCAAATAAGGTTTTAATTTAAATTTAACAAGGCAATTATTGTACAGTATGTTAATTCAGTATCATTTGATTAACAAAAAACGTGTTGCTTGTGCTTTAACACCTATGGTATTTAGTTAGATCTATATCTATTATATAGTTAAACCTCTCTGGAGTACATGATGCTAATAATTAGTATGCAATAAGCATGCATTAAAATGCACCTTTCTGGATTGTTGGATATTTATACTGTGGCAGCTGATCTTTAAAGGCAGAAGCTGTATACAGAGATCCAGTGATGATATTGCAAATATGTATTTACAGATAAAGCGTATGTTTTTTATATATATATATATATATATATATTGCTTTCTATATTTGTTTAGGGTGTAATGAAAGTCCCAAACATATCCAATATACCTGAAGTTAATGTGTTTTGTCCAAGACATGAGCAGTTTTCTCAAAGCTGAGAAACAGACTGGCAACTTTTTTGGTCTTTCACTACCTACATACAAACAATTCTTTGTTTGCCCTCATTTCCTCCTGCCTGTTGAACTTCATGCCCTTCCTTTATACTGGTTTTACTTCTTACCTTCTCGTTTCTTGATTTTGACCCAGGAGAATCTGATGACACCACTTGTACTTTATGAGACTGCACGTGTGCATTTCTCTGGATTTCTCTCCAGATGGGCACAAGAGTTGGTGAGAGGAGACAGCAGAACATAGGCTACCAAGGTGGAACGGGTACAGAAAACTGGTTTGGGGATCAGGGAGCTACATGTTGTGATGCATGTGTTAAAGTGCAAAGGCTGAAGTGTCCATGGGAGCTCTCTCACTTAGCATGTCCAAGGTCCCTGTTCAGAGCTGTCCCGTACTGCTTTGCACCCAGCTGAAAACTGACAAAAATGATGCTCAGACATAATGAAAATATTGAATTTAGTTCTGAGTTCAGTACTACAAAGATGACTGCACAGCGTTGTTTTATTCATTTTCACATCTAATCCCATAAAAGCTTCTGTTTCTTAGTATCAGACGCTGCCAAGGAATGCAAGGCCTTCTTCCAGGAGTTAGGTCAATACACAAAGTCCTGATAATGAGTTGTTGGTGACTCAGAGACTTGGCAGACCTGGAGGAAGTTTTCTGCGCTGGCTCCAATCCCTCCTCCCTGTGAGATCCCGGAGGGTCAGCATGACCAGCTGCACCACTGTCCCAATCCAAGGCCCACAGGTTATCTGCAAGCCTCCATCTTCTCCCACAGACCTTGTAACACGTATGGAAAAATGCATGGGACAGTCCGGAGTTATCAGGGAGCAAGTGCCATCGGGACACATGTGACACCCACATCTCTGTCTTATGATGGCTCTGCCTCAAAACTACTGGGAACAGAATGGGTGAAGGATGGGGCCACTGCCTCCTCAAAGCTCACAAGTGATGCGTGACTTCGTGGCCAGAAGCACTGTGGGGAATGGAGCAGCACCATCATACAGCATCGGGTCGCACTGCCCTGATGGGGAAGCACTGACTGCTTTGGGTGCTCCGCGGATCCAGGAGGCCCAGGTGGATTTCCCTGCTGCAGGCTGCAGGTGCTGGAGGAACAGCTGCAGCCCTAACAAATGATGATGCTTTTTAAGCACGAGCTACTGTTAAGCTACTAATTGATTTCAGGACATTTCTGGTAGATATTTATCTATAAATAAATCACGCTTCCTTATAAATCCGTACTCTCTATGACATGGCTGATCTCTAAACTGAGGCTTCCACCCTTAAAACAAGTTTCAAAACCGGTGGACACTGGGTTTTTACACTGAACTACTCTCCTTCTAGAAAAAGGGAAGACAGCTAAAAATGTCTTAGTGGTAATGGCTTACAGCACCAGTGTTGAGTGCTAAAGTTGTTTTCCTATGAATATAGATTACATTTTTTTACATAGCAAGTAAACAGATGCATAAAGATGCATTATTTCATAAGCATAAAAAACCTGCTGCAAGTATAGTGCTTTTAATTTGTTTTTATGATTACTTGTAATTAATTAGCATCAAAAGTAAATTATCAACATAGCTAAAAACTGAAATTGTACCAGCAAATGCAGGAATGATTTCACTGGTTTATCTTTATACTAAGGTGGAAAAAAGAAATTATCCTTTTTTTTTTTTTTAACTATGCTTAAATTAAAGTGTCAAAAGCTCGTGGCGGCACAGCCTAAAATTGTACAAAAAGAGAAATAATATTCTATAATTACAAGCTGTGCAGAGAGCATGCCATGCACATAAATATTTAAGGCAGTTCTAACGAATCTGGCTTGTTATTAAAGTTGGGTTTCAAAAAGAATTTTTAGAAATCATGTTTAAACTTTATAGAGCAATTTATGAGGTCACTGTTCATGCACCTCATCAAAAACTTCAGCCTTCAACTGAAAGCCATAAAACGGAGGCATTTTGACAGGATCTGGAGACTTTTAACAAGTTCTTGCTCCTCGGCTCCGCAGGCCCCTTTCCCCAAGACAAACGGCAGAGCTGTTTGTGCTGTGGTCAACCTCAACCAAATCAACAGGTTCAAAACACCCGATCCTCCTGACCCCCATCCATTCCTCTTGACATTTACTGCCATGTCTCGCTTTGCTGTCAAATAGTTTACACGCAATCTTTTGGAGAAAGGACATGGAAAGGAGGAGAACCGAGGGGGCTGCTTTGGAGGATGGGTTTCCTGGAGCAGGAATGCATCTGATCTTAGAAGCAAAATCAGCCGCGAGGGGAGAGAAAAAATAAACATGGGGCACAGGAATGTTCTGCTCACACAGCAACATGCAGTGCTGGTGCTCCTGCTCCATGCTGAGCGAGGGAAAATAAGAGGGGATTTTGGTAAGCTCGCAAGGAATACTGGCATCCAAAGACAAAAGGTACCAGGAAAACTCAAAATAAACCATTTTCTTTCTGCTCCTCTTCCACCTCATCAGAGGAATAGAGGAGGTACTGCGTAGGGAAACACTAAAGTCAGATTTTTGAATAAAACACAATCAGTGTGACGCCACACAGAGCAAGTAAAGCTGGAACAAGATACTCAAGCACAGGGTGACTTGGGAGTCATTCATAGTGATATTTTCCCTTTCTACTGTAGCCTGTAGTGAAACTGAATGAATGCTCCATGTGCTACCAGGCCCTCTGATGCTTATGGGAATCATGGTGCAGAGCTGGGTGTTTTGGAGAAGGGTCTGGGTGGTGGCAACTCAGGGTTCTGCAGAGACCTTTGCCCACTGCCCAAGCCTCACCTGAGCAAACTGCAGCATTGCCACGGTCCATTTGGTGTTTTGGTATATGTCAAGAATTCCACAGCATGTTCTTAGTACCCCCCAAGAGGCATTTTAATTTAATTGCCAACACCCTGCACCAACTGCTGCAAAAGTTACTGGTAGATGAACCTGCTGGAAACCTCTCCTCCACAGATCCATGGAATCATGGAGTTTAGAAAAGATCTTCAAGATCCCCAAGCCCAAACTCCAACCCCCTCCCACCACGACCACTGACCATGTCCCCACATCTGCACCTCCAAGGACTGTGATCCCACCATTTCCATGGGCATCCTGTGCCAGTGCCTGATCATTCCCGAGCAGAAATGTTTCCTAAAATCCTACCCTGGCACAACTTGAGGCCATCAGCTCTCATCCTATCACTCCATCCCATCACTATAGCCCCCGCACATTCCTTCCACGCCTTTCCTACATGCCCGCCATTTCACATTCAGGACTTTCCAAGAATCCTCAAGACTTGGAATCGTGCTTTGCAGATGAAAAGCATCTCTGCTGGTGGTGCTGGAGGACATGGTCCCACTGTATCTATCACTCGCTGTGCCATGCTGGCTGGGTTGGCTGAAGCAGCACAGACAAGCTCCTCATGGAATGGCTGTCGATGCAGGGATGGCATCACATAGCAGCTCCTACCAAAGACTTGCTGGCAATCCACCTAGGTTCTTTAAACAAATCCCAAGGACAGAAGCCATAATTTCACAAAGACACGCAGACTACTGAGGCTCCGAAGTGACAGTTTTCTTAGTTTTCCAAAAACAGGAAAGAGTTGGGAAAAAGAAATGGTTCTTGGAGGTGTATCCATAACTCCATTTCTGCCCGTGTGAATGCATCTGTATACTTATCACCCTGGAACCTTCCCGTAAGCCACAGAGGCTGTGAACTCTTTTTCACATGAGCGCGATGCCTGATAAGCTCTTTTTAAACACCAATTTTACTATTAAATGCCAAATCTAGAGCTCCGTGCCCTGCCTCATTAGTTATTAATGAAGCAACATATTTGTTCAAAATTTATGATTGTTGATTTGCTCCCATCATTGTATGAAATATTAACACCGCATTTGTACTTGCAACCATTTTGCAGACATTAGATTGTGAATTTGCATATTCATGAACGCTCATAAATGTTTAAGGAGACAGCACAGAAAGCATGTGAGCTGTCAGTGAGCCAGTAAAAAGGCATATTTACAGTGTTAATAAGTAGTTGAGTTTATAGGACAAAACAGCAAGTAACAAATTAAATGAATTTCGGTTTGCCTGTTGCAACAAACTACGGTAGCTTTTTCTCCCCTTCCTTCTGCTAAGCTGAGTAAACTTCAAACCTGCCTGTGAAATCCTACATCGAGCAGCTCGTCCTGCAGCCCAGGCACCTTGCTGCTTTTGCTAGGACCTCAGCTCCTCAGAACCTTGCATTTTCCTACAGCAGCCTGCACAGGGTAGTCACTATTTACAAGAGTTGTATTTATAATAAAATTGTAAATTAGTTTTATTAAATTATAATTTTCTGTTTATTAATGTATTTTAAAGCAGGACAGTGATTCATTGGCAAGACAGAAAATCTTCCTTTTCTGCCTGCTGAATTTTCCCCCCTGTGAAAAGCATAAATCACATTTTGTGTGAAGTGTACATCCTTGTTTGGAGCTGCCCATGTTTTAATAGCACAGCCAAGTCAGTTATTTTAATCTCTGGTACTTTATAATAAATGCTTTTTATTGATTTTTGTTGTACACTGCCACGAATTGAATAAACTACATACACAAGCAGCTGAGAGAAAAAGGCTGAAGGAAAAAATACGATCAGCATGTTTTCAAAGTTAAAGGTGAAAACATGATGGTTAGCACTTTCTTTGGTCAGCAGCTCCCTGGGAGTGCCATGAAAAGGAGCGAGCATGATGTGCATGTTATTTTTACTCTTAAAGACCCAGAACTGAATTATTCTTCGGGAGGGCCAACTATGATATATTTATTGCAGGAGCGCTTCTTCAAAATCTAATTTAAAACTTAAAAAAGGTGACCCGTGGCACACCTATCACTTTGTGCACATTTTTCAGCATCCCTAAAGGTTGGGGGGGATGTGAGAGCCACGTCTCAGCTCAGCACTGGAGGGTCCTAAGGTCAAAAATCAGGGTGTAGCCCACGGGGACACAGGCGTATGTCTATGTCCTGTCTGTATGGTTCATGGGAAACTGGTGCAAATGGGTGCTATCTTGGGACTTTATTCCCTACCATGACCTGGAAAGAGTGGAATAGCACAGCCTGCAATTGTTATGCAGTGGCAAGTTCATCGCCATCCCTGCACAGCCCTGCTGATGCAGCTGGTACCCAGGGCTATGCTATGAACACCCAGCTGATGCAGAGGGTATACGAGAACCCAGGTGATGCTGTGGGCACCTAGGTGATGCAGTGGACATCCAGGTGATGCTATGGGCACTCAGGTGATGCTACGGGCACACAAGTAAAGCTACGGGAGCACAGGTGATACTATGAGCACCCAGGTGGTGCTGTGGGTACTCAGGTGATGCTACGTGCATCCAGGTGCACTGACAGTGCACTTCCCTCCGTCCATGCCAACCTATTTTGAAAACCCTTCTTCCCTCTATCCAGGAGAAGGGAAGCTGCAAAACCAGAGCCTGATGATTTGCCAAGAACCATGTAGCTCGCAAATAACTGTTTCTTTTGCCATATTGCTTTTCCCAACCTAAAAACACCTACTCCCTCCCCTGGGGACAAGTCTGAAGCACCAGCAGAAGAGTGACACTGGTTTATTATTTCCCTGAGTCCCCTCTCTGCAGATGACCTATAGAAGTGATTTAATGCGGAGCTGCTGGAGTTCCAACACTTTCTCTGTGCTCCTCAGGCTGAGACGAGCTGATTTCTTTGGGGTGTTATAACTATGACCTGCTCCATTAAGTAGCAAACAAAGTACAGCTGGATATAGCAAGCTCAGCTTGACTCTTAGCTTTCACATAACCTGCTTGATTAGGAAAAATGCTGTGCCCTTGTCACACAGCTCCTACTGTCGTCTGAAAAGACGGGTATCCATTGATTTCCGCATAATATGGATTCACACTGCCTTTCCAGAGCAGCATGTTTCACACCCTAAAATAACCTGGCAAAAAACATTATTTTTCCTGCTGGTTTAGCTGTAAAATGTGTTACTACTTTAGGTAATGTGCTGCTTATTACACAATTACCTGAAGTGCTTTACAATGCATTAATTGCTCTTTGATTTAAACATCTCCCATTTAGTAACCGAGCTATATCATTGTGACAAATTACAAGTCAATAATCTGGTTACTAAGAAGAGGAAATGAAGAAGCTGGAGACTGCTTCATTAAGGGAAGCAGACCATTGCTAAGTAAAATACCAAGCTGATGCTATTATCAATATTGTGATGCGTGCACACAGATTCACATTGCAGAGGCAAGCGGGAAAACAGAAAGTAACTGTCATCCTCCTGGAGGGATGCATTTGGCATTCCAGATGATGACTGTGAAGCCCTCACCGTGGATGAACTCAGACTTGTTTCCTCATCAGGGCTCCTTCTGCCCTCAGCTGGGAGCCCAGGATGAACTGTTAAGTGTCCCTTGGCTGAACCTCCAAGTTGTTCTCCAAAAACGGAAAGTTACAGGTTAGATATGTCCCTCTTAAAGAACTTCTCTGTTCGTCGGGTTTCTGTGGGCCTGCTGGAGGAGGTAGAAGGGAGGAGGACCAGCTCTTCACAGCCACCTGCACCCAGGGGGACATCAGCACTCTGTACAGCCAAGGACTTTGGCTGGGATTTTGGCACTGCCAAAAACTTAAGGTGGGAACCGCATACTTACAGAGTGCAGGTAGGACTGTATTGCATTATTTCAATTTTCTTTCTCTCTCCAGCCTCCCTGGAGGTCATAGTTGGAAGCCCTACCCTGCTATGATTAAAATCTACTATGCTTTCATCATCGGGCTGGGGCTGTTAACTGCACAGCACAAAACCTTGTGGTATCACTGCCACAGTCAGAGCACTTTTTTGTCAGAAGTGCTCTGCATTAGCCTAGCCCTGCCTCATCGATTTTAGAAGGAGCAGAATGAGATCAATGCCGAGAAAATCCTCTCATTAACACTCAGACATAAGCTTTGTATTGCTTCTTACAAGGGCATGCACAGAGATGCCATATATTAAAAGCACTAATGCAGGAAAAATTATCACAAGTGACTTTTAACAGAGGGCCAATAAATAAAAGCAAATTCAAGTGTAGAAATAAATAAAATTACCACATAAAAAGCAATCCTGGGTAAGAGACAGAAAACTGGAGAATAAATATGAGTTATGAGAGCTGGTATAGCAGATGATACATGGAACACATGTGTTTGACAAGCAGAGGGAAAACAGACTGATTCCTCTGGAGAAGAGGAAGTTTGGGGAGACTTACTGCTCTCTATAACTTCCTGAAAGGCTGTGATGGGGTAGAGGTTGGTCTCTTCTCCCAGGTAACTTCTCCCAGTGATTGAATGAGCGGTAATGGCTTTAAGTTGTGCCAGTGGTTCAGGCTGTGTATTGGGAACAATTTCTTCCCCATAGAAGCGGTCAGGCATTGGCAAAGGCTGCACAGGGAAGTTCACAGTTGAAGAACCATGGAGATGTGGCACTTCAGGACATGGTTTGTGGATGTGGTGGGGATGGGTTGGAGTTGGATTTGGGGGTCTTGGAGGTCTTTTCCAACCTTAATGATTCTATGATGAAGCTACCAACTGGAAATTTCCTCCTCACATCTGACCTAAATTCCCCCTCTTTTGTTTTAAAGCCATTTCCCCTTATCAGTCTAATCTGCCTTTGTTACAGCTTTCTCCTCAGAGCAGAGGGAGGGAATCTGCTGCCTCACGGGGCCATTTGAGGAGCATATTTACTCCTCAGAAAAAAGTTCAAGATCAATAGAAAGAGATGAAGAGGCAAAGCATTACTGTATTTTACAGCAAAACAAAAATATTAAATCGAGAAAGGAAAGCCCAAGACTTTCTCAAGGAATTGCTCTCAGGTCAACATCTATTCACAAACAACTGCAGAGCAATTTAAAAGAGCCCTGGCATATATGTGCTGCATACCTTTGATCTTGCTAAACAACAGTCAGCTCCTGGATCACCTTGCAGCAAGACAAGAGCATTTTGAGGGCCACCATCATCATTGGCCTGCCCCCGTTCAGTGCTGATGTCCTGCCCCTCTGTGGTATCATCTTTGACAGACCTCTGGTAAGCTGCCACATTTGCTGATTTTGTAACATAGATTAAGACTGACGAAGGACCTTGGGCACAACCATTAAGGCATTCATTTGTGAAACCCAACTGGATTAAAAATAAAGTTTTCCCGGGAGAAAAATTTCACTGTCAAACAACGGAGCAACAGGGAAAACTGCAGACCTCTGACCCTTCTCTCCTGTGTTTCTGACCCATTTGCATCCATGCCCAAAGCCCTGGCCCTTCTAACCTCTGCGAGCTGTCCCAGGGTACCCATGGTGGGACAGTGCCTCATTGTGCAGCAGCACTCCCACCTCATGCCACAGCTATGCAACACCCGGACAAAATTCCGGCGGTTTTGAGGTCAGACACCAATATTCCATTTACTTCAGAAGGGACAGGATTTTGCCCGAGGTGGCTGCAGATGTTCTGAGATGCCCCAAGGCCCTGCAGATCACCACAGCATCACTCTCTACCTTTCGCATTCCCTTCTGCCTCGCTGCCCATGGCCACAGCCTTTGTGTCTTCCAGTCCCACCTGCCTCCAAGAAATAGTTCATGGGTAGCCAGCTTCTGGCTCTTCAGCCATGGTTGCTCTGCAAGAAATTTGAAGGCTGCCTTTGTACCAAAGCTAGAATAAGGCTGTAGCCAGCAAGAACCCACAGCAGTCATCTGTGGTCTCCTGGATGCAGCTGCACATCAGCCTAATGCCATCAAGCCATACACAGAGCTTGATCTCTCCTGCACACCCCAACATTCTTTGTCCATGCCCTCCTGGAGGGCAGCTCTTTGTGTCCTGGAGGACTGCAGTGCATGTCCTGCAGCTCAGCACCGTGTGAGTATCTTGGTCCGGAGACAAAAGTGAAAGGTTGGTGCCCTTGGACCAGCAGACATCTCCCAGGAGATGCTAGAGACCTGGCAAGGCTTCCCACTTCCCGCTGCCTGCTCTGTGGTTTTAACCAATCATAAATTTTTACAGAGCCAAAGAAGACTTTGTGAAGATTTGAGTCTGTGTAGAGCTACGACAAGCAAGAATTTAAAGGATTTGTAATTCTATATTGGCCAGGTTCATAGGTGAGCAAGGGACCCTTCGAGCTATATTTCATCCATCCACCAGATTATGTTTAATACCTACACAATTTAAGAGCTCAAATCCCATTTGCAAAAGCACTGAGGAAATCATCCTAATCCAATAACAAATATATTTATTTCCTTTTTCTTTTGGAAAAGAATTCAGAGAGAAACAGGTAAGAATTTAAGATTCTCTAGAAAGACTGAAATGCATGGACAGAATTTCCAAAATAAAGAGGTTTTATTTTCTGTGCTTTGCAGCTCTCTGAGAGAATCCTTCAGTGGTTTTGTGCACTGCAGAACCACAGTTCTCTGGGAATTCTTTTTTTATCAGGATTTTCTTCCAGAGGAGAAGTCCAACAGCTCATTCAGAAGAATATGGTCCAATATGGAGCCAGAAGTTGGACTTGATGACCCTTACGAGTCCTTTCCAACTCAAACTCAAACAAGTTGGACTAGATAACCTCTAAAGTTCCAACTGAATTCTGTGATCCTATGAACTTGGGTTATTCTATGATTCTATTCTGTGAAAGTTTCTTCCAGAAACCACAGAACCACTTCTCCAAAGCTTCACACATCAAAACAAACCTGGCTTCCTCTCTGCTATCTTCTTCCCTCCTTACTCTGTGCTCTGGCTCAGAGGGCCCTTCTCTGCTTCATCTCCCTGGAGGAAGAGCATGGCCTGACGTTGCAAGCTCCAGGGCCCGTGATGCCTCCTGCTGCTCTGCAGGAGTTATCTCCTTCAGCAGCTCTCCTGGCAGCCGCAGCCCATCAGTCCCGCTCTAATGGCACGCTATTACTCAGCGCATATATCTGCACTCCTCCCTTCGGTGGGAAACATCTTTGTAATAAAACTGTTTTCAGTGAAATGTGAACCAAAGGGTTTAAAAAAAAAAAAAAAGCGGAGGGGAAGGGAGGATTGTGTTTCAATCAGAAGCTGATAAAATGGCTGTTTTAGAAATGTCTACAATGTGATGGAGCCCGAAATGACTGAAGTCACTGCTGATGAGACTGCTACGCATGTAAATAAATTGTCACAGAGAACCACTCACAAGAAATTCTTCCCGTCCAGACAGTAACTTTATAAAGCCAGAACCACCAGTAGGTATTAATCAGTATCTGAGGTCTGCAAATATTTGCTTGTTTCCATAGCAATTGGTAAGCCTACGTACAAAAAAAAAAAAAAATACCTTTTCTCACATACGTTATCATCACTTCCTAATAATATAATCACGAAACCATTTCTCAGGCCAGGCTGAGTCTAGAATAAACACCATTAATTAACAAATTCATAAACTAGTGGAGGAGGAGGTGGCAAATGAGGAATTGAGTGTAATGTGCAAACGATGATGGCTTGGGCCTATTTCATTTCTTGAGGAAACTTCGCAAACTCTTAATTATCTCACAAAATATTATCTGTCTTTTCCCAAAAATAAAACTTGTAACAACTGTTCAAACCACGCCACACTCTCACCCACAAAGCACACATTTAAGCAAAAATATAAAGCCATGGCTGTGAAGTGTCAGAGTAATTTATTTGAAGTAGAAAAGTGAGACTTTTGGCATTGCTCTTGAAATCAACTGAGAAGTTCTCTGCCAAAGAGGGATGCTGCGGAGTGCTTGTCGGGAGCTACGGGGAATGTGGCACATTACAAAAGAGTAACATTTGGCCAGCTAGTAAATTAGTAATGTAATTTGCACAGCGCATACAGGATTCCACACAGGAACAACAGTTGTCTTAAATAATCAGTCCTGTGAACAACAGGCTCCTGCTTACACCCGAGCTTATGTTTCCCAGCGCAGCCAGCCATATGACTGCACCATCATATTAGGGTTTTTTTTTTTCATTTTTCTGACAGGGTTGGATAATTTATGCACACACACACACACTCACGCTCTCATGCATGCACATAAATCTATATGCGCATGTGTTTGTGTGCAAACGCTGAAGATGGGAAACAATTGAAAATAAGGAGGAGGACATCTCACTCCGTGTGCTCCGGATGGAAGATAACAGTGTGCACTGCAAAGCAAACCCAACCGGTGGTGGTACTGGGGAATGGCAACGTGTGGAACCTGCTCAGCAGCCCAGAACAAAAGGTGTGTGCAAGGCAGCCTGCCTTGGAAAGGAGGAGCCTCCATCCACTGCTGATGGGACCCAAAGAAAGGAAAACTCTCTCTTAGTCCGTGTCTCCATAACACCCAACCTGCTACGTCTTCAAAACAGACCAGGAGCTGGAGTGACCTCTGCTGCTCAAGGTGTTCCAGCTGCAAATGAAGCATCCAAACCAGAACTGATTTTTGGGAATAGGTCTGGCTCAATACCTCCGGGGATTCCTCTGAGGCACATTTCTCACTGCATATGGCAGTGAGTTACCAGCTCACACAGACAGCCATACAGAACCAAGGAGTCTGTCTCAGCTGAAGCAGTTATCTTTTATCTTTTTCTTAATTCTGCTGACATTCCCAAAGAACATCTGAGAAAAAAAAAAAAAAAACATTTCCACACGTTCCTACTGATGGAAGTTCAAATCAGATACTGTTGATTTATTTTCCAGTTCCTGCATGTGTCTCATTTCACTTGCTGGAGGAAGAAGCGTGTTTTCTAGATGCAGGACAAGAGTTAAGCAGCATTATGTAGATGGGGAAGGCCCCAAACCAAAAGTATTTTGAAAACTGAAGGCAGTATCTGCACAGCAGTTTGCACAACTGAATCCTACTGACTGTGTCGCCATGCTGGGAGATGTCACCCAGCATCCTGGGGACTCTGCGAGGGTCGGGAATGGTTGGGAATAAATGTGTGGTTATCAGCAGGAGTATGACACCGGAATGTACATGGAAATGAGAAATGATGGAGGCCTGGTACGTTGTTCAGAAGCACCTTCATCAGTGAAAACAATGAAACAATTGCCACAAGATGATGGAAAGATGGATTTCCATGTGGCAGGAAATCCAAAAGGAAGTGTAAAGTGAAAATATTGTTATTTCTTTAAGCCATTTTACTGCAAATTGAGAAAGGTTCCTTACAGCGTGCAAGTTGCTTTTCAGGAAGGAACTGCAGCTTACAAAACATAAGAGCAGAGAGAAATGTGGTGAGTTGCCCTTCCATGACTCCCACTGAGCACTGGGCACAAATCCTCTTTTCCTCATCTACTGACTGCAAAGGGCCAAGGTCTGCCTTTTACTGCAACCTCGTAACTGGATTTGAATCCAAAACACAGTAATAAATATCGCTAGACCATTTACTGTGTGCTGCCTCTGACTTCATGTAAGCAGAAAGCCTGTATCTAAAATGAATCAGGTCTTCAAAGAATAAAGGCATGGAAATTATTTCAAAAAATAAGTCACCCGTTCATTTTGAAAGTACTGTAAGATAAAAGTGCAGCTTTAAAAGTACATGCTAAAGCTGCCGGGGAAAAAAAATCAGCAGGAAAGGCTGTTTGGGATAAGGCTGGGATAAGGTTCCTGACTTTACATATGCCACATTTTAGAGGGTTTTCTATATGAAATAAAACTCCTAAAATTTTGCTTTTTTTTCCCGCCCCCCTCGAGGAAGACATAAGGAACAGGCATCGTAACTGAATTTCCAAAGACTCTGTAAAATTTTCCAAATTGTTCCAAGCCTGCCCACCACAGCCCAACAGCACAGGGGTTCCAGAGAACCCCAGCCTCACAGCCAGACAAAGCTGGGACGGGGCAGAGGGAGACCTCGGTGATCTTAAGAGATCTTTTCCAACCTTTACAATTCTATGATTCTGTGATCCACACCATTGGCTCTCTGAGGGGAAAGAAGGCAAAGAGTTGATACAGCAGGTAGATGGAAGAGAAGAAATTATCAGCAGGATAAGCACATGGCTGGAGTAGCTTCAGCTGTGAATATTCAAGACAGTACAAGGATGGCATAGCCAGCCAGGTATCCTGCACAAACCTTTGCTTGTTCTCAACTTATTTCAACTCCTTGCAGCTCCAATGAAAATCAGAATGCCATTGTGCTGGGCACAGTAGAAAGATAAAGGAATGCGTCATAATTTCAATCAAACCTCTTTATTTCAATGACCAAGAAGTGACAGAAGCTCACGTGGAACATCCCCAACCTGGTGTCACTCCTCAGCCCTTGATTCCCAAGGCCTGAAGCATCCTGGTCACCTGCGTGGAACTAACCCCACGGGAGGGGATGAAGGACCCATCTACTCCCACCAGCCAACATGAAGCCAGAAAGTCACCATGTGCCCCTTGTGAAAGAAGGGAGCAGAAGTTTATCCTCCGGCTGCACTGCTGTACCCTTCACCTGAAAGCAGCGAGCAAGGGATGGCACAGGAAAAAATAAAACAAACACTGCTTGAATGCTAAGTATCTGGCTTGTCCGAGGTCTCTTATTTTCTTGGGAAAGTACCTGATTTTAGTGCCGACAGCTGGGACACACTTATGTTTCCTCTCACCAGTTTTTGGAAGAGGAGGAATATGGAAGCCTTTCTCATTTCTCTACTAAATACTGAAGTTTAGGGTTTTTAGAATAAATCTGAGAATTTCTGCCACTCTGACTGCTTTCTCTTTTGCGGTCTGTGATGAGGAGGTGCATGGCTGGCCCCTTGTGCTGAGTGCTCACGGCAGCTGGACAGCTAGCAGCAGCCCCTGTTGATTAATACCATATTGCCATCTGTAAAAAGAACTGAACATATATATGTATGGGCTGCAACATTTAGCAATCTCAAATGACATCTGAGTAATGTTGATTTTGTTTAGATGACAACCTCATTATGGTGCATAATTGCTAAGCAATCTCCTAGTAAACACTGGGTTAAAAACTACTGGAAGATGCTTGTTCCTCTCATTATTAATTAGCATGTGTCCACTCCGCCAGATCCAGAGCCCAAACTTCATTTGTTATGTTCAGCCAAATGCATGAATAGCTTTTGAGTAATTATTTTCCAACATCATCTAATACCTCTCTGCACATCAATTAAAAATCCTCTTAACAAGGAACTGCATTTTGTTTGAGATCAAATGCCTAGTCCAAAGCTGTATCAATCATGTAGAGCTAATTAGTGGGTCTGCTTTATATCATTTGTTTTACTTTATTATTCTATTATACACTTCCTAATGAAACCAATTGAACAATTTTAAAATCTTTGTTCAATTAATTGAAGGCTTAAAGGCCAGCTACCTAGGCAGGCTTTTTTCTGTTTTAAAAAGCATATGTGGAAAGAAAAATAAATCTGTACATGTTTTATATCTATTTGTTTTATGTGGTAAATGCTCTACAGCTGTTTTTAAAGGTTTATCACTACTTTTATATAGCTCGCAAATAACTTACAGCTCACCAGACCCTGGAAGCCCTTTGTTCACAGTCACATGGTTTTGAAGAAAAGAGCTGAAAAGGGGGAGAAAGATTTGCAGGAGCTGGTCTTGAGAACAGGGCTGCCAGGTCCTGCATTATTAACAGCCAGAGCTGGCTTTCTCTAAGCCTGTTGCACAGCGTTCTTCCTCGTTGCAAACAGAAGCTGTGGAAGTATGGCCAGGGGAAATATTTGCCATCAGACAGTAACATTTTAATTCATTTATGTTAGAAGAACAGTGGATCAAAAGTTATGTGAGGCCCTAAATGGTTGATACTATCTAATGAGAAGAGGCTGGAGGGCTCCTGAGCAGCACTCTGCCATGTCACGGCACAAACCCAAGCTCCTTGTGCCAAGCTTACTGGGTGTTTCTCTCAGCCTTGCTAGGTGGAGCATCTGGAAACCAGCTCGTGTCCCCATCTCCACCCAGTAGGTCCAGGAGCTGAGCAGTGCTAACATTCCTATCGTGTTGGTTCCAAGCCATACTGCTGTAAGTGCCACTATATTTTCCATAAGATACCACAAGGAGGGGAAAAACAGTGGGCGTATTGTGGCTGTTTTGGCAATACACGATTCAAAATAAGTGGTTCTTGAGCATCCCAGAAGTACTGTCCTCAAGCTGTTGCAAGAGCAAGGGAGAGCTGGGCAGGAAATGAAAAGAAGGGCTAGGAAAAGTGGGAATACAGTCTTAAACTCATCTGCTGTGCCCAAATGAGAAAGGAGAGGCAAAGGCTGAGACTTCCTGAGCAGACATCCTCACTGCTCCCTTCCTCTGCCCTGGCAGCAGCTGTATTCTGGTTTAAATCATCATCATCAACACACTCGAACGGCGAATATTCCCAGATTAGAGAACTGACAAATTGTTAGAGGGAAGAAGGACTGGATATAAGAAAGCAATGCTTTACAGTAAGGGTAGTGAGGCACTGGCACAGGTCACCCTGAGATGTGGTGGATACCATGTCCTGGAGATACCCAAGGCTGTGGATGGAACACTGAGCGCCTGATGGAGATGTGGGCATTCCTGTGCTTTGCAGAGTGAGACCAGATGGCCTTTGAGGGTCCCTTCCAACTCAAATGGTTTTATTTTCAGCCCTGTTTGGAAGAGATTCGAAAGGGCAGTGTGGGTTATAATGGTGTAACATTGAGAAAGCCTCAAACGTTGGCTCACACACACAGCACACGCAGCACCTACACACTCAAGGTGCCAACTAACTGTGTTTTTACTCCTTCCTAGCTAATTTTAAACTGTCAGAGTGCCTAATTCCCAAAATATTTCTGGTAGGACTTATCGTAAGTCACAAAGCATATCTTAATTAATGTACAATCAGGGTAGTTAATGTTGGTAAAGTAGAACTAATTTTCTCCAGCTAGCTTGTCTAAATGGTCCCCTATGCAGCAAAAGTGAATCCATTTTAACTAAATAAAACTGACAAATCAGCAGATGCTTAGCAGCTTACAGCAAATGGACGGTGTTGCCTTTCTCATATGGGTAAGAAGGGTAAAAATAAGAATAACTTTTGCATGCCGTCAGATTGCTTTGGAGAGATCAAGTAATATTATAGAAGCGTTTGAACAGAGGGAATTCAGATTTAGACCTCTAGAAATCTGGCTTCGAGAGCCGAATTTCTACTTCTTTTTAATATCAAAAATAAAACCCTGCGTTCATGGCAGACTGAATTTAAAGGCACACACTCCCCAGCGAAGCACCACGCTTCTTTCTGCCTTTACACACAGCAGTTCCCTGTTTCTCCTCCGGCACTCCCCCGTGGGTGTCTGGCTGGGCTGGGCAGGACCCCTGGGATCCTCCGGCCCTTCTGGCCCAGCAGAACACCCAGAGCTGGCACCCAGCCCCAAGTCCTCCTTCCATCCCCTGGGGGAAGCGGCTGCCCCGGCCCCCCTCAGCCTGCAGCCCACCCCGTGCAGTGCCATCAGTGGGTGCAAGGAGCACACAGACGGCGAAGGAAGCACGAAGGAGCTGTAAGGAGCCCGACGGCCTGGAGTCCTGACAGAAAAACTGGGAGAAACCGTAACATCAAGTAATCCCCAAAGGCGCGGTAGAAGATTGTCGTGAATAAAAAGCGAACGTAAGCTCAATAGTTTATTGCGCAGGCAGGCTTTGCGTACTTAAATCTGTGGCAGATGTCACCCAACTGCACTTGGTGGCAGCCCCCGGGGAATGCCGTTGGGGTGGGGGCACTGGGGAGCGCTGAGGGTCCTCCCTCACACTGCCTGCTTTCTGTCCCTCCTCGTTCGTGAGGGGAAGCATCCTCTTCGGATTATCCCGGCATCCTGTTTAGAAAGTTTTTGCCAGAACGAGCAGCTTCATTTCACATCCAGCTTAGTAACAGAACCAGACATACACACACGAAAATTCCAGACCTATCGGTGCCAAAAGAGAACTGGGCTCCCTTCTACTTGGGGGCTCAGTCATTTTTAAGCTCTAGAAAAATCACGACACGTTTAGCTATAATTAATCAAGTACTAATTTGGCGTAAGCGGGAGAAAAAGTAGGAAAAAATAATGGCGAGGACTGTTTTGAAGTTCTGCACCGTTTGCTTTAATTATCTTCCTTGGACAACAGAGACAGCCCTTCTGATGGTGTAAATCATTTCACCCACTGACAGGCACCGGTTTGTGTGTCTGATTGCCACGCTTCAACCATGCAGCTCTGCAGCCCACGTTAGCTGCCAAGAACCTGTACAAAGCTGTGCTCGCAGACACCGCACCTGTGTTTTCACAGTTGTTTTTCCATAAGAATTTGGAGTTGTATTCCTGTCTCTGAAGACAGGGATGGGGTTTGAACCTGAGACAACAATTCCCCACGTGTGTGTCCTGCTAAGAAAGTAGTGCAATACTTTTCAGCTGTGCATTAAAAGAAGTCAGCCTCCCACCTAATTAACATGAAGACAAATTCTGGGCTGCGAGTGCAGAGCAGCAGTTCACATTTTCCTCCCTGGCCATATGAGCTGAGCAGCGAGGGCTTTGCTGCCTTGAATCCTTTTCTACTATGAAGGACAAACTGTTAAGAACATCAGCTTGTCTCCCCATCTGACCCTTAATCAGTTATGACTTGTGAAGATAGATAAAATCCACTGGGTGCTGCTATCGTAGAGTTCTGGTGGGAACTCCATAATGTGATTAGTTTCAGCAGCCTACTCACACACTTGGAGTTACACATGCCCTTATACTTTCACATATGTTTAAAGTTCACTGGCAACCAAAGTGCAATGTGTCTTTGCTTACATAAACATCCCTAAGATTAAAATCCTAAATCAAGGTTACTGCACATGTGTGCACATTTGTTGGCTGAAAGATTTTACAAGCTCTGATGGCCAAGTTACAAATCAAGCATGCAAGACCGACATGATGGATTTGCAAAAAGCTATGGAAAAAAGGAACTTGCAAGCTTCATTGGCAAAACTAATAGTGCTTGTTAGGTGCATCAGGTGAGTAAGGAGGGAGTCACAGTGTCTGTGGACACAGAAGCTATGGGAACTCCAAGGTGAGGAAAGCTATCTTGGAAAAAGAGCACATGCACAATGAGTGCATGCAGCAGCTCAAACAAAAAATATAAAAACAAAAACCAAAACAGATAAAACATGCCTAAAGACCTGGTTGAAGCTCACCTTGATGCTGAGGACTGTTATTCAGCCTGCAGAACACTCAAGTCACATTTATGGTCTCAAAATGGGGTATATGGAGGACATAAATGTTCATAACCTTGTACCGGCCACAGCACAGCGATGTTTTCAGCTCAACTGAACATCAAATTCTTGCTTCAGCTAGATGAATGCTCTTGGCACTGAGCCTTGATCAAGGTTTGGCAAGTGTGTGCTACTTACAGCCAGCACTCAGAAGCTTGAGACTGCCTTTGCCGAGATGAAACAGAGAGCACAAGTGCCCTCTCCCAGTCAAGAGCATCCTAAAAGGATCTCAGGCACAAATGCAGATTGGACGTGCAATTCTGCCCTTGTTTTCTCCTGCTTCCTTTTTCTCTTTATAAGTGCTACAAATTTAGAATATTAAGCCAAATGTTCCGCCGTCCTCACATTGTTCTCAATGGACATCAGCTTGCAATGCTGTCACAATTAGTGCACACAAAGATGAAGAGATGGTGCCCCTCCAGCCCCCGCGTGGCTCACACAGGCTGAGACCTTCTCCTTCTCTGGGTCCAGGGCGTAGGAGAATGGCCATCTGGAAATTAATTTTGAACAAAGTGTAAAGAGGGAATATTTTTGTGATCTAATTCTTTAGGTAGAATTATTTAATTTATTTGTACAAAGAAATGACTACGGAGACAGATGCAAAACAGAACTTGAGAGGCAGAGAGCATATTGTTCTGTTCTTCTTCAGTATAGAGCCAATTATTCTTCTTTAAATCCTTTAGTTTCAGGGGCTGACTGAGTAGTTTAACGGATAAAAGTATTAGCCTTTCATCTGTGGGATTCGAGTGCCAGTCCTCAAGGCAGCCCAAAGCAAAATGAAGTGGGTAGTCTTATTTTTCTTCTGAATGCATTATTATTATATAATGGCTTTATTAAACATTAGTGAATAGAGATTTAAAATTTCCGGCACTGACAGCTGATTAATTTTTTAAAGTAAAAAATTTCACATATCATCAAAACTATAAATTAAATCTTTTAAAGCAACTTTCAAGGAAAGCACAACAGTTGCTGTTTTCTGTAACTATAACACTCCTCCTTTTGGTAATATTGTAATCAGAGTGTGTTTTCTTATAGCTGCGGAATAAAGAGAGATTTCAGCCTCTGAAACCCTAAAAAAACAGATGGCAGGAGGGAGAAGAAGGAAGGTCTGTGCCATAGTCATTAGCAGTGGAGGGGTTGCAAGTATTTACAGCATGTGCCTTTTTGTCTCCTGTTTCTCAGCCAGTGCAGGTGATTTGGGAGCAAATCAGCTATTTCCAGAAGTTCTGCTCTCATTTCCTTTGTCCCTTCTCATCTGTGCATGCTACAAACCCCATTTACTTTCTTCCTACAAGTATTACCTAGCAGATATTCCAATTTATGCTCATTTAAATCAACTTTTGCTTTAAAACCTTGAACCTACAGTGGGGAAAGGACCTTAAACTTGCAGCAATTACATAGATTCCCCCAATTCTCTTAGGTTGTCACAAATGGGTGAAGGATAAACGCTGCAGCTGTACTAACACGCACCCATGGAAATAAGCAGCATCTCTGCAGGCAGATACAGTGCAATATTCATAGTGAGGGCCTCGTCCCAGGGCAGCTGCTGGGAGGGTGCTGGAAGTTAAGGGGCTCTGCTGAGGCGAGCCCTAATGGAGAAGAATGGCTGCATGAATCCAAACAGAAGGATCCCCGAAACTTTCCATCATGTCAGCAGTTTTCTGTCATGTCCTAATAGGTTCATTTGAGTAATTTTGTTTTCACTAATAGGATACAATGAATAATATAATCATAGCAGGAAGTTTTTAAATTATATTAGGAAAAATGAATATTGGAATGACAGAATAGAAATATGAGGCTCAAAAAATGCAGGTAAAAAAGGAGATATTTGGGGACCTGATTCTATTAGATATTCCTGTGGCATTAGTCATGGGAATGGTATTACTGTCCGTGGCACTGTGTTTGATGCACAGCCTGTAGTTATCGGGGAATGGCAGACACCTTCATCATTCTGGGATGTCTATATGTTGGGAAAAGAATGTGTCTTCCTGACTCATATGTGTTTTTCCCAATAATGCCCTTATTAGCCTTCCGTCTGCTCACCCTGCGGTAACTGGATGACTACAGCTATATGTTTTCATTAAGAGCCCCAAGCAAAGCATGCAGCAGACACCCCACTGCCCTAACGCAGAGCGCCCGTGGCTCCCAGCACCCATGGCACTCTGCTAATCTGGGAACTCTGCAGGGACAATCCAGGCAGCCCTGGATGGATCTGACCTCAAAAGCATTCACGTTTCTTTCTTGGCTTCACTCTTCCCATTTGTTCCCCTTCATATTCCCCTATATTTGATTCCGATTTCCATATCTGCCCCATAGCACAGACTGCTCTGGTAGACACCTTTTAAAGTGAGCATTTAAAACGAGGAAATTTTCTTTTTCCTTGCTAGCTTGATTTCAAAACAGAGGCACATTTATTAGCACAGCAGAAGAAATCCCCTGAGCCACAGCCAATTGGTCAAGGCAGAGGACCATTAGGTCCTGGTGTGCACTGAATACTAGCAAAAACTTCATCCTCCAATATGGAGGTGATGTATCTCCATTCTGATGAAAAATCCATTCAAGCCAGAGCACGTCATGCTGGGAGTCCACCTGAGCTCCACCAGGGATGGGAGTACATGTTACATCACGCCTTCCCAGATCATAGTAATAAACCATATTAATAGCTTAATAATATTTATTAATAATCTATAATACTTATTAATCATATTAATGCCTTTAGGGAAAAGGGCATGTGGTGAAAGGCATTTGCATCACCAAGACTTGGCAGCGTCCAAGGAAGAAGTTAGGGAGTATAATCACATGGGAATATGTTTGTATGAAGTAAGTAATATCTCAAACCACAACATCTGCAAGAGGGAACGTCTGACCACATCTCTACTTAGAATTAAAATTGCCTTAGCACAGTTAAACATCACTTTGGAGAAAATCAAGCCATATCAGATTGAGGTCACTTGAGTTCCAAATGCACTTTTCTACAATGCCTTAATTCACTATGACTTCACAACTCTTACTGATTCCATTTAGCTTTGCTACATGTCCTGGCATAGGAAAACTTAAAGGTCATCATCAAATATAAAAATATCCACCACCCACCCCCGTCTATATCTAACAGGTTTGTAAAGCAGTACCCTTGTTTTTCCACAAAGTTTCTGCTCTGATTTCCCCCAGCAGAACGTACAAACTGGATGATGTGACATCAGCACCAGGCTGCTGACTTCACGGAAGTGTCATGATTTTCATCAATCTAAGGAAGGCCTGAACAAGCCATGGATACACCCTAGAACAATATAGCTGTCCATGGGACAGGTACAGCAATTACTGAGCCTCCCTGCTCCATTTCCAGATGCTGCACCACAGCTTCTAATAAGGATGCATGGCTTCAGTGCCACCCATCTGTGTTCTCTGAGCAGGTAAACAGGAGTTAGGCACCAATTATACCTTTGTCTGCAACCTTTCCCTGCTTGTACACCTTCCTGCACATTATCACACATCTGTGGCTATCACATGGGACCCGTCATTTAATAGCTTATACAGAAAACTTAATGATTCTGCAATCACAACTTTCTGCTTCATTCCTCAGCCAAGCAATATTGGCAATATCCCCTTACCATCGAATCTCAATAGTAAGACAAAAGGAGTGTGATTTTGTTATTTATGGAATCATTGGAGAAGACCTTTAGGGCCACCAAGCCCAACCCCCCTTTCCTCCCACCAGGCCCACTGACCATGTCCCCAAGTGCCACATCTCCATGGTTCTGGAACACATCCAGGGACAGTGAGCCCACCACTCTCTGGGTAGTCTATGCAAATGCAGAACACCCTTTCTGAGAAGAAATTGTTCCCAGTATGCAACCTGAATCTTCTCACTGAGCAACCCTCAAGACTTTGCAAAATCTCAGCAGCAGAATCATAGAATTATAGAATCATAGGATCACAAGGTTGGAAAGGACCTACAGTCTTAACAGCTGAGACACAACAGTTGAGACACAAGTTCAAGAAGGCCAAGTGCAAAGTCCTGCATCTGGGTTGGGGCAATGCTGAGCTCAGATATAGGTTGGGAGGAGAATGGCTTGAGAAGAGCTCTGAGGAAAAGGATTTTGGGGGTGGCAGTTGATGAAAGACTCAACAAGAGCTGGCAATGTGTGCTTGCAGCCCAGAAAGCCAACTGTACCCTGAGAAGTGTGACCAGCATGTCAAGGGAGCTGATTCTGTCCATCTGCTCTGTTCTGCTCTCATGATGCCCCACTTGCAGTACTGTGTCCAGTTCTGGAGCCCCCAACAAAAGAAGGACATGGAGCTGTTGGAGCAGGTCCAGAGAAAGGCCACAAAGATGATCAAAGGGCTGGAGCACCTCCCCTATAAGGACAGGCTGAGAGAGCCGGGGCTCTTCAGCCTAAAGAGGAGAAGGCTCCGGGAGGACGGTATAGTGGCCTGCCAGGACCTGAAGGGGACTACAGGAAAGCTGGGGAGGGACTTTTTTAAGGGCAGATAGCAACAGGATGAGGGAAAATGGCTCTAAGCTGTCAGAGGGAACATGTAGCCTAGATATTAGGAAGAAATTCTTCACTGTGAGGGTGGTGAGACACTGGAACAGGTTGCCCAGCGAGGCTGTGGGTGCCCCATCCCTGGAAGCACTCAAAGCCAGGCTCACATCCCTGAGCCCTGCATCCCTAAATTTCTAGGTGGGGACAGGGGTGGTAAATCCCCCCCCACCGTGAGGACAGAGCAGGTCTGAGACTGCCTCATGAGACTGAATATGTACAAGTCTATGGGGCCGGATGGCGTGCATCCCAGGGTTCTGAAGGAGCTGGCTGAGGTGGTTGCCGAGCCGCTCTCCATCATATTTGAGAAGTCGTGGCTGTCTGGTGTGGTCCCGGATGACTGGAGGAAGGGTCACGTCACTGCCATTTGCAAGAAAGGGAGCAAGGAGGACCCTGGGAACTACAGGTCAGTGAGTCTCACCTCTGTGCCTGGGAAGATCACAGAACAGATCATCCTGGACAACATACTTGATCACATGAGGAATGAGTGTGTGATCCGACACAGCCAGCACGGCTTCACCAGAGGAAGGTCATGCTTGACCAATCTGGTGGCCTTTCATGATGGAGTGATGGCATCGGTAGACAAGGGAAAGGCGACCGATGCCATTTACCTGGACTTGAGCAAGGCCTTTGACACGGTCCCCCACCACATCCTTATCTCCAAACTGGCAGGATGTGGATTTGATGGGTGGACCACTCGATGGATAAGAAACTGGTTGAAAGGCCGCAGACAGAGGGTGGTCATCAATGGCTCCATGTCCAGGTGGAGGCCGGTAACGAGCGGCGTCCCCCAGGGGTCTGTCTTGGGACCGGTGCTCTGTAACATCTTTATCAATGACATCGATGGCGGGATGGCAGGGACAAAGAGGTGATTGTCCCCCTCTACTCTGCTCTTGTGAGGCCCCACCTGCAGTGCTGTGTTCAGGTCTGGAGCCCCCAGTACAAGAAAGACAGGGAGCTGTTGGAGAGGGTCCAGAGGAGCCACAAAGATGATCAGGGGGCTGCAGCACCTCCCCTACAAGGACAGGGAGGGACTGAGGGAGCTGGGCTTGTTCAGCCTGGAGAAAAGAAGGCTGTGGGGTGAGCTCATTGCAGCCTTTCAGTACCCAAAGGGAGCCTACAGACAGAGGGGGAATCAACTCTTTGAAAGGGTGGATAACTGCAGGACAAGGGAAAATGGTTTGAAGTTGAGGGAGGGCAGATTTCAGTTGGATGTCAGGGGGAAGTTCTTCACAGAGACAGTGGTGATGTGCTGGAACAGCTGCCCAGAGAGGCTGTGGATGCCCCGTCCATCCCTGGAGGTATTCAAGGCCAGGTTGGATGGGGCCCTGGGCAGCCTGGGCTGGTATGAAATGTGGAGGTTGGTGGCCCTGCATGTGGCAGGGGGTTGGAGATTCGTGATCCTTGAGGTCCCTTCCAACCCTGGCCTTGTGATTCTGTGATTCTGTGGCTGTGAGCAATTTGGTGTGGTGGGAGGTGTCTCTGCCTATAGCAAGGGGTTGGAACTAGATGGTCTTAAATGTCCCCTCCAGACCAAACCATTCTATGATTCTATGAATCTGCTCCATGCCCCCCTTCCCCCTTTTTGACCCTCTGTGTCCCTACACTGCACAGTGTGCACTGGGAGCAGGCCAGGGCTGTGGGCAGGCACATGTCCAGGGAAATACAACATCCGAAGTGAAACAGAATTTATAGAATTTCTTCACTTTCAAACCCATGTATTTCTGTGGCAAAAAAGGGAAAGCTCACCAGCATCTTCCAGCCATTTCCATGGATTCGGGCATCTCAGAGATTAGGATGGCTTTAGCCAGATGCAGCACTTCAGACTCCTAATTTCACAAAATCCCTGTATTACCCTGAAGTTCAAGATCTTTGAGTGACAAACAGATTTCCCTAGATTGTTGCCCAAAGCTGTTAATCCAGATTTCATCTTTTCCTAGTTGATTTTTTTGTAAGATGTTGAGAAATGTAATCCTAATTTAATCTTGACTCTCAAAACCAATGCAAATCATTGGTTTGCCCCAGTAGGCAGATCAGGAATGCAAATTCTTTACCTTGTGCCAGTACTAAAGCAGCTGAGGACTAGGCAGGGGCCGTGCTGCAGCCAAGAGGTGCTGCCCACACCGTGCTGGGGAAGAATGGGCACATGAAACTCCTTTGTTCAGCTGCCAGGTTGGAGCACCCAACACGAATTGTAGAGAACCAGAACCATAGAATGGCTTGGGTTCTAAGGGACCTCACAGATCATCCAATTCTAACCTACTGCCATGGTCTGGCTGCCTCCCAGCAGCTCAGGTAGCCCAGGTACCCAACCAACCTGGCCTCGGGCACTTCCAGGGATGGAGCATTCACAGCTTCTGTGGGCAGCCTGCTTTCCACCTGAAGTCTAACATTCACACATTTCAGTTGAGTACACTCTTGTCAGTGCATCTTACATTCCTCGGAGGAAGCACAGACTGAATAATGAGGGTCTCTAGCAGAAAGCAGCATAAAAAAGTCATTGAAATATCTGAAGTGACATTCAGGCCTCCACTTATGTAATTGCACCTTTTCATTATTTCAGCAGTGTGATTTAAAGCCAGGGTGTCATACTTACCTCTGAATTTCTGTGCTTTATTGGATTAATTTTGCATGTAAGATACTTAAGGTTACCGTGAAGACAGTCAGTTGAGTGGTTTAAGTCTTAATGATTTATTTTTTTAAATTTTGAGTGAGGGAATGAGAGGGAGAATTTATGAGAGATATTTAAGATAAGACATGACTGCCGTTTTTCTTCTTTTGTCCTGCTTCTAGTTTTAGAGGTGTCATAGAGCAGCTATGGGAAGTCTCCATCCTGCTCTTCTCATCATGTAGAGCAAGTTTTGAATTTTCTCAATCCTCATTAGAAGTCATAGAATCAAAGAATCTTAGAATACTTTGAGTTGGAAGGGACTTTTAAAGATCATGTAGTCCAACTCCCCTGCAGTGAAAAAGGACACTCACAGCTCCATCAGGTTGCCCAGAGCCTGGTCCAGCCTGGCCTTGAAAGTCTCTAGGAATGGGGCATCTACCACATCCCTGAGCAGCCTGTGCCAGTGCCTCACCACCCTCACTGTGTTCCATAACTTTATCCAAGCTTCAGCACAGACAAAGTTCTTTCCTCAGTCACATAAGGACTGTCTCTAACCAGCACAGCTTTTTCTTCTTCCCCCATGCCTTTGTAGCAGCACCCACCACTGGAAGGAAGGTACAGTTCCAGTGATAAAACTTTGCTTATCACCTGGCACTACTTGGCCTGCTGAGTGGAAGTGGGTCCTGTTGACAGATGTCAAGGATTGACTGAGTGGGCAATGTGGATAATCTTAACGCGTTCAGCCTGTGAGATGGTGCTTAAGTTACCTAATCACTGATGTGAACTGATGTCAGAGGAAATATCATCAGCTCCCTCTGGGTTTGAGACATTCTCTCTCAAACTCCCGCTATTTCAGTAACTTTTCTTTCCCTTGTAATCCACCCCATCTGCCTTTTTCATCGAAGAGCACACATTTTTCAGGAAACAGAGGCAAGCAAATACATCAAGACAGAAAAGGTGCCTATGGAAAACAGAATTATTCTTCATTCGTTCCGTTTAAAGATCTGCCTTTGACAACAGTTCTGTTCATGCAAATCGTACCGCCTGGCTGTTTACAGGAAAGTATCTGGTCACTGCTTTGCACCCAAGTAACCCCGCTAACTCCACGTCCACTTGTACTTCCTCTTCTTGCTCTGCCAGTACATATCCTGTGTGTACTTGGCCCCATCGTGTTTCACTTGAAGTAGATGAACCAGAGCACAGACTCATGTCATTTGCTCTCCAGCTGCAGTCTGCCGAGATAATACTCTGCTGGCTCAGTTTCTTGCACAAAATATTTTTCGTGTTTATTTTTTGTTTTTATGATCTTCCAAAAAAAAAAAAAAACCACGAAGATTTCAAACTTTTCAATACTTATTTAGACTGCAAATTATTAATGTTTGCCTGTTACTGATTCACAATCAGTCTTATGTATTGATAAAAGACTCCACTTCTTCTCTCTCTTTTTTACCATTTCCCATTTTGGTTAAAGAAAAAGTAATGTGCATTAGAAATGGAAATCTGACTTCCCAAAAGCACACAGAGCCAAAAGCTAGACAGAGGAACCCTAAGGTCTCAGCCTTCAACCCACTTATGAGAACCAGGATTTACTGTGACTTTGTGCAGCAGAGGATTAATGGAATGAATCACCTTACTTCCCCTTAAGATTTGCCTAGGCATGTGATTTGTGTCTGCTAAGCTGGTATAATGATGAACAATCCTTTTTATTAACGTGGCTAAAAATAGAAACTGCAGTAAGACCTTACATAAACTGGAAGTAACATGTGCCAACTCATGCCCAAATCCCCCAGTGAGCTCTTTAGGTCTATGAGATGTTGGCATCAAACAAATAAGTTGACTATTTTGAGAAAATATGAAAACACGGTCTAAAGCTACTCTTGTGCTTTGCTCTGAATGCTGTGAGCACAAGGTCATGCCTTTGCTTTGCATATTTTTCCCTCAAAACAGTATAATGCTTTGGGTACGTGTGAGTGTAGAGTGTTGCGTGCATATGTACACCAGGACATACATAAAGTCACACAGTCAGGTGTGCACATGCATGCACACACACATGCACGGTCACACTGTGTTTCAGTGCCCTCTTGCAGCCCTGAGCAGCACTGTGCACAACTCCAGTGCATGCCACCCCACTGTGCCCCAGTCCATCTTTCTGTTCCATTATAGGAATGCCATCCTGATTTTCTGTCACCCCCTTGGGTAGAATGAAGTCAACACAAAGACTAAGGTCACTGTTGCCTCTTAAATTTTTCCTGGTCACCTCCCTTTAGTCTGTAGTTGTCGGATGTGCTGGAGCTCATCTCATGAGTATAAAACTCTTGAATTGATTTCTTCAGAAGCTAAATCACAATGTTCAGTGAGGAAACGCTGTGGATGCCCTCCCCTTCCCCCCCCAAACTTTGGTGAATGCTAACTCCCATGTCCAATCCAGGATGGGATGGGGACCTGTAAGGATCTGCACAGGAGTTGGACTCAATGATCCTTACAGATTCCTTCCAAGTTGGGATATACTGTGATTCTAAGGGCCAGGAGGGGATGGCTACAGTCTGAGAGCAATACCCATTTTATTGTGCTGGAGGAGTCCCACAAGAGTGTGTTTATTCTATGTGGCACTTGGGATGAAACAAAAGAAAGGCTTATATCATGCGTAAAAGAAAACACTCATTAGCTCACCTAGATTAATGCCATGGAGAATGCCCATTGCTGGTGAAATGCTTCTTCAAATGCATTCTTACTGAGCCATGCTAGCAGCTCACAAGCTATGACTGACAGAACCAACTCAGAGAAGCTTCTCCTTACAGAAATTATTTTAGAAAACATGACAGCTTTTCTTTAAGTCTCGCCTGTTCTTAGTAAGTTTAAAGACCAAATTAGCAATGCAATCATGAGAAAGAGAATTGGAGACTTCTCCAAGCTGTCAAGTGCATTTTCCTGGATGATTAATTGGCAGTGCTCTGGCCAACCCTTGGGTCCTGCTAAAGGCCATGCCCCTTGACTTGCACCTGCCACTGCACGACTGATTGCAGAAAATGGATGTCTTCACTTTTTTTCTCTTTTTTTTTCTTTTTTTTTTTTTTGGTTGTTGTTGTTGTTGTTGCAGCTGTTAAACTGCTTTAAGGAAATCTTACTTATCTAGAACAGAAACTTGAACTTCTTCTCTAATCTCAGGAGAATAAAATGAATGCAGTTCTCTGTCCCAGACTGACTTATGGAAGCAATAATTTAGAATCTTGAGGAAAGCTGTGATAATTGGACATTATTTTGCGTTCCTCCTCTGTGAGCTTGAATGTCTCTTTACTTTCATGCCTTCTTCTCATAGACACAACAAGATGCCCTGTGATAGCTCACAGGGATGTCTGCCCTGGTCGCAGCCCCCAGCCCCATGCCAGGTCTCAGGGAGGAAAGGCACAGTGAGCAATTACCAACTGCCTGCCAGGGTAAGTATGGGAGGAGAAACTTTGCTTTTACTGTTCAATTTCTAAATACAAAACAAAGCCAAAGGGGCAAAACCAATGCCAGTTAATTCCAAGATACAAGGTGCTATGTGGAGTGATTCGCTCATATGGAAAAAATGGCATGAAGATAGTACAGAGAAAGAGCAAGCACCCCAGAGTTCTCCAGGGAAATGCAAAGCATCATTTGGCCAGTGAATACTTACAGAAATATTTGGGGTGTGTAACTGCTGTGTCCAGACATGCTGTCTTCAATAACAAAAGAATCTCCTTTTCCCTCTGTTGTTGCTGGATGTGGTTTCTCACGCATGGAAGTACTATATTACCTCCTGATCTTTAAGGTCAAGTGTATCACCGGATACTTAAAAAAAATGAGCCAGACAAAAGCAAAAAAGACACATGCAAACCAAATAGCCCAAATAGCCCTGATACTTCAGATGAAGCCAGATGTTTCTATGCAGAGCAAGCCAATGAAGCGTCGTTTCACTGTTGTTGTCCTCATAACAACTGCCACATGCAAGAGGAGATGGTACCTACCCTCAAACTTAACTCCAGGGTCCTACTGCCATGACTGAGTTGGTATGCAAAGACTCTGCGCTCAGTGGGGTTATCTGTAAACCAAAAAAGCAGCTGTAGAACTGGCTGTCAGTTACAGAAGTTCCATATCAGTCACAGCCACCCTTGGAGGTGCTGCAGTGATCTTTTTCCGTAAGACTGATTTCATGCTTCAAGTCTTCTTTTTCTTTTTGTCTTTTTTTTTTTTTCCCCTCTACAGTGAATGTTAATTCTCTCTATTTTAGGTGTAGTCATTTGCCAAGACATACTTTAACGTTTGAAAACAGTGTTTGAAGACCTTGTTGGAAATGGAAGATCTTTAAGGGTCCTTCCAACCCAAGTCATTCCACGATTCTACCTTGGTGTTTAGAAGCAAAGCAGGATTTATGGTGATGAATGTGAAATAACGTGATAATAAAACAAGAGATGGCAAACCAGTGGTCAAATGTGACTCTCAGGATATCTTCTGTAATTGGATTAACTAAATGTGTCTCTCCCGTTTTACAGGGATTTCATACAATGCAAAAGAGCGGCACTCCAGCCAACCCCTAAGTCATCCATCTTCAGGTCCAGAGAAGAGGACGACTGTTGTTTCTCTCTCCTTAAAATTCTCCTATCTCTTTGCTGAGCTTCTGGCCATATTTCACACTGGCGAAGAAGAGCTGCCTGAGAAGTGAGGTGAGCAGTTAAAGTGGCCTGATGATGAGATGCATCCTGAACACTGCTGTGCTCTTCTGCTGTCATGGGACAATGTCTCTTGGGTAATTTTTTACTATGTCAAGGGCACTTGAAGCATACAGTCGTGGGCAAGGCTTTAGCAAATGCAAAAAAAAAAACCAACCAAACAACAACAACAACAAAACAAACAGTAAATAAACGTGTAGTATTACTGTACTAGAAGAAATAAGTTTTTATTGCAATCTTTTCAATGCTAATTCTAAAAAGCCATTCCATCTGAAAATAAAGAAACTATATTTTGAACATGTGGCCCATAGAACATGATGCTAACATTTGTCATATGTGCTGTCATGGTGGACTGGAGTTTTCATGCCTTCAATAGCTGAAAGCCCACAGCATTATACAACCATAGAATCACAGAATCATAAAGGTTGGAAAAGACCCCCAAATCCCCAGTGTGCCCCCACCGTGCCTGCTGACCACGTCCCCAGGTGCCAGTTCTCTACAGTTCTTGAAGCCCTCCAGGACGAGAACTCTATCACCTCCCTGGGCAGCCCTTGCCTGCGCCTGACTGCTCTTTGGAGAAGAAATTCTTCCTGACATCCAACCTGAACCTCCACCATCATGGCAACTGAGCACCCTGCACTCAGGGCTCAGCCTTGGCTTTGGCTCCCAGTGATTATATCCACGGCCCTAGATATGAAATGGTGAGCAGGTACCTCTGAGGAGCATGCCTGGAAATGGCTGGAAGAGAGCTAGGGTCTGGCATTGCCAATTGCAGATGTTTGAAGACATGTCCACAACTGATGGCTGATACAGAAGCCAGGAAATGCCCCTTAGGTAAGCAGTTCTCTCTCTCTCATCTGTAGAGGAGGAAGGAAGGGAGGGCTGATCACAGGCTACTTACTTCAAGGAAATTTGTTGTAGTATTTGCTGACTCCCATGCAAATTTGGCACTTCTCGTTTACCTCCTGAGATGCTCAGGAGATCCCATAAGGGTAGGAGCTGGGACTTAAAGCACAGTGCCTAAAATGTAACCCCTGCAGACATCTTGGAAGAGCTAGAAACCCTGCTGTGTAATAAAATGCTCCGTAGAGCCCGCAAGCTGCGATGGTATTTTAAACTTAGGAGGAAGCATTCCTGGAAGTGTGATCTGCTCTTTTGTATGAGAGGCAGAGAGGAAAGATGATTTCTGTGCTCCCCTCCCTGTGGTCAGCATCCACCCTCTGCCTGCTCCCATCAGTCCTGCCACATGAGGTCGGGCTGACCTGACAGCCAATTCCATTGGGATCTTCCCAGATGAAGAGCATCACAGAAAAGCAGCACCTACTTCTTGTTGGGTGTGGTTAACGTGAAGAAAGCACTCCAAAATGCTGTGCAAATCCTAGAGAGAAGGGTAGGATCCTTTGATCATTCTGCAGATAAATCATCCTTTGTCCTTATTTGTCCTTAGTGGAAATTTTTTTAACGAGTGTGGTTTGGGTTTGTTTTTTTTTTCTGTGAAATAACGACAACTGAATTGCATAACAAAGATGTGAGCAGATGATTGACCAGCAGCATATTTGGCTCCCTTAGGGTCAGTGCATAAATAACTGTCCCCAGAGCTGAAGCAGAGCTGGCTTCAAGGCAGACATCCCTTGGTGGGCAAAGGATGAGGAGGTGCTACACGAAGTCTGCATCGCGCCTTGTGCTTATGGTGGGGGTAGCATCATTCCTGCAATACATCAAAAACTTCTCAGGTGCATTTCAGAGGTTGCTGTGTGATTTTGGAGGAGAGAGTCCACTAGAGATGGGCGACCACAGAGGCAAGGCCAGGTTCTAAGAGACAGGCTGAAATGAACCATAAATTACTGTTAGCAAAGAGCAGGATTCTCACTTCTTTTTTCATTCCTATTCATAATGCAGCCCAGCAAATAGAAAAACAAATAATAGAGAAGTTATCATTGGTCCTTTGGAAGTCAATTTCTCTGTGCATTTAACCATAAAAGCAACATCTGCTCTTCTAAATACAGGTGTTTTATATCCTTGTCATTAATTGGAGGGGACATTATGTCATCATACATCAACAGTTAAAGTTGGTTGAAGTGCCACTTATCTCAGGTGCTGTCATTAATCAGATCCCTTTCATCTGGGTGCCCACACTGCCTCTCTCAGCAGCTACCTTTTACACCCCTCGAATGTTTTCCTGCTTTTTCTCCCTGGTTTTGAATTAACAGCTGGGAAATCTGATGCACACCTCCACATGAGGGCAGAAGTCACAGAGCACAGCGTGTGCCAGGAGGACTGCATCCCCCTGTCCAAGCATCGTCATGGTCCGGAGGATTGCACGTGGAAAGCAGCCCATTAGTGAGCCCAAACTGCAGGAGAGTTGTAAGTGAAACAAATTGAGTGTGACAGAAAAAAGTAAAGTATTGAATGGATTTTCTTTCTGAGAATTGCATGAAGTCAAGTATCTTATTAAGTTCAAGAGAATTACATTTTACATGCTTCAGCAAGAGACATGTACCCTTTAGAAAATAATAATGAACGGCTTTTTTTTTCTTTTTTTTTTTTGCATTCATTTACATACCTTTGATAAATTACTGTAACCAGATTAGGGAGATAAAATAACTAGTCTATTAATTACAATGATTATTATTTAATAGAAAATGGGATTCTGAGCAACGTTTATGGTAAAAGGAAAGCTTAGCAATGCATTATATGGATGTGGTATTTTATCTTGGAGAGTAAGATAAGTGTCCGGCTCCTCCTGCAATCTAAAGAATATGTTCATTACCTGGGCAAGATTTATAAGTATAATTGAGTGTAATATTTTAAAACTATTTGCCTTATTTCACAGTACACAGAAGACGAGGCAGAGCTGCTTCGTTAATCAGGCTGTGTAAATTCCTTCATGAAGTCATCTAACGAGAGTTGTATTTGTAGAGAAATTACCATTTAATTCAAAATTTTGCAAGATGATTTAATTGCAGTCTATCTTGATCTTCAGAGGAGTTTTCTGGGCTTGTCTTCTCATTTTACATATGCCTTAAGTGAACCCCGTAACATCTAAATGCATACCTATGTGTATATACATATACTGAATACATGCACATGTGCTTCTGTGCACACATAAACCAGCCCTCTCAGGGATGGCAGTTTGAATTGTGTCCAAAAACAGGAAACTGCAGTATGTCACAACCTAAACACAGCAGAGGGAGGAATGGGAGGTACCTACATACTCCTAAATCAAGTGTCTTCTGGCTCTGGACTCCAAGCTTTGTAGCTGGTGCTCTGTTCTCTTTGCATAGCTTTTGAGAGCAGTTTCTGAAGGTTTTTGTACTGGACGTCAATCTTAAAATGAAAAGAGTGAACCCCAGTCCCAAGGATGCTCTTCTTGCAGATTTTTCCCTCACCTTTGCCAACACGAGGGCTCAGCTTTAGAATCATGGAATCATTAAGGTTGGAAAAGACCTCACAGATCGCCAAGTCCAAGCCCAAACTATCCTCATGATGCCCTCTGACCATGTCCATCAGTGCCATGAACAGCATGAATTTCTCATGGTTAATGTCACCACCAACCTGAGCCAAATCCAGCCAGACTTTGGCACAGTTCTGCATCACCTGAGAGCATCCTCAAGCAGCCATTGGGGAAGTTGTAAGAAAAAGGTGTGCTCTGAGAACTACTTGCAATAAGTTACGTGAATGCTCTAGATGCCATCAGTTCATTCAATGAAATGTATTTAGGTCCCTTCAAACCGTGGCACAGGACCAAGATTTGAAAGTTGGATAATACAGCTGAAACTCATCTGTGCACTAAGAGTGTGAATGGGAATTGTTGATTGATTCGCTGAAAACAGGAGGATCTCGTCCTCAAACAGGAGAATGGAATTTCCCTGCCTCTCTGAGCCATGAGTGCACACCCTGAAAAGGATGCACTCATTTCAGTGAACTTTTCCCAATAGTCTTAATCTCCTGCAGCAAAAGGAAGAACTAAAGTAAAGAGCAGAAGGAGAGCCACCCCCAGGCATGGGGACCCCACAGGATCCCACCCCCGTATCCAGACCAGGCTTCCTGCATCTTCCCCTCTCTGCCCTCCAATGCTCATCATCTCAGGAGCTGTTGCTATCCTTCCTGCACTGGTCTTGTGCCTCAGATCATCTGTTCACACTTACAGCATCCATCACCTGCAGCCATACTCGGCGACTTTCATTTTGGGATATGCCAACTCACTGCCTATTCCTATGTTTTATTTTTTCTGTGGACCATCCCATGTGCTGCAGTCAGTACTGATTTACAGACCCCTGCAGCCCCTCCACAGCTACTTTTCCAAGCTTGTCAGAAAGCCGTGCCGAGCTGACCCTTCCTCCCAGAGCTGAGCTTTCCCCAGCCCTGCACTGAGCTGACAAGCAGTTGTTCTTCACAGATCTGTCACATCTGGTTTTATTCACACATCTGGCAAAAGACAGCGATTACATCTATTTTCCAGCTCTCCTAAGTGTTCCTGCTTCGCATCCAGACAGAGGGAGGGTGAGGTCAGGCAGGAACAGTGCTCTCTGACAGCCCCGTGATGGCTCTATGCACCTCTTCGGGGTGCTTCTGTGCTCAGGTTATAAATCATGACTGCAGCTCGTTAGCTTGCAGGCATCGCTGCACCCTGCAGACAGGCACAAGCCCCCACCTCCTGGTGGCAGAGCCCTTCTGCCCCAAGGTGGAACCCACCAGGGGCTCCCCGTGCGTGGCTGGAGACACTCAGGTTGGCAGAATAATGACAGCCACCTGCTGGCTCCTATTGCTCGGATATTTCACACCAGAGATTTGTTGTATTAAAGGGCACTGAAATTACTTATGTCAGGTAACTGAATTATAATTAAATGCTATGTAAATTATTAAAATACTCTTATGGCAATGGGGAAACATAAATGATAACATAAGACAGCCCCTTTATGGAATTAGCTTACCAGCAGTGTTTTGCTGTGATTTGCCACTGCCTGTTCCCACTCTCGCAGGCTATGGCAGCTCTGAGCTTGTCCCTCCTGCTGCCCCCTCTCTGCCACCACCCAACAAAGCTTCCAAGGGCACAAGAACTCATGTTCACATGGGTCTAAAATTTCCACCAATAAATGTGGAAGCCACAGACCATCTCAGTGCATCCTGTGTTGGGACGAGGATCAGCACCACCTGCTCACTTGCATTGGCACAGTGGGAAAGATGCTGGGATCGGGATTTGGTTTCTTGCTTTTTAGTTAGTGAAAAAAACTGTGTCTCACTATACATTCTGATCTGAAGAAAGCACGGGGATCAAGTATATGGATTGAATGGGCAATGAGTTTGCAAAACTATTTTCCTTTTCTCACTCATTATTGCATACGTGTAGGAGACAGTATGATAAACTGTAAAACTTTGTGATAAACAAGAGTCATCTCTAAGCCCTGAAGGTCTTAGTGACTATGAATTTCATACATTAAAGAGAATTATAATCATAATTCTGCAGTCATCATCCTAAAGCCCAATAGTATGACACCATTGGCATTCTGAAGCCCAATAGTGTGACACCCAACGGTATGGTTGTTCCATCACAGACTGGAGCCTGGTCTCTTGTGGCCTCTCCAGCATCATTCTGTGGCTCCTTGTCCTGCTTCCTCTCCCTTCTCCCTCCACTCTTGTCCAGAAGCTCAGTTTCCATGGAAGGGACGTTGACAGTCCCACCACCAATGCAACCTTCACCTGCACCATCCTGCAAAGCCACCAAGCATGAGCCATGTCAACACGCACATGCTTGGAGGTTGCTGCACCAGGGTGGGCACTGGTGGAGAAACCAGCTGTGCAGTGCTGAGTGAGTTTGCACGGGAGTTGTAGGCATTTGTCAGTCCCAACAATCTCTTTGGGGAAGTGCTTATCAGCAAGGAGCAGAGAAATAAAAAGGAGCTGTGGCTAATAATAAACTAAACACTGTTGGGTGAACAGATTGCACTAAATACTGCTGTTTTTTTCTGGGTTTGGGGTTTTGGTGGGGGTGTTTTTGGGTTTGTTGGGGTTGTTCTTCGCTGATGGTTTCCAGCTGGGACTATAAACTGGTTTGTGTATGGAGCTATTTCCTTACTCGCCTGTGCACCCATTGGGATGCTTTATCTCAAAGCAGCATTGCTTGTACAATAGAGTGTGTGCACAAACACGCACACACACACGCATAAAGGGAATAAAAAGTGTTGTTATCCTGCATACACATAAGCATAGATTCTCAGTTAGAAGATTTACTCTGGAACAGTGTTTCTTTGGAAGCTGATATTTCTTTCTTAGCTAGGTTGGACTAGTTGGATCAGAGAATTTAATTCCCTGTAAGAGTGATGAGGTACTGGCACAGCTGCCCATGGAGGTGATGGAGTTCCCATCCCTGGAGGTGCCCCAGAACCATCGGGTTGTGGTACTTGGAATGTGGTCAGTGGGCATGGTGGGAATGGGTTGGGGTTTGGCTTGGAGACCTTAATGGTCTTTTCCAACCTTAATGACTCGCTGATTCCATTTAGGAACATGGTTTAGGGCTTGGGGGGAATAGTGAATGGGCTTGGTGATCTTGGAGGTCTTTGTCACCATTAATGATTCTGGAGAGGTTTCATCCATCAGTAACTTCTGCTGCAGTTGGTGTACCTTGTGGTACACCTTATGCCATCTCCAAACACTGCCAGTTTTCATTGCAGCAGAGGGACACAGTGCTCCTGCAGAGCTTTCTGCAGTCCTGGTCCGGTCAGGTTCCTCTCACAGGGATTTAACATGAAATGGGTAGGAAATTCTTTACTATGCCCTCTGTAGGGAACTGGGGGGAAATCAAGGAGCATGCATATGTGTGTGCCTGTGTTAGTTTATGTAACGCTTTAACTAACAAGCTATGATCTTCTCCAGAACAGTAGATAAAATGGCAAATGAAATATAGGGCAATAATTCTGACACTAAGGCAAAGTTGCTGGTTTTAATATACGCCTCTTTGCAAGCAGATAGGCCATAACATGACAATAATGAAATATAAATGACCTACATAAAAAAAAAAAAGAGAGAGAGAGAGAGATAAAATCGGGTAATTACTGAAGCGTCAGTTCTTTACAAAATAATTGGTAATGACCTTTGATAAAGAAATCACTTTTGTGATATTGCTGACAGTACGACTTTCAGCTCTCAGAAAGCCAAGCAGCTGGCTCCAACACAGGGCCAGCCCCACTGGGACCAGCAGCAGCGGGGAGCCGTGTGCTGTTGGGGCAGCGGCCGCAGGCATTGCCCCGCACAGGGACCACGGCCCCACAGGGCTTCCTGACAGCTGCCCACCAGGTGTGTGAGATGGGATCAGCAGATTTCATGAAGAGCAAAGGCATAACAATAATAGCCCGGGCTCCTATTGAAACCCTGCTGGCAGCCGCCGAATCTCACGGCTTCACGTGGCAAACCTTGCAACACACCCACTCCCCTTCCCTTCTCTGACCTGGAGGAGAAAAAAAAAAAGATCTTCACACTTCTTCTAATACCAGCTGGTTCATTTATATTGCAGAAGTTTCACAAAACAGTTACTGATGGCAATATCCTAAACACAGGTTAAACTGAGCACACTCACCGCCTCGGTGTGTGCGGTAGGAAAACAAAGCACTGGCATAGATTGATGAAAATGATGTGAGCTGTGCTGGTGGGAAGTGCACTCCCCAGCTGGGAGTGTGGTGCACAGAATCATAGAATCACAGAATGGAGAGTTCTTAAAGATCGTAGAACCATAGAACTGTTGGGTTGGAAAGGTTTTAAAGATCTTAGAGCCATAGAACAGTTGGGTTGGAAGGTTCCTTAAAGATCTTAGAGCCATAGAATAGTTGGATTGGAAGGGATCTTAAAGATCCTTGAAGATCCAGCCATATGGTTGAGTCCCACCCAGACTCACCATCTTGCCATGTTCTGGTTGTCCCCCACCAGATCAGGCTGCCCAGGGTCCCAGTCAGCCAGGCCTTGGACACGTCCAGGGATGGAGCAGCTTGCCTCGAGCCCAATGAGTTCACATTCGTGTCAGCATTCAGATGCTGATAGATTAAGAGTTTTATTTCCAGAGGATATTTCACAATGTTCTTCTTCTCAGACTGAAAACTATTCTGAAAACTCAGAAAAAGTGAACAACAGGGCAAAAGGTAGCAAGGCATTGGCACAGGCTGCCCAGGGAGCTGGTGGAGTCCCCATCCCTGGAGGCGTTTGGGAATCATGGAGGTGTGGCACATGGGGACACAATTAGTGGGCGTAGTGGGGGTGGTCTGGGTCTGGGCTTGAAGGTGTCTTTTCCAGCTGTAACGATTCTGTGATTTGATTAAATTAATCTGTAATAATAAAGCGAGCAATAGTGACAGCATCCAAGTATAATCCTGCTCCGTGGACAATCACAACTCCTTTCTGACTTTACAGATCCAGCATTGTAGAGTATTTAATCCATTAGGAGAGAAAGAGGCTGGCAAATGCCTATGTCTCTCCCTGACAGCAGGAGGAGCAGTGCTGGTGGCAGAACCTACAGCCCCATGTGCCTGCCCATCTGGGGATGGCCATGAACATTTGAGCACCTCATCACACCATTAATGCCCACAAATGGATTTTGCCATCTCCTGAGCCTGACTGAGGAAATGCACTCGCCTCAACCTCAGCATCCTTCCTTGGACATTTCCATTCCCAGATGGATTTTCACCTCTCATATCCAAGCAACCCACAAACTCCTACAGACAGAATGGGTGTTAAGGAAATGCAGCTCAGAGATGGAGCTGCAGAGCAGGGAGATGAGGGACACAGCCCACATGATCCACCTTGGCCAAGACAGAATGGTTTAGCTAAAAATCCCATTGCTAAAAAAAAACAAACAGTGGGAAAAATAATCTCGTTCTTCCTGAGGAGGAAGGAACAACTGGGAGCCATGGGAGCAGGGAGCCCTCTGAGCATGGAGCACGCATCTGCAGCCGACAGCTTCCAGATCAGACCGTGAAAAAGCTCCTGGAAAATCAGATCTGCAGATGCGTGCTCTTTATTTGTACTTAGAGGTGCTCCCAGTTTTCCACTTACATGCTGTCTACAGGTTAAAGAGAGGGAATGCTTAGCTGTTCCAGCAAGTTGGGTTTTTTTAATGATGTGTTTATTCATTTACAAGCTTTACATACCGGCCCGCCCCAAAATGCTGCGATTTGCATGTTACTACAGAAGTTTGTACAGTTTCTGAGCTGCTGCAGCTGGAACAGCGGTTCCAAGCCCCACAGTGGCACTCTGCAATACACTGGTGCTCCCTGCACAAACAGCCCAGGCTTTTTGCAGTGCTGGAATCCACTGCACTGCCAGATCAGCAGAGGGACCAGCTGGGAGAGCCTGGAAAAGAGTGCCCATATGTTACCCCAGTGCTGACCCCAAGGGTGAGCCCAGCACTGATCCCAAATCTGTCCCCAGAGCTGATCACTATGCTAGAGCTGCCTGTCCCCTCTTCTGCTGCCTCCTGCTAGGAAAAGGAGAAGGAAAGCTCCGCGTGAAGGGAAGATGAATCCTGAATCAGCAGAAGTCAAATTAAGGCAGACCAGTGAGAGAAACCCCAAAACAAAGTGCACTTTATCTAAAACAGTCTCAGGATTTATTGGGGATTTGTTGATAATTTGAAACTACTCACACAACCTAATTCTAAAGTAGTTGGAGATAGACTGACACGAGTTGGAAAGGATCTTTAAAGATCATCTAGTTCCAATCCCTAATCTAAATGCCCGATTGACTTACCGTCCATTTCCACCATCTCCAAAGTTAGCTTATAACACAGTTCTAATTCAATAAAAATGTTAAAATATAAGATGCTATGATTCCAATTCCTGCTCCAAGCTCTCTCTAGAAATTTGGAGCTCACGATCCAAATTGTGATCCTCCCCTTGGAGCACAGCAGCCCCATTTCTTGCGCAGGGAAGGGGAGGAAAGGTTCATCACATTTCCTTTTCAGAGAAGGAAATATTAAAAACAAAAACAAACAAAAACAAAAACAAAAATAGGTGCTTTAAAATTTTCAAGGTGTAAACTAAATTACAAGATGCCCAGGAGTGTGCAATAGCATTTCATTGTTTGAGTTTGGAATAAAAGACAGATAATTAGGAAATTGGGAGTCTATTAATTTTCCAAATTTGCTCATGCAAGAAGCACTGAGCTATGGTGATATTTGCTTACCTCGTCATTATGCAAAAATATATTAGCTAATTATTTTGACTAATGCAATTAAGATATGCATATTTAGCATAAACTATACAATAGAAATGTTACAGTCAGCAATTGCCAGGTTGCACTCATGGGCAGCAGAGAGGCAAAAATCTCAGCACAGTCTCTGATGGTAAACCATAATATTGCTCCTATTCTGCCTGAACTGTTATTATTAGTTCTGTTGCAGTAATTAATTTGCTTTACAGCACGACTAGGTGGCACAGTTAGCAGCAGTATTAATTTTTGTTACGAGCCACCTGAAGATGTCAGCTTTTGAGCAGTAGTGACTGTGCCTTTAATTGCCTAAATCAGTGTAAATGCAGTAACTCTTGCAGGGATCCAATTAGGACACTCAGTAGCTCCTCTTTTTGTTCTTTACGAGTCCATCACAGAGCTCAATGCCTCTGTGGTAACTGCTTCATTCTCCTCTTCCAGCTCATCAAGGCAGTTAAGAGCCCAAGTCCAGTGCACTGCTGGGTACCAGTGGGCTCAACGGGTCCGAGTGGGAGCAGCGTGGTTAGGGAGCCAGCTTAGCACTGCTTTGTTTCAATGGCATCCCAAGTCCTCACTGTACTGCAATTTCAGGTTGGATGTCAGGGACAATTTATTATCCCAGAGAGCAGTGATGCACATGGATGTTGGGCAGTCCCCATCCCTGGAGGTGTCCCAGAACCATGGAGACGTGGCACATGGGGACGTGGCCGGTGGGCATGATGGGGTGGGTTGGTCTTGGGGATCTTGGAGGTCTTTTCCAGCCTTAACATTTCGAAGGTTCAGTGGAGGATCCCTAGGTAGAAAAGTGAAGCACTGAAATAACCAGAGGCTTGACTGCCTTCACTCAGCTGCACCTCCAAGTTTGCTCAGCGCTGGCTGTGCTTCCAGCAGAGTCATTTTGGCTAATTCTACACTAACCATGTGGACTGTCAAATGGCTTCTGCTGTATTTTGTTGCCCTTTCAAATATTTCTCAAAGAGTGGGCTGTACCATCTGGTGGACAATCTGCCTGCGCGTGCAGCAGCGATCCACCTAGCGCTGCGCTGATGGGCCCAGGCAGCCACCAGCACCACGGAGGAGCCTGTGGGGCTGTGCCAAGCATGACCATCAGGGCTGCCCCAGCTGCATGCAGCCTCTGCCCCGAGCAGGGCTGACTGCCCTCACCCCATGGTTTCCATGATCTTCTCATTGAGTGGCACTGCCCTTTGCAGCAGTGCTGTGCATGGGGAAGGTGGATGGGGCATCTCGTTGGGGACAGTTCTCCCGGAGCCACACCACCAAGTTTCAGACCTGTCTGCTTTCCTTTTTATTGATTTATTTTTACATATTGCACATTCACAGTTCCTGCTGACTCCACACACTTCTCCCTCTTCACAGCACGCTCTGATAGAAGTTGCCAGACAGGTTAGAGAAGGCGGATTATACATTGCTGACGGTAAGTATAAATCCTCATTTATATCTTACCACGTAAGGAACAGAATGGTCTTAGGAATATTACTCAAATAATTCCTTGTGAATCAGTCTACATTTTATTATCAAAAGCAAAAGCCTTCAAGATCATAAGAGCAAACCATTAATATCACCATTCATCTCAAAATACACACATCAGCCAGGTGTGAGAAGATCACAAGGTTGAAATAATCACTTTAATCACAGCAGAGCCCTCTCCCCCTGCGCACGCCTGTGCACAGCAACACACGTCTGCGTGCTAGATGTGTAATATATCCATTAGCTGGAAAGCTCAAGAGATTAGCAAATTGGGCAGGGTAAGACTGAGCCCCTCTGTTTCACTGCTCCCAAACCCCATTGCCCTCTGAAAGCTCTCCCACTTTCATGCTACAGAATCTGTCCTTTGGCCCTGGCAGGCTCAAACACATCAGCAGTACGGTACTTTGGCCCATATCTGGGCAACGTGGGTTATGTCTTCTTGCCCAGCTATGAGCTGAAAATGAATAATGATTCTGAAAAAAACCTTCTGTTGATCTGCCTATTTCTCTTGCATGCTCCAGAAATTTTCAAAAACACATTATTTACCATCTTTATTTGCAATTTTTTGTCTTGGGAATATGCAACAGTGTGGCAGCCTTTCTAAGCCAGAGTTTGGAGAAACAGGGAACAGTCCTGCAAACAGGATTTCCTCCAAGGCAGCAGGGAGATCAGCTCCAAAACTTGAGGGCATAAAAATTAATTAAGATAACTCTGATACTTGGGAGGCTGGAGGTCCCCTGTCTGGTCACCCCATGGTTCCTGCCTTCCACGTGGGCACTACGTGCTGAAGAGTGCCCAGATGGATCACCTCTTCCAGACTAATACAGGAAATGCTGTGCCTTAGAATCATGGAGTATAGAATGGTTTAAGTTGAAAGGGGCCCTCAGAAGACAGCTGGTCCCACTCCCCTGCCATGAACAAGGACACCCACAGCTCCATCAGGTGCTCAGAGCCCCATCCAGTCTGACTTTCAATGCAACAACCAGGCAGCCTCCACCTCTCCAGGCAAGTCTTGCCTGTACCTTATTGTGCCTTAGTATAAAAAAAACACTTGGTGATATAAAAGCCCTCAAAACACGATGAGTGCAGAGACATTGTATAATACACCAAGGACCACCACGCTTCTCTGTCCCTGTGCAGGAGGCACTAAGCCTCACTCATGGTCAGAGCCTCTTTTGGAGCCCCACTCCCATGTCATTCCATTCAGACACCCGCAAATTCCGCTGCTGCTGGCAGCTCTCCCAGTGCCAAGGCAAGGCACTCCTCCCACCCCAGCAATTTGTCCTACCAGAGAGCTCCTCTCCCATGGAAGCTAGGGAATTACACAATGTGAACACACACCAAGGAGAGCCTGGACTCCTGAAACCGTGCTGGCATCCAAGAGCCGTTAATCTTCTTAGGTAATGATGAAAAATGCAGCGGAGATGATGATGTAACTCACCAAGGGGGAATAAGAAGCTGCAGTGAATGGATGGCTTGGGTTCTTCTGTTTATCCCATTCTCAACTTAATGACTGCTCCCAAATATTTTTTAAAGCGTTGCAAAAAACACGCCCCTGTAAGTAGCCTTTTCAGTACTGAGAAAAGGAACTCACACCAGCAGGGAGAGATTGCCTTTTTCTTCCCTTTTTTTCCCCCTTTAATTAATTCCATGAGGAGAACAGAAGAGAAGAAGCCCTGGGCACACTGACACGGGACCACAGGTGCACTGTGTGCAGTAACACACACCTATAAAAAAGGTGTGCGAGAGCCTGCCAGAGCACGCTGCCAAACCACTCCATGTGCATGTTATACTGAAATATAAGGGAAAGGCAGTAAGATAAAAAAAAATACCTCCTGGCTTCGTCCCATAAGTGACTCAGGGACACAGCTGTGCTGAGGCCAGCAGCTCTGCCTGTCCGCACGCACTGGGGAAGCACCCACGGGGCTGTCGCATGGGGTGCCTGTGACACGGGCAGAGCATCACAGAATCACAGAACCATAGAACCATCTTGGTTGGAGAAGACTCCCAGGATCCCCAAGGCCAACTCAACCCATGGGACATGCCCACTGAGTGTGTCCCCAAGTGCCACATCTCTATGGCCCTGGAACACCTCCAGGGATGGCAACTCCCACACCTCCCTGTGCAGCCTGTGCCAAGGCATCACCGCTATTTGAAGAAGAAATTTTCCCTGCTAATCAAGCTGAATGTCTTTCCTAATATCCACCCAGGGCTGCATGGGAGCAGGGGAGGAGCTCGTTCCCAAGCAGCTCTGATCCTGCCCTCAGGGATGTGGCTGGAAGAGGACAGTGGGGCCAGTGAGTCCCATGGGATCGGACTACACAAGGAAACCTTTCCCATTGCCCCAGCACTGCTTGTGTGCACAGTGGGAGGACAGGAGTGAGCACATACCCAAAGTCTTTATCACAGACTGCATCTTCTGCCCACACTATAACAGAAAAATACCCCACAGACCCCACCTGCAGCTCTGTCTGAGCCCCAATGCTTGCACTCTGCAAATCAAACTGAGAAATATTTATTGTATGGAGAATGTGCTCCATAATTAAAACTTTCTGCTATTAGGGAGTTTATGATCTAATGATGCTATAGGAAGCAGAGTTTATGGTCACTGAACCAGTACTTGATTCTGAGACTGCAATTAACAAATCACAGAAAGAGTGCATCAAAGTGCATCGTTAGAGCCAGAGTTGCCCTCCTTTAATGAAATGCTAGCTTTAGTAGTATAATTATTAAGATCACCATTTCACTATTATAGTAATAACTGTAGATAATTGCACAATATTATCTTTCACAGAATCATCTTCTCTGCATAAATTAAAAGGTTCAGAATATAATTCTCAGGGCAAAACCCTCCCAGGAAATCCATGGGGAAGATCAGAAATAAACAGCAGAAGTGATGACTTGCCTTGATTGCAGCAAAGACATGTGGCTTCATCATGTGTTTCTTTCATAAGGTGGTATCTCTGCCTAATTGGCCTACAGGGACAGAGCAGCACTACAGAAGAATAAATTGTTTGGCTGTGTGACCGGAGGTACAGGGAGTCCAATAGAGTTAAATCGTGGTTACAAACAAAAGTAATGGTTACATGACATCTTTGGCTCTATTTTTAATTAACTGCCAATAAAGCTCTACAGCAATTACCAGTTGCCCCAGTCCCCACCACCCATGATATATAGCTGTTGCTATTAGTTCTGTTGTTGCTGTTTTTACTCCATCTTCTGGCGAGGATTGAGAGGAGAGCACAGCCCGCCTGCTTGGATCTCAGAGAATCAGAGAATCAGAGAATCTTGAAGGTTGGCAGAGACCTCCAAGCTCCCCAAATCCAAGCCCAACTCACCCCCTCCTTACCCACTGACCACGTCCCCAAGTGCCACATCTCCATGGTTCTGGAACACCTCCAGGGATGTGTTACCCAGAGAGGAGATGGATGCCCCATCTCTGGAAACACCCGAGATCAGGCTGGACTGAGCTGTAGGTCTCCCTGTTCAGGGAGTTGGGGTCAAATAGCCTTTAAAGGTCCAACTGAGATGATTCTATGATTCTGTGATTCTTGCTGGCTTAGGAGCAAAAGCCTTGGCCAGTGACACAACAGACGACACAAAGGGAAGGCTTTGGGGCTCAGCCCCGGCTGTGAGGCATGTTCACAAACCCATCATCTGGCTGTGTTATATACAGGCCTGAAAGCAGCGATCAGAGACCTTGTCTCCCCTCTTCTGTTTGTGCACCTTAAGCTCTGGCATGGAAACTCACCCTTTTTTCATCCACTGGCTGAAGGAGCACATTTCTGCTGTCAGGATTTTAACCAGAAGGGCTGAAATTGTCCCCTTTGCCAAAAGCCTGCAAGAAGGTTGTGTGTGACACCTCACCAGAGCTCTACCATGTTCTGCACAAACCACAGCAAAGAAAAAAGGAGCCGCACATAAAAGACTCTTCTTGGCAGGGCATGGGGACACCCCTGGGTGCTGATTTCAGTGCATCTGTCTCTAGGGGCACAAGGAGTAGAGAAGAACCCATTCTGGGGGTCCCAAGGTGACTTAGGTGCAAAAGTAGTACCAAGATGTTTGACCCTATCAGGACGACAGTTTCTCTGCATGTGCACAGAAAAACATTTTTATGAACTTTCAGAACTTTCCTGGTGAAACCTGAGCTGGCAGCAGACTTCAGGGATGGGATTTAGCAGCCTGTAGCATCCCAGCTGATCTCTTCCTAAAGTAGACATCAAACCACAGCAGATAAAACACGCCTCAGAAGCACTTATTTCTTCTCCACTGATTAGAAAGCTTAGATGCCCAGCACATCTGTAGATACTGAAAATACATGAAATGTCCCTTATCCGAGGTACCTAAAGGATTAAGCGAGCACCTCGGTGCTATGATGCTGTCTGCGACCAAAGCCACGTCAGACTTTCTTGTGGGCTTGGGCACAAACCCCATTATAACTCAGATGAGGATTTCTTCCCCTGAAAAGAATGGCTGCTTTTCTGGACTCACTTCCTCAGGACTTCCAGGAATGCAGTGGTGGAGCATTTGTTCTATTTACATCCTATGAAAAGACAATAAGGACATTAATTCTGGCTGTGCCAAAATCTGATCCCCAAGAAGCCCTTCCCATCATCTATTTTCTATTTGATGTCTAAAGAAAACACCTCCTGTGTTTTCTGCCCTATGGAACAATGCAGGCTGCTCAGGGGGAAGGAGAGAAAGGAGCTCAGGATCTTCAACAAACGTATTAAGGGGCTGTTCTCTACACTCCTGTCACTTCCTTCCTTTAAAAAGTATTTCCAGTGAGTTCACCATCCGACCTGCAGGTACCTGAGGTCATTCACCTTGGAGCAGTGTGTGAGCAGCCATAGGTGCTGCATCCCTTACAGCACTGGCATCCTTCGTGCTAGTGGTTATGCTACGGGCAGACAGAGCTGCACCCATCTTACAAACAGGAAAACTGAAATGCAGCCACGTCTGCTTGGCAGCTGTTTCAGTCTAACGCACAAAACCCAGTTTCCACATCTATTTCTAGCCAGATGATATGGAACTGATGAAAAAGTCCGGTGAACTAAATACTAAAAAACAGCATCACTCTGTCAACAAGGAACCTGAATAGCATTGTGCTGAAGATCTTCTCTGTGCACTATTGTGATCATGAATGGTGGGGAGAAACATTAAGCACTGTATTAAAAAAAAAAAATGGAAAAAGAAAGCTTCAGATCTGCCTTGCTGGGAAACCAGAAAGGACACAGCTTCAAGTAATGATTATTTTTATTTAGAAAAACATTTTACAAGGGACTCTGTCCAAGAAAAGCAATCTGGGTTGTGTCTGGGCTGAGTACACAATGTCATCCTGTTGCAAAAAAAGCAAACATCATACCAGGATGTATAAACAGCACTGTCATGTGTAAGACACATGAAGCCATCCTCTGCTGGAGGTCTCTGGCCTGGGCACAGCACAGCAGGGATGCTGAGGACCGGCTGCAGGACCAACGGGGGAGGCTGTGGAAGAGACGGGGGCCAGGAACAAAGGTCCTAAAGGGGAAAGGTCGGGAGAGATGGGCTGGTTTGGTGTGGGAAGAGGTGAAGGGAGGCATGCATGGAGCTGCTGCGGAGAGGCAAGCAATCAGCTCCTCCCAGTGCACAGGGTAAGGTGCCACCAGTTCATGTCTACACCAGCAAACGGGGAGAACCTCCAGGTCTGCAAATGGAGATTTTTATTGGCACCATACCGCACAGCACACTGCCAACCACATGGCCTTCTCCCTCCTTACAATTCCCAACTTCTTTAAGAATCCCCACAAGGAACATCTTGGCTCATGCCATACCACCTTGTCTTAGGGAGCACATGTCACCATCACCCTGTCTTAGCAGGCATGTGAGTTGGAACAGACTCTTAAAGGCCATCAGGTCCCTGCAGTGCACAGGGACGCCCACAGCTCCAGCAGTGCTCAGAGCCCATCCAGCCTGACCTTGGCTGTCTGCAAGGATGGGGCACCACCACCTCTTTGTGCAGCCTTCTCTACCCTCACTGTAAAAAACCTTCCTGTTATATCCAGTCTAAGGAAATGTCACCATCACGTTGTCATAGGGGGCTCATGTCAGCATCGCATTGTCTAAGGGGCTCGCTGCAGCAATGGCTCAGTGCTTTGATAGGAAAAGGTAGTGTTGGGTTGCACATAGTCCCTTTTTTGTCTCAGGTGAGGAGAGGAACTGCTGCAATGAAATGAACTCTTCTGTTTTCTGTCTTTGCGTTGTCCGCATTGATCTCTGCAAACTGTAGGAGGCATTGAGATCCTTTGATGCATTCCATCCACTACCAAGCCAAAAGCAGAGATACTGCAAATCAGTCAAAACTGATCTATTTATTATCCAAAAAAAGAACCGCAAACATCTATTTTCTTTCCCTTTTTTTTTTATCTCCAGCATAGAGGAAGGGACTTAGCAGAGCATATTGAGCCGAAGTTCATCATGGAGGTGGCTAATCTCTCCTTCATGCCCCTGCACGTCTAAAAAACTGTACGAGTGAGCAGAAATCCTCCGTATTTCAGACATCCTGTGAAAGGTTGGATCCCAGGACAGCCGCCCCTTGGGGAGGAGGAGATGTGTGACCTTGTTTTGCTGAGCAAGCACATCAGCGGCTGCGGATGTGTAAGGATGTGTAAGGATGCTATAAGCATTTGCAGCTCAGCTAGGGAGGAGGTCACGTTGCAGACGAGCTACCTGCCATGTGGGGCTCGGGGGGTTCACGCAGCAGGACGAGGCACAGGGAATGGAGGCAGTCACAGGAAACCACAAAAGCAGGAGGAGAGCTGTGCACAGCCCCTTGCAAAGCTGGAAAATGACTTACACCATCACTGCACCTGCTTCCTTTAAACAAAGCAACCTGCAAATGGTCCCATCCAGCTACAAGGGCACAGCCAGGAGAGGTTGGATTCTGTAAGATCAGTTTTCATTGCAATTTTGCCTAATTAGTCTCCGATAATTAATGCTGTGAGTGTAACCGAGATGTAATCAGACAAAATGTTGGGAAGTAAACCCCATGGATGCCATACATCTTTTGATAGTAATGATTATGTTCTTTTTTATTATTAAAGATCCCATTAGAAAGAATTTATGATTTTCCTCTTTGTGAGAGAAATAATAAACACTACATTGGATGCTCTTATTTTTTGTATTGAGCAACCGAGTATACATAATTAGCCACAGTTAAAAAGAAATTTTTCCTGAATGGCTTTTGGGGAACATTACATCCAAATTACAACCCTGTAGATTTTTCCATGTGAAAATACGCTCTCAATAAATAACTCAAATACAGTTTGTCTGAAAAAACATTTATGCCCTGAGGAAAGCACACAGGAAAGGAACCTGGGGGAGATGTGGGCTTGAGAGACCAGAGAGAGCACTGTGCCATGGCTGCAGCTTCCTGATGGATTTTCCAGGGCATTGCTTTGCTTCCTGGGAATGCCCTAGTGCAGATGGCAGCCTCAAGTCCAGCCCTCACGCGGGGAATGCTCCCTACATGCTTTGGTTTTTGAGGCTGAGCTCTTTTCCCAGTAAACTAGCACTAGGACAAGAGGCAATAACCCAAAGTAGTGGTAGGGAAGGTTCAGAGTGGATATTAGGAACAATTTCTTTTCAGAAAGAGCAGACAGGCAAAGGAGCTGCTCAGGGAGGTGCTGGGGCCCCCATCCCCAGAGGTGTTCAGCAACCGTGGAGCTCTGGGACATGGTCAGTGGGTATGGTGGGGGTGTGTTGGGGTTTGGCTTGGGGATCTTGGAGGTTTTCTCCAACCATTAAGGATCTTGTGATTCTATGATTCAACAAGCTCCCTCCCACAGACAGCAGCTGCAGGGTGTTTAGAAGAGGTCTCATGAGTTTGCAAACAGTTCTGATGGCAGAACTTTCCCTTCCTGAAGAGGATTTTTCCCCCACACATCAACATGAACTGGGAAAAGCAAAGAAGGCACGAGGACCGTGCTCACAGTATGCACGTGGCTCCCCAGCTTGCTTTCTGTGCTCCTCACCATAATGTGCTACTACTGAATAGCAGATTCATTAAGATTGAAAAAGCCCTTTAAGACCCCCAAGCCCAACCCCAACCCACCTCCACCATGCCCACTGACCATGATCCAAGAGCCACATCTCCGTGGTTCCTGAACATCTCCAGGAGATGGAATCCACCCCCTCTCCAGACAACCTGTCCCAATCCAGACCACTCTTTCAGAAAAGAAATCCAACATGAACCTTTCCTGAGTGTCACATCACTCCTCTTTCTGGGTTATAAAAACCAGAAACATCATGCCAAGACCCACTGCAAACCCACCCCAAACACATGGATGGCACAACCCTGAGTAGTGTAGAGCTGATAGCATTCTGCCAGCAGTGCAGTAACACCTGCGAGCTGTGTGCTTCCATCACTCATTCCACAGCTTAGAAGAGATGTGGCAATCTAAGGAAGTCCTCCCTGGAATACAAATAAGATAATAAAAACTTACTCATCAGGACCGAAGGATGCTTCTGGAGGGACTGCGGTCAGCTGGGGGAAGAGAGATGGGATGGGTGGAGAAAGCCCACAGAGATGAGAAGAGCACTGGGAGGTCTTCTGGGTGCAGAGACCTTTGGAGCTTGGTCTATTTGCTGCAACAAACCAAAGAGGAAAGGGTGTGATTTGTCCCTAGCAATATACCAGAGTGTATACCAGCAAGAAAGAACACTAAACAAAAAGAGAATGTTTAACAGAAAGACAAATGGATTTCACACCTGGTCTTTATAATAAACAGCCTGGAAATTAGATATTCCACTGTTAGAGCAATAAGATTTTGCCTTATAAAGGGAAAAGTAATAAAGAAGGGTTTTTCATTAGGAGACTCAATAACAGGGAGTGTAGGATGGTGCTCCAGGATCCTAACCTAAGCACCACAGAGGTCCTGGGCTGGGACAAGGACTCTGGGATCAATCTAGGCAGAGCTCCTCAGGCAACAGGCACAGACAATATGGGCAGGAAGGCTGGAGGGAGCTCTGCCAGGGCTGGACAATTTATGTAGCAGAACTCAGACTGCTCCACAGCTTCTCTAGGCATTCAAGGCCAGGTTGGATGAGATTCTGGGCAGCCTGATCTAGTGGTTGGCAACCCTGCCCGTGGCGAGGGGGGTTGGAACTGTATAATCTTTAAGGTCCCCTCCAACCTAAACCATTCTATGATTCCACGATTCCATTTGCATTTCTCAGTGGGATACAATGAATGACGAGCAGCAGTGTATTTGATCACATATGCACTGCTTACAGGAACTGAGGTTGCTTCTGACAGCCATATACGCCACCAGGATCAACATGAGAAAAGCTGTGCTCATACTTATCTCTCAGGAAAGGTTCTGCCTGAATGAGAGTGAGAGCTCAAGCAAATCGCAGTCATGAAATGGAGATGATTGACACGCTCATCACAGTAGCAGCAGCTTCAAAATTGCCCCTTCCTTCACAAAGGCATTACCCAAACATATTTGAAAATTATGAAACTTACCACAAGGCTCTGAGGAAAGGAAGAGAGACAGGGAGATAATTAGGTAAGCAAGGGTGGCCAGAGGTGCACAAGCGAGCATCATGGCTTTGCGGCAGTGTGAACAGAGATGGGAGGCAGCCCTTCATCCAGCACAATAAAAACTGCAGTCACCTGAGTAGCTCAAAGTTGGGCTCAGGGAGCTTGAAGTCCTGACATGATCTGACCTTACACCATTGCTTGGCAGGAATGAGGAATCGTGTGTTGATGTGAGGATTCGCAGATTTCTCAAGCCAGCCAGGCCAATTTGCTCTCATCTTCTGGACAAGCTCCAAGATGGGAGAAGACATTATCTGCTCCATTACAAGCCTTTTGTCTCAATGAACTGGCAATCATGACAAAAATAGTCACATCGAAGAATTTTCCGTGAAAAAAAAAAAAAAAAAAATAGAAGTGTCTCAAAATTCACGTTCTGTCAGTAATGGGAAACAGGAAGAAGGAACAATTTCATGATAAAGATGACCTCTTTTAGAGCACGATCTGTGTTCCCAGAACTGAGAGGGGCTACTTCTGCATGTGACAAAGCCGGTGCCCTCTGAGCACCTCCTCATAGGACAGGCTGTCAGCCCTTCATCCATGGAGACAGGCCTGGCAAACTGCAACAGAACCAGCACCAGGGGACGCTCAGGTTGGAAGGAACAGTTTCTTCTCCAGAGAATAGCCAAGCACTGGCACAGCTGCCCAGGGAGATGGGGAGGTCCCCATCTCTGGAGGTGCTCCAAAACCATGGAGATGTAGCAGCTGGGGACATGGGCAGTTGACATGTCCCATGGGTTGGGGTTGGGCTTGGGGGTCTTAGAGGTCTGTTCCAACCCTAATGATTCTGTGATTCTGTGATCTGATGGTGGGAAATCTGTTCTACCAGTATCAGCCCACAGGTGGTGAGCAGTTTCACTGCGCACGCATAGGAGTATTATCTGGAAAATACTGAGTTGCAGTATTTTTCCTTAATAATGTGGGCTTCGCAATGAAGACTGCATCCCAGACTAACCTTGGAGTACACTGCCTGACTTGAACCTCGGTCTGCAACGTTCACTGTGAGCAAATCAGGCAGAGAAGGATTGCCAGAACTACCAAGCCAATGCCCTCTCCACCAGACAGTTTCCAAGACATTGCTGCAGTATTTCACAAACGCATTTTCAATGGTTCCAGGTTTGTCCCGATATAAATAGCAAATTTTAATCAGATAAAACCTATTTTACACCCTGTGCTTCAGCAGCTCAAGGTGCACATTCATACCTTCCATGGGTGCCATTTCAGCAGCTGCGCTTGGAAGTGTTTTTAATGGAAAGCCATTACAAGAGGAAGTCATTTGAAGATCATTCACACGCTAGGAAATTTTGTTTCAGCAGACATTTAATGCAAATTTCAGTCTGTACCCAGGCTGAAGTCTTTGCTTGTTGAGAGTTGATAAATTTAAATGACGCTTGCCTCAAGTGAAAAGATCTGAGTTTTACACTATGGAGTTTGCTGCGGATCTTAAAAACAATGCATGCACAACTCACATTTAATGTATGAATTCATTTTTTTATTTCAAAAACACAGACACTTTCTAAGGAGATGTGCAGTCGTGAATTTGGCGGACTGCTTAATTCTGTATACAGTAAGGATGTAGCGGGGAGCCTTTTCCATTTTGAATCAAATGGAATTTGTGATTTGCATGCACCTTTTGAGTCAAAATCAAACATTTGCCCTGGATTGGCCCTAGTTTAATTAAAATGATGAGAATGTGCGATATGCTTTTGGTCTAAGGCAAAAAGGATGCACAGCACTGAAATTTGGAACAAACATAAAAAAAATTGAGAAATGCATGGTTGGAAGTGATAAGAAATGCCAAGACTATGTATTACATGGGATCACGGGATGAAAATAGAAAATATCCTAAAAAAATTCTGGCGTACTGTGAAACCGTTGTCGGGAGGTTTGGATAGGATTACATGCTTTATGGATAATGTCCCCATAACTAGCACTGTCAAGGTTTGTAATCTTTTCTGTGGCCCTTCTGTAGAGCTGGTGGGGCTGCTCATCAGTGAGAGCAGATTTTCCCCTTTCGATTTGGTGCAAGGGAAGGGGATGGAAATTCTGTCTTGGACTTGGAGTGGAAGGGTATCTTAAACATTGGTACAGATAGACTTGTGTATGCATATTCATGTATTTACATAGCAGGGGTACATAAATTACTACTGCTTGTTTCTACTGAATGTTGTTCACTTAGGTAGCCATTAATTTAAGGTAACCAGTGGTTCTCTGTCTTTTATTCCTATAACTTTTATGTTTGTACAGTGCAGCGCTCATCAATATTGGGCATTAATTTCAAGACACTGGTCGTCCAGCTTCTGAAAACCTTTAAGCATGAGTGCTCCTTTTGCCTTTCAGATCATGATGTTATGAATTGAGAAATACAGGCAAGTTCTTCCTGCAGGCAAGGAAATGTGTGTGCTGAATTGCTTGGAAGGGCTCAGTTTCAGCACAAGTATCAACGGATGGAGGACCTAAGCTCCCTTTCTGATCATCTCGTGTGTAACTGCTTCCTGCAGCCTGTCTGCACCTGTTTTCCTCCATCTTATCATTCTTTTGAGTCACTGTTTTGCCCTGAGTGGAGGTTACCAATAGCAGGGAAGGGAGTCTGGTCTGGTGGTTGGCAACCCTGCACATAGCAGGGGGGTAGAGACTAGATGATCATCGTGGTCCTTTTCAACCCAGGCCATTCTGTGATTCTATGATTCTATGGGTCTGTTTAAGAATATTTTCCTCCCCCAAGCACACACAAAAAAAATGTATTAAAAGATGTCGTTTAAGAAGTTTGTTGAAAAGAGACGATCGACAAGAGCCACGTACTGCCTGATGCCATAGCACGAGCTGCCCAAAAGAACTGAAGTCACTCCTCAGCTCCTCAGTCACTCCCATGAACAAGAAAGAAAGTGAGGATACTGTAAAACTGATGCTGATTTAAAGGGTCATTTTTGTATCTACCATTGAATTGGCTCCATACAGCAATTTCCTACGATAAAATCTCTTTCTGTATTAATTCTCCCCTCTTATGAAGGGGCCCACATTGGGTCCCCGTCAGCCCATCCCGTTTCCAAAAGCACCATGAGAGATGACTTTATTTTAATTTGTAGAAACTTTGATGTTTGTAAACTTGGCTCTTGTACAGTCCTAAACCACCAGCAGGAGGTAATAGCTACCAGGACTAAACTTTACTTGATTTTCCACTGTTCTTCGTGCTCTCTGGTTCACATCTAATTAAGAGGGAACTATTCATTTTCAAGCTGAATTTCTCTCTCTACAGGACTCACTGCTATTCTAAGAACCATGCAAGACTCCATTCTTGAAAATCAGTGCCAACATACGGTCTGAGAAGAATGGGTGGAAAAGTGAATAGAAAGAGATGAGTGATGAAAACCTGGATGATTTGGGAAAGACAGAGAAGGAAACAGAAACACAAAGTGCCCAGTATCAGCAAGGATTGGTGAACAAGGGATGCCAAATTATCAAAAGGTAATTCCAATGCCTTCCACCAATCCCAAGCACTCTTTGAAAACCCTTGATGGCAGCATCCATGAAAATGTCAGGCAGTATTGCCATCACCCTGCTGTGCCCCCATCCCCGATGGAGGAACTGACTAGGCATCCTCGGATGCCCAGCGCAGGGGCAGCCTTAATGCAGGTACAGCTTATAGCCAGGGGTCAAATGCAGACAGGGATGCATCAAGAGCCCATGTTGGAGGAAGATGCCTTCTGCAGCCTCCAGGCTATGCAGCCTACCCTGAAGGACTGAGCTCTTTGTGCAGAGAAAAGACAGTCCTGAAACTTAATGCAATTTTACAAGAGACATCATACTCCCCCACCCTCAAATGGTTTTGGTTTGGTGCCCGGAACATCTGGTCACCCTATAGCCTTTTTTTTATCCAATAGATTCATTTTCTCAGCACAGTGCAGACTGCCAACAGATGAGCTGCAACTGCTGGCACCGGGGAGCCAGTGAGACATCAGCATGCAAGGTCGGAGTTCTGAGCTATTTTGAGGCTTGGGACTTGGGGGCTGGTTTTTGGGAAGGAAAAGCAGCGAGGCTGTCGGTCCGTGTGCCCAGAATGCAGCCCTGTGCTGCTGGTATGGAGACAGGGATGGGGATGGAAATGGGGATGGGGATGGAGATGGGGATGGAGATGGGGATGGAGCTGGGGTTGGGACAGGAAACTAGGGGCTGAGAAGCTCACTTTGGCATTATTGCATTTCTTCTACAAACAGAAGAATTGCAATATACAGGCTTTTATCATCATCAGTTTGTAGAAACAAGGAACTGTCTTCCTTTAAAAGAAAACGGCCGGACCGCCCCGATGTCAACCCATGTGGGTGCAATGCTGAAGGTGTCCAGAATGACACCTGTCGCACGTAATGGCCCTTGTCACACATAATGGCACTTGTCATACATCACAACCAGTGCCTCTGCATTCAGCCTTCAGAAGGGCCCTTTTGCTGGAGGAAACCAAGGACAGGTACAGACTGAGCCACCCCAACACTGCAGACGAGTCCCCATTGCACTGGCTGTGTGACCTGCATCCATTGGGATGCGCTCAGGGCAGGACAGTGCCATGCTGGGAAGATGCTGCTTAGCAGTAACATGGTGACTAGCAGCACTTCAAGGTGAGTTACCAGCAGGTGACAGCCCACAGCTCATCTGCTCAACAGCACCTGCCCCCCTAGAGTTCCACTGCACATAGCACATGCTATGGGTAATATGACTTTTTCTCCCTCTTGTGTATCTTCCTACAAATTTGTTTCAAACGTTATTATAATGTTGACAGAGACCCTAAGGCTCGTCAGATTTCAGAGGTTTTGATTAAAAAAGAAAAGCCCAAAGCCTTTAGCATACCTATCCAAGGAAACGTGCAAGAGCTCAAAATGATGCTAAATCTCTGCTCCTGTGCAGGGATGAGAGGTTCTCACCCAGCAGCACAGGCAAAGTACGACACAGTGCAGCGCTGTTTGGGTTAGCAATGCTCTGATATCAGTAGAAATCATAACACTTGAAAAAGTGTAACAAAATAAGTGAATTCTGTGAAATGTTTTTTTTCAAACCTTACCTCCGTCATGACATAAGTATTTCAAGATGTTCACCAAAGTATTACAAATCGCAGTGTGGGCTATCAATCTGTCAATGAGTAGCACAAGCTTTGGTATTTTTGAGTGATATTTGAGATCCTAACCCCCCTAAGAAAATGAAGTCAGGCAACAACATCCTGTTTTCCGCGGAGAGCGCTCAGCTTCCCCAGCAGTGGGAAAAGGAGCCGCGCTCCTCATTCCTCAGCAGAGCATGTAATGCAAAGCGCCGAGCATTAAGCCCTTCTGTTTTACACTGCACACTGATTTGGAAGCAAATATTTTTCCAACAACATCACCAAATTGAAAGCGTTTTTGCAAATCTGAAACTTTCTCACAATGTTGTTTTGGAAAAACCCGACGGAGCGAGCGCGGAGCTGTCGCTGACAGAAGCCACCGCTGACAGTCTCGCTGGGAAGTGCTAAGCCAGTGCAGCAAACCCAGCTGGGCCAGGCTGCAGTGACCCCGCCAGCTTCAGCCCCTGCAGCATTACTTTCGCCTCTGCGCTGTTTTGGGGTGAAAACTGGAAAAAGGCAAATCCCACGAGGTGGCACTGTTCTGTCTTTTTCACATTTGCCCAGAATCTGGCACTGCTGGCTTAAAGCATGGCAAAATGCTTCTCCTGTTTGCCTCCTGACAGAAGAGGTTCTCCATTATGAAAATAGTGGCTGAGAGTCACTTATCATTATTCTATAATTTTATTCAATTTTTTTTTTTTTTTTTTTTTTTTTAGTGAAAGAGAAAAGAGAATTAAAAGTGCAAACACATACACACACACACAAAAAAAAAACAACCAACAATCGGAGGCAAAGCTGTCACAGGTGATAGAGACGGACTGCAGAAAAGCCAGAAGCACAACCCTGCTGTGATCTGCGCGGGTGCAAGCTCTGCATCAGTGCAGACTGCATGGGTGCACCCCCAGCAGCCCACAGAAGGCTGACATCTTCCATGAGTGGATGTGCATGGCCATCAGGAACTATGGGTGGCTGTGGGTGGCCATGCGTGGCAGTGGGTCACCATGAGTTGCCATGAGTGGCCTTGGGTTGCCATGAGTGGCTGTGAGTGGCCTAGAGGGACTATGAGCAGCCATGGACGGTGAAGAGGCAAACATGGGTGCCCATGAATGGCTGTGGGTGGCTGTGGGTGGACACTGGTGAGAGGCCATGAGTGGACACGGGCAGCTGTGTATGAATGTGGGTAGATGTGGGCAGACATCAGTGGACACCAGTAGCCGTGAGTAGTCACTGGTGGAGGTGGGTAGCCACAGGTGGCCATTGGTGGCCATGGGTGGTTGTGAGACACCATGGATGGCCATGGGTGACCATTGGTGGCCATGGGTGGTTGTGAGACACCATGGATGGCCATGGGTGGCCATTGGTGGCCATGAGTGGTTGTGAGACACCACAGGTGGCCATGGGTGGCCATTGGTGGCCATGGGTGGTTGTGAGACACCATGGATGGCCATGGGTGGCCACTGGTGGCCATGGGTGGTTGTGAGAGACCATGGGTGGCCATGGGTGGCCATTGGGGGCCATGGGTGGTTGTGAGAGACCATGGGTGGCCATGGGTGGCCATTGGTGGCCATGGGTGGTTGTGAGACACCACAGGTGGCCATGGATAGCCACTGGTGGCCATGGGTGGTTGTGAGAGACCATGGGTGGCCAATGGGGGCCATGTGTGTCTGGGGGTCACCATGGATGACTACAGAGTGGTCATGGCATCCCATGTGTGTGCACCACTGCCAACCATGACCCAGCCAGGCCGTGTGGCTGAAGGAGTTGTCTTCAAGCTGCTCTCCAACCTGCCATAGGAATTGCTGCACCTCTCTGCTCTTCACTAAGGCTAAATATAGACAGACTGTGTCTGCCATGGGCACAGGGAGAGATGGGCTTTCAATAAACAAAGAGAAGGGAAAAGAAATGCGGGGGGGGGGGGGGAAATGAAAACAGTTACTTCTTGCCAAACCAGTGAGGTAGGCTGGTTCTAGTGCCTTTTTTTAGCTGTTTTGTGACTGAAGGAACTTCCAAGAAAAGAAAGAAGGAAAAAAAAACCAACATTCTGGTTGAGATTATCAGTAAGAGAAAATACTTTGAGGGCCAAGGATGTCGCCTTAAAGGATTTTGAAAGGCTGGGGGGCAAGTTTTACATATAAACCTAGATGACTGGAGATAAAGAATATCAGTTTGAAAAGGAAAAAAAAAAAAAAAAAAGTAAAATTGCAGAAGTCTGAGCAAGATACCCCAACCAGCAGCAGCTGTGCCCAACCATGCACCCAGGCTGTGATTTGCACCCAGGTGTGGGGTGGGCATTTCATCCCAGAGCCCTACCTGGGGTGAGGCATGAGGTGAACAGAGGAGGGAGCATTGGCCCTGTGAGACTGGAATGAAATATATGACAGATGGTTTAAAAAAAAAAAAAAAGAAAAAAAAAAAAAAAGCAATTATCAAAGGGGAAGATTTTGGAACATATCCTTTGAAATAAAAATTTGTTTAGCATTTTTAGCAGCTGAAATAATTTTCAGAACATCTGATGAGAGATTTAAGTGCTTCATTTCCTCCTCTCACTCGCCAAGCCATCCGTTTGAAGACTGTCTGTGGCACATCTCGTTCTCTGTTTTATTGCTATTGGTATTTTTCATTGGATAATGGCAGAATTAGAGATCAATGGAGGAGAGGTATGAGTCTCAATATTCCCGGACGTGTGGCTGTGTGGATGCTTTTGAAATGCTCCTTGACTCTGCAGAAGATGGAAGGAATGCATTCTGTGATTCTTTAAAAACATCTACATGAAAGTGTGTCTTATTGCTTCTTTCCTTTTTTCCCCCTCGTTTCACTGTTCTTCTGTTCTTCCTAAAAAAAATAAATAATAATAATTAAAAAAAAAAAAGACATAAGAGGGAATTAACCATCTACCTTGTCCATTATCCTCAGTAAGTAATTAATGAAGTCTCATACCTGAAGGAGAGGGAGTACTCGTGCTACAGGCTGCCCCGTAATGCAATAATTCAATACCACTTCTCTTTGAGCTCTGTAGTGTGATTTTCATTTCAGGACCAGAGAAGAAAAACTTCATCATCTAAATGTTAAGGATGGAGCAGTCAAAAAATTGTGCCACTTCCCACTGCCTGGAATGTGTTCCTTTTCACTTCCAGCCTTTCCAGCCGCACTGATGCTGCTGTCCGACAGCCCCAACACTCACTGCATGCCACTCGCAGTGAAGGACGGCTGGAGGTCCGCATCATCTCTGTGCTCAGAGGATGACTCTGAAGAAGGGGAGAAATTTCACACCGAATGCTTGCTAGCTCTCAAGGCGTACCATGAAAGGAAACGGGACCAGTTTCTGCGTGTTGCACCGATTTTCAGAATTTTCTGAAATCAGGACTAATTGCCGAACTGTTTCGGTGTTAGGAAAAGGCACAAAAACGTTCCAAACTGCAAAGGGAGACCGCACGGAGCGACGAGGAGCAGCGCAGCCGCGGCTCTTTGCGCAGAGCAGCTCCTGCGTCGCCTCCCGCGCCCAGCAGAGGGTGTGAGAAAGGACAGAGCCGAAACCTCCGATCTTGGATCCGGTTTGCTGGTCAGGATGAGGAACCGCGGTTGGGAAGGGGCTGCGCAGGGTGCAGTGCCCTTGCCCGGAGGTGCTCCACAGCCGTGGAGATGCGGCACTTGGGGACGTGGGCTGTGCTTGGAGCTCTCAAAGGTCTTCTCCAACCTAAAGGATCGCACAGTTCTGTTCTGCGATCTGCTCAGCGCAGATGAGCCCAATGCACTTGAAGCCTGTGCCACCCTGCGCTGAGGGACGTGCTTTAGTGCAAATGTTCCCACTGCACGCCCGCTTTGCCCTTGCCGAGGGAGCGCGTTAAGTGCATGGGACCCGAAGCCAGCCCTGCCGCACCCCATCCGCGCGGTTCCGTGGGGAAACTTCATCTTTCATCCTGTTAGGACTCCGCTGTAGGAAAGCTGCGACTTCCTAAGGCTGAGATAAACTAAAATAAACATGATTCAATCGAGGAGACTCAGTCATGGAAGATGAGTGTGGGGGGAGGGGGGCTGTGTTCGGAAGTACACTAAATCTGCATGGATTTCACTGTGCAGCTACGGGGGGACCGAAACATGCAGAGATGTGAATCACTCCAGAGGCATGAGGTTCTCATTTAAAGTTTTCATGCCTGTCATCTTTCCTTTTTAATTTTTCATTTTGTTTCTTTCTTTTTTTTTTTTTTTTTCATCCCCGCAATAAAGAGCGGAGTGACTGTCTTCATCTATTTCAATCATAGATTTTTCTGATTAGACCCCCAAGGAAAATGAAAAATACATTGGGCATCTAAGTGTGACTCCTGTCTCCCTAACCAGCGCGCTGCAGATGTGTGTGTTCAGCAGACGCTGTGCAAGAACCCAGGGTGGATCAGAGAAGTGCTGCTGCCATCTGGGCTGAGGCTGCCGTTCTTTCCAGGGTTGTCCTGGGAAGCTTCAGGGTTCTGAATCGAGATTCTTTTTAACTCAACACTGCTGGTAAATTTTGAGGTGTTCAAGAAATGTGGCGTTTTAGGGAACAGTTTAGCGAGACTGGCTTGACGGTTGGACTTGAAGATCCCTGTGTGTCCCTTCCAACTCGGGGTGCTCTATAATTCTAGGCTTGGACACCATATGGCAGTAGAATGAGGATATTAATACCTTACTCCTTTAAAAAAACACTTCTCTGTTGTCAGTGGAGTGCTGTGTCCCAGAATTTGTGGTGGATGTTCTGTGCATAGTGTGGGTGGCACAGACCTGCATGCATCCCTGCAACCCCAGGGTGACTATGAGCAAGCTGCCCTGTTCCACCAAAACCCACTGGCTGCTTTACCTGTGCCCAGCAACAGGAACTCAGACTTCAACATGGAAAGGTGAAAGTAGTTGCAGGTTGGTTCGGTGCCAGCCCCAGTCCCCACAGTCCCATTGGGAGCAGCCAGCATCCCCAGGCAGCCATTTCCAGAACACAGATGTGCAAGAAGCAATTGTCCTACCCATGTGAGAGGAAAGGCCCTGCTGAAACATAAGGAGACCCAGCGTGGAAGCTGAAAGCTATTGCCCAATGGGGGCGTGCTAAAAAACCAGAATGTTCTATGAAGAAAACCCATTGAGTTGAGCCAATATCAGTGATTTGGGATACACGGATCCAAGGAGATGAAGCATGTTTAATGTAATTACACATCCACTTCTTGTGATGTACAACCATGTGAAGCATTACTAATCCCCAAACAGATACCTGCAGGGAGGACGATCAGGAACAGCTGTTTGGACAACAAGAAGAGAGCCATGTGATCTCCAGTTCCGCAGGCTTTCGGCAGAGCTGCTCTGGAGTCAGAGCCTGTCCGGGAAGTGTGAGATTTACAAGGAATTAAACTGTGCTCTGTAAGAAAGTGCATTCATTTCTTATATAAATCGCACTGCCAGCTCATTTATTATTGTAATAACCTTCAGCATTTCCATTATTGGAGAGGACTTCTCCTGAAATGAAAAATGACTTTCCTAACTAAGTGCGGGGAGCGTGCCGTCACCCTCGTTTTGGCTTCCTATTTCAGATGGCAAGAGAGAAAGACATAAACCCTTACGCCCAAAGAGTGCTATTGATTGCAAACTAATGCATTGTTTGAGTTTATTGTGTGTTTGGGAGTTGTTAATATATAAGAGAGATAATAACTCGAGCCGTATCTCTCTTGGCTTACTCAAGAAATCTACTCGCTGGCTGCCGAGGGTGGCTGAACTGTCAGCACGGTTGTTTCACATCATCTAATTACCAGAACCTACAAACTCTTTACCATCACATTATGCTACTTTAACAACATATATTATTAACAACCTGATTTAGCAGAGGGTTGTTAGAGTTAGGGTAGTTTGGTTAGGTTGCGGTTGGACTTGGTGATCTCTAAGGTCTTTTGCAACCTGAGCAATTCTATGATTCTATATATTGTTCATAACCAGCTTCCAAGTGTATTACACTTATTATCAGATACTCACTTAATAAAATAAAAGCAATAATAAGGATTGCTTTTGTGCATTTTTTAGGCTTGCAGGAAGATGACTGAATGTTATGTGCAGCCGCTTCCCGCATGCTAACAGGTGCAGGGGGTTTGACAGGGCTGCTGGAGACACTCCTGCCAAGCACTTGTCAAAGCACAGAGTGAAACCTCTCCATCATTATCCGCTGGCAACAAACAAGTGGGTTTGCCCAAACAGCACATCCATGCACACACACCTGAGTGCTCGGTTTGGGGTATTGTCCTGTTTCTGAGGACTTGACCCATGATACAACTGCTGCTGTTAATCATGAGAGACATGAAAGAAGCGAGAAATATGTGCATGTGCATAAATATATGTATATGTGAAAATGTGGCCCTTGGGACATGGTGGATGGCATGGTGGGGATGGGTTGGTGGTTGGACTTGATGATCTCAGAGGTCTTTTCCAGTCTTAACAATACAGTGATTGTATGACTCCACATGCCAGTAGACATACTGGGGCAAAAAATACCATCACATACATTTTTACCAGTGTACTGGGGGCTATTTCATAGCTATCCACAAACAACCACCCAAGGGTTCACTTCTAACTATGCAGTAGGGCACAGAGACCCACAGCACCACGAGCAGCAGGATGTGGGTCAATGCCCTGCCATCCTGAAGTCATTCTGCTGCCTTTGGACATTCGCAGTGGACTTTCTTTGTATTCACAGTTTGCAAAAAGTAAGTCTTGCTGCTGGGCTGAAGTCTCCATTGGGTGAAAGAAGAACCTTTTGATTATCACTAATATTATCAAAATGGTTTTGGAGCTCATGAACAAAGGGGATTCATAGATTCATAGAATCACAGAATGGATTGCATTGGAAGGGACCTTAAAGACCACAGAACCATAGAAAGGTTGGGTTGGAAGTGTCCTTAAAGCCCCTGCAGCCCCACCCTTGCTATGTGCTGACTGCCCCCACACCAGCCCAGGTTGCCCAAGACTCTGTCCTTGGCCGTGGGCACCTGCAGGAGTGGGGCACCCACAGTTCTCTGGGCACCTCCCAGAGCACGGAACCCCACCACTGCCACCATACCCACCTGAGCTCCATCACTGCCAGCAGTGATGGAAACATTGAGGCCATGCTCTGCCCTGGACCTGTACAAACCAACAATGCCTCTTGTCATGCTGCCATCGCACGTATGTGCTATGAGCTCCAGATATAGGTCAGGGAGCCATTAGAGCAGATAGCAATCAGAATTGAGATTGGTTTTTGGGACAGTCTGACTAGTTCAGATAAAACCAAAATCTAGCCACATTTGTATAAACAACTCAGACATAATTATTTTTAAACTATTGGCCAACGTTATGCTGCCATGTGTGTCCTGCTTTCAGGAATTAATGTCTTTCACTCATAAGCCACCTACTGCTGTTTACTTTATTAATGACATTCTGGTCATCTCTCCTGAGGGCAGAAAATGAAAGCTAAATTTGGCTCACCATCTTCATTCCAATCATTTACTCTATCCAGCCCTGACTTTTGATAAAGCCACACTAAACGCGGACAAATACAAAGGGAATTAATGCTCATGGCTAATGAGCAATCACGTGGCCATCGCTCTGCTTTGCTGCAGCAATGAAGGGAATTTTCCATTCTCCCTTCCCAAAGCAGCTCTGGCAGCGGCTCCGGGAGCTGGGTGGTTCCTGGGAGCAGGAGGGAGTGGGTCCCTAAGAGGAAACACGTTGTCACCATCAGACAGATCACCACGGAGCCCACGCGGTAATGGCTTTCTGAAGCTGTTGCATTTTCTCCCGTCCTTCAGATGTTTGATAACGCACGGACCACCCAAGTTAATCTAACACAAATGGAATTTAACAGATTCCTTGTGTATGGCTTCTGAGCATCTCAAGTTTCTTGTGGTGCGCATATATAGAAGTGCGCAAGGTTTTGTGCTTGGCAGCACTGAAATGCACAGCAAAGGGAGATTCAGCTGTAACCCATTGGTTTTAGCCTGCAGAGCTGCTCTGTGTGCCTGGAGCAGGCGAAGCCTCCAGAAAGCACAGCAGCAGGAAGCAGCAGGCAAATGGCGGCCACATTTTTGCTTTGCACGATGGAAACAAACTTGACGCACCAGACCAAACGTTTCAGCTCAAATAATGATTCCCATTAAAGAAATGACAAGCCTCCCTTATAATGCATGGTGTAGAAAGAAAGGCATTTAGAGTATGGAAAACTAATTGGTTTAGGAATCAAATTTGAAAAATGCAACATCTTCATACGGCAGTGGGAGAGCAAACACTCCTATTTTAATGAGCTTCCTCTAAAGGAGGCTAATGTGTAATATTTCTCTGTATGAGTTTGCATTAGAAATCTGCTGGGATGGGAATACTCATTACCTGCTACTATCTGAGCTTTGCACAAAAATATTGGCTTCTCCTGAGTAACCTGACGTGATTATCAATGGTTTGGGGAAGGTGTCACGTGGCCGAGGCCAGAGACAGCCATTGCAGTTTGCAGGTGTGCAGAGAAATCTTTAGAAAGATGCAATGACTTCCTAGAAAATACGCACAGTGAATATTAAATGAATCTGAGAAAGCCGGTCTTGATGTCTCCGATCGGATCAGCCCCATCTTTTTTAATGACTCTCATTTATCCAATTGCAAGCCTGTTGTTTTCATTACTTCTGGAGTACACGCAGCCTGGTGGGGCTGAGACCCTTGGCAGCCTGAAGAACAGACACCATAGCAGTACGGGAACCATGCAGCCATATGGGTGTTGTGCAGGATGGGCAGCAAAATGGGCAGTGTGCAGCAGGATGGGCACCATGCAGCAGGAGGTGTGAGCACTGTGCAGCAGGATGGGCACCATGCAGCAGGATGGGCACCTTAAGAGAGAGCGTCATGCAGAAGGATGGGCATCATCCAAAAGGATGGGCACCTTGCAGCAGGATGGGTACTGTGCAGTAGGACAGGCACTGTGCAGCAGGATGGGCAGCATGCAGCAGGGTGGGCATCATCCAGCAGGAGGGGCAGCGTGCAGCAGAACAAGCACTGTGTGTTTGAGGGCAGCTGTTGCCACATCCAGCCTGGGTGAGAGCCAGGATGGAGAGTGAATTTGCATATGGGAATAGATTTCATTAGGGATCGTGCCTACAGGTGATTTGCTCTTGTCTTTCCTTGTACAAAACCCCATGAAGCCAATTTAAATAGCGCTGTGCCGACCTTTGTAAAGCAGAACAGCAATGTTCAGTGATTTGATCTGTACAGCTGTATTCTGTTCTCACCAGCTGTGGTTCACATAAAGGCAGTGGGATCCAGAACTGCAGCATTTTCACCTCTCATGTTCCCCACACATTGCAGTCCCCTCTGCCTGGCACCTGGGCTCAGGGTAATCACAGAGAAGGGCTTTTCCCTATTGCTGTGCCATACTTCTGTGGGGCTGCCCAGCCACAGAGCAATTCAGGCTGATCTGCAGGGTCAGGCACCCTGCTGAGAAATGATCAAATGATTTCTATGCCCAACAGCTCTGTGCAAGTGGATGAATTTTTGAATGTCATGTCTGAAGGCAAACTTTTCCACAAGAAAATGCACCCACCAGGTGCATGCAAATGGAACAGTTAAACAGTCCTGCTCTAATTTAGACATTTGTTGCATGCAGAAAACATGGAAAAATTGAAACCAGGAATATATTTCTGGCGGCCACATCAGTGCCATTTGCTGGCAAACAGTGAAGCAAAGAGCACTGCTCTCACTTGCAGTGACAGCAGTAGTCCAGTAGTCCCCAGCTCATACCTTGCTGCTGGAGATTAAAATCCTTTTCCCAGTGATGGCGTACATTTCCCCATCTGAAATGAAAGAACTCTTTCCTCACCTTATCTTCAAAAGCTGGAGCCAGAGCTGCTAATGAATATGTTCTTCTGCTTATTAGAGTTGTTGTTTGTTTGCATTTAGCTAAAATAAATCTGAAGCACAGCTTGCCAGATGCTTTTTAAAGACAGTGGTAGAAAAAAAAAGAACCCAACAAGTCAGCATGGGTGTTTTGGAAAGAATTTTATTTGCATACCTTTGTTTACTTGTGTTTCCAGCTTGCTTCTGCAAATTTTTCAAAGCATGAAGCATTTGGACTTTGCAAGGGCAGAGCCACACTGAGGTTGCTGAGAGCTGTGTGCCACTCTCCAGCCCCACAGGAGCTCTGTGCAGGTCATAAAAGGTCATTGGGCACCCAGCTCTGATGTGCAGCAGTTGCAGGATTTGGGGGAGGGCAGGATGTGGCTGGTGGCTGGAGCAGATGAACCATATGCCTGCAGACTCTTGAACGTGGGACAGAAATCACAGCGTGATGCTCCAGCTGATAACGAGCCCAGCATCACCAGAAATTACAGCTGCTTTTCACAATACTTACACCTTCAATCAAACGCAATGCAAGGAGGCTGCTATTGCACTGAAGAGTTTGTTCTGGAAGGACAGTGCAAACAAACTGCAGTGTCCCCCAGCTCTCCCCACAACACAGTGGCCACAGTGCAGCAGGTCAGCATGCAGCAGGCAGTGCACACAGCTCAGCCCTGCCAGCTCCAGCTCCACGTGTCGGCATTCCTTCTGCTTAATATCTCTGTAATCTCTCTGGCATCATACACCAGCCATTTTTCTCCTCCTACTTCACACTTCTGATAAGCCGTCTGGTCCCACAGCAGATGCATTGTGAATCTTCTCCTTCTAAGTATCTTGCATATGTTTCATTAAAAGTGTTTCTTTCTTTGATCGGCTTGAAGTTCTGATGGGAAAGGGAAAAAAAAAAAAAAAAGAGAGAGAGAGAGAGAGAAAGAAAGAAAGAAAGAAAAAAAGAAAAGAAAAATCCCAACTTTTGGTTAAGGGTTAGGCCTTGGGATGGATCGTGGCATTTTGGCACCGCTCTGAGCCCAGGGCCACTTGCACTCTCCATGCCATCTCATCACCAGCCTCCAGCACCCAAAGATAGCAGCCGGCCGTTGGGTGTGTGTGCAGCAGAGCTGAATGGGAGAGAACAGGGTGGGAGGTGCAGAGTGGGAGAGGCACAACCGCGTCGTTGCTTGGAGATGGGAGCGCAGGGGAGATGCCTCCCACCTGGGGTGATATTTCCCACAAGAAGGTGGCATTTCCCATGGGGACACCAGTCCTTCCACTGTGGCCAGGGGAGAGGGCTGGAGGGGCACTGTGCTGGTCTGGCCCTGCTCCTGTGATATGTGCTGATGTCACCCATGCTGTCACTTGAGCACAGGTTGGATGCCACCTGGGCAAGATGGATGGGGTTGATGGATGCAGAGGGATGGATGGGGATAGTGGATGGGAGATGAGTGGGGGTGAGTGGATGGAAAGGGATAGGTTGGAATGTATTGGGATGAATGGATAGGGAAGGGTGGACGGGATGAATGGATGGGACAGATGGATGGGGAAAGGTGGATGTGTACTGGGTGGGGATGGATGGATGGGGATGGATGAACAGTGAGGGGCAGATGGGGATGGATGGATAGGGAGAGGCAGATGGGAATGGATAAGAGTGGATGGGGAGGGATGGGGATGGATGGGAATTGGATGAGGATGAATAGATGGGGATGAATGGATGGGGATGGAATGGACAGGGAGAGATGGATGCATGCTGGGTCAATGGGGGTCAATGAATAGGGATGGATGGACAAGGAAGTTTGGATAGGGATGGATGGGGATGGATGGGAATGAATGAATGGGGATGGAGGGAGATAGATGGGGATGGGTGGATGGGGATGGATGGACAGGGAGAGGTGGATGGGTGCTGGGTGGGGGTCAATAGATAGGGATGGATAGGGATGGATGGAGATGAATGAATGGAGATGGATGGAGATAGATGGGGATGGATGTATGGGAATAGATGAATGAGTGCAGGACGAAGATGGATGAATGGGGATGGATGGATGGATGAGAATAGAGGGGTATGGGTGGTGATGGGTAGATGGGTGCGGCTTGATGCATGGCGACTGGGTGGCACTGGGTCCCTGCTCCTCAGCCCCATCACTCCTCAGTGCTCTCCACCACCTCTCAGCGGTGCTGTAAAATTATCCCTAAAAAGGTGCAATTTAAGGCAGAGAAGGGAACAGTGCTATGTTGTCACTGACCCAGTGGGTTCTTGCTGCCCAGCCTTGCCAGGGTTAAGCATATGGCACATGTATTTTATTGAATCACTCCTAACAGAGTGCCATTCATAAGATACCTAAGCCTGTACTTTTCTTCCTAGTAGAAAACATATTTAGTTACCATTCCTACAAATGTGTGGATCTTAAAAATAACATACTATACTGCAAGCCCTAACATCTATGGTATTTTAACTTCCACTAAATCAAGTAAGAGTCTCCTAAATTATCTAATCCCAACTCCTTCTATGAAAGAAGCTTTCACCTGCCAGGGGGCAGGGAGCAGTGATGTCTCTGTGCCCCCGTGTGTCCCCTTCTTGCCCTGCACCTGCTCATTGGGTACAGCATGGAGGAATTAGTGATTTCTCACTGCTTTAATTAATTTTGCATGGCCTCTGTGGCACTGCAGAGCAGAATGTGTGGGAAAGGAGACAAGCAGCAATTCACATCATTCACCTTCCTTCCTGACACTCCCTAGCTTGGGGCACACAGAAGGCTTCCAATGCCAGCCTGTGGGCTGGGAGTACAGCAGCACTTTCCTGCTTTGGGGGTCATCTCCAACCCATGGGGAGGTGCTGCAGAAACCTGAGGTAAGCAGGTCTGGAAGTAAGTTAGTATTAATCAATAGTTCTGAGTGGCAGCCATGCCAGGAAATCAGAGCACACACACACCAGGATGCCAGGTCACTGAGATACATGGACGCAGGGATCCCAGGTCACCAGTGGAACTGAAGTGAAAATCAGACACTAAAATCACAGAATCATAGAATCATTAAGTTTGGAAGAGTCCACTAAGATCCCCAAACGCAACCCATCTGCACCATGCCCACTCAGCATGTCCCAAGTGCCACATCTCTGCCACATCTCTACACTTCTTGTTTATTTCTTCGGATTTTTCCCCACTGGAATTAGCTTAGATCAGGGTTGGTATTTGTTTTTTTTTGTTTTTTGTTTTTAATCATCAACCTATCTATCTGCTTTACTTCCATTACCAGGATCCATCACTTAAATTTCATGATTTAATTGCAAACAGTTCCACTGCTGTGGGGCAGGAACCCTAAACAGCCCAGGGTAAGCCTTGTTGCATGGCAGCTGGCTCAGAGAGTCCTTGTCACTGAAAGTCATCTTGCCCCCAACTGTTCACAAGTTTCACGTTCAATTTTTCTGATGGCTTTCATGAAAAATGATGTTTCCTTACCCATCACGGAAGATATTTTCCCCGGCAGGTATGCTGTCGAACATGTTGCACTCACAACATGACACAAAGTCTAAAAATCACAGAGAGACTAATTACTGGAGGAAAATTACACCAAAAGACCAATTTCTTCGTGATGGAAGTGACAGCCCTGCGCTCAGCTCCCCGTCCGCTCTGGGCAGCTGGCCCACAGGATCTATTACACCCTGCTGCACGGCACAGCATGGCACGGCACTGCACAGCACAACACAGCTTGGTGCAGCACAGCATGGCATGACACACTGCAGCACAGCATGGCATGTCATGGGAGAGAAAAGCTTGGAATGGCACTCTGCAACACAGCACAGCATGACATGGCATGACATGGCACTGTGCAGGACAATGCAGCATGGCACAGCATGATGCAGCATGGCATGGTATAGTATGTGGTACACCAAGGCACAGCATGACCAATATGGCACGGCATGGTGTGACACAGCGTGACAGTGCAACACAGAATGGCATGGCACAGTGAAGCCTCGAGTGGCACAGTGCAGCACAGCAATGCATGGCATGGAATGGCATTGCATGGCTCAGCACAGCATGCAACAGCACTGCACAGCATGGCACAACAACAGCATGACATGGCATGGTGTGACACAGCGTGACAGTGCAGCACAGAAATGCATGGCACAGCACAGCATGGCACGGCACAGCACAGCATGGCACAGCACAGCATGGAACAGCATGATGTAGCATGGCATGGCACAACATGACAAAATAGCTGGCCCAAAGAACGTGGCACTCCACACAAAGAATTACCTGGGGAGCGTATATGCAGTACCACCAAAAATGACATAACACTGTGTGCTGTCCCTTTGGGTCAGATCTAACATTACTCCACTTCATTGAGTCAGTAACTTGCAAATGCTAAGGGATGTGGCTATGCAATTGTTCTCAAACAGCACAGAAGAAATACTTAAAATAGAAAGGTACTGCACCCCTTTTCTCCTCACTTTTAGTATTTCTTATCAGAATGTAACATCAATTTTTTTTTTGTAGAAATGGAATTAAATTAACGCTGTAATAGTTTCAAATACAGCCAAATAATCCTTCAACTGTAAGAGTTTGTATAAAGCACAGAATGCCCCAAAGATCATTTATATGAAAGCTGAGATACGGTTGATGAATTAGTTCATAATATTTACCTAGATTATGTACAATAAATGTAATGTAAATCATTTATATCCATATACTGCTAATTTAGTTGCAATCAGAAAATAATGCAATATGAATTCACATAAAAAACAATTCTGTACAAGAAAATTAAAACGGTTGAGCATATTGTTTTATATGAAATATTGAGCTATGCAATCATATTTCTTATATGTTTTAAGCTTCAGTAGGAAAAATATATTTGTTCCCTTTGGAGCTTCTTTATATGTGTATAAAAGCTTTAATTTCAATGGCCATAAAGGGGTAGAACTTCACAAAAATGCTGTCAACATTTTTCTCTCTTTTCCATCAGCATTAAAATGTGATGAACAGATATTCAGGAGCGCATGGTGCCTCGAAGTTTGTTTCCTCTGTGTTAAGTTATTCAGAGAGCTGTTCTCACTTCTTTATTAGAAGTAATTATTAGAACCTATTGACGATTCTTTTAAGATTCAGTCCAGTGGGGTAAGTAAAAAATATACATTTTTTCCTACCCTTCTGCTGCACCCTAGTCCAGAACCTGGGCTGTACCATGTGGCACAGAGCTGCTGGCCACCTCCAGCTGCTGTGTGCTATGCAGATGGCCCCAGATGTCCTGAGACCTTACAAAGTCTATTAAGAACTCCTGGTACGCTGAGATGCAAAGAACTGGCCCTGCATGAAGGTAGGGAGTAATTGTGCTGTTCTTGTGCAAAATAAGCAGGCTTACTTTCAAGGAATGATGCATGGACTTAAAATGACATCTCCATTTCTTTCCTTTCTGGAGGGCACTGGGGTTGTCTGACTCCTTGGGCACTCTGGATCTCGAGTTGGCTTCTGCCACAGCCAGAACCAGCGCCAGGAAGGCTCCTTGGAGGGAAAGGAATGAACATTCTTAGAGAGATGAAATGCATTTCTAAGCAACACGTGTCTGTGTGATGTGCATACAGCAGATCCAAAACATGTGCATGTCCATGTGCACACACACACACAAGAACGATGAACTTGAAAAAGAGAGTTTCTATATTAAGAAAGAGAGAAAAGCATTACTACTGAAGAAGTGTGAAATGCTGGACCAGCACAGAGCTCAGAAGTGCCATGACCGATGCACCAGGCTGCTGCAGAGCAAACACAGCGTTGGTGTCGGCTAATTCCATTAATTATGGAGCCAGTGATGTAGCAGGACTTGGTGTCTCATGGTGTGAGGTCAATGGAAATGCACTTTAAGCGACCTTCTCTGCTGCCACGAGTGGACATCTCTCTGAGACCAACATTTGTTTCTGTCCCAGAGGCCACCAGTGTAGCATCGCTGGTATGGCCAAGGAATGGCCAAGGATTAAAAATGATCATCAGGTCAAGGAATGGCCTTCAGTCCAGTGAATCATCAGTCCAAGGAATGGCCATCAGGTCAAGGATGGCCATCAGGCCAATGAATGGTCAAGGTCAAGGAATGTCCATCTGGTCAAGGAATCGTCATCAGTCCAAGGAATGGACAAAGTCAGGGGGTGATCATCAGGCCAGGGAATAGTCGTCAGGCCAAGGAAGGTCCATCAGGCCAAGGAACTACTCCAGCCCCTAGGAGTTCCCATGTACCCATGTTTGAGATGGACAAAAATTCAAACCCAGGAAATTTGTAAGCTGACCTAGCACTGCCTTGATGCTAGAAAGTCCATCCTAAGAGCTCATCCCAGTCTAATTCTTTGGAAAGCTAAATGTATTTCAGCTTTTCTGTGCACAGACAAATGCACAGCAAAACAAAGCCATGAAGGCAATGGGTTTCATAGGGGTTGTAATGCAGATTACTTACAGGTGCAAGCAAGGTCTGACTCTTCAGAAAAATGAACTGATAAAACACACTTTTTAGATTTCCAGGCACATCTTTCCAGCTCTCAGTATAGCCCACAAATGAATTCCACAATTATAAACTCTCATTTTTCTTTGATTTAGCACCATTCCCTCCAGGAAAAAATTCCCCAGGTTAAAGCACTTTGGAAAGTATTCCACGTATATGTCCACACCATTATTATTCCCCTCTCTTGTCCCTCCTTGTTCATCTGCTCAGCTTTCCTCTCCTCAAGGAGAGGTAAGTGCTTTCCTCCTCCAAGTATCCCTTTGAAAGCTATTTCACCTGAAAAGCCAGAAGCGTTTCACTGCAGCAGGCACTCCTGCCCCCAGGTCAGCCCCATTGCACTGCACAGTGACCCCTTTGGGGGCAGGGATGCAACTGGAGGGGTCCTCAAGCCCTGTGGCTCAAACAAGTGAAGAGGTGTAATGATAGTTAGAGTAGTAACCTTCCATTTAAGTGTATCTGTTCTGAGTACAGCCAGATGAAAAATTCCTATTAAAATTCCCATTTTTCTGTTGTAAACCACTCTTTTCCCAAACCAACCCTTCTTGCTTTTCCCCACAGACCCCTTTTTGCCTCTCAGCTCCCTTCCTGGGGGATCTGAAGGACAGGCAGTGCCATGCCCAATCCATATCCCACAGCTGTGCTTATTGATACTCGTGTTGCCACACAGAGCTTTGGATTTATGGAGATGTAAATCAAGAAGAAAGAAATAGCAGAAGCTTAAAAATGAGAATGAATAAATTAATATTTCATGAAAGTTTGCTTTGGGAAAAAAAAGGCATTTTCCCCAGTGAATGGCATGCTTATTACTTTTCTGAGAATACAGAGAGGGGAGGCAGTGGTCTTGGTGAGTAAAATACATGTTTCAAAGGTTAGAAAAAGCCACCAAGCAATTGTTATTGTCTTTTCTCTTTTGTCACAGTGCTGAAATTTGGAAGTTTCACCTAGTGTTAATAACATAGCATTAGCTGCACATGGCTGCTTTGCTGGAGTTAAACCAACACGGCTCCTGCTCATCCAAACCAAAGCTATACAAGAAAACAACAGCCTTCATAACATGCAATATAGGTCAGCACTGAGCGTGACAGCAGCCTTAATGCAAACCGAGTGCTGTTCTGAACTCTTGCAAAACTTGCCACAGGATTATCTACAGTGAGTAGAAAAATGATACAGGAAGTCATGGGACTGTGCAATGCAGAGGGAAGTCCTATATGTTCCTGCTCAGAAATGTGGAGATGTGGCACTTGGGAGCATGGTCAGCAGGAAAGGTGGGGATGGCTGACAGTTGGATTTGATGATCTTTGAGGTGTTTTCCAATCTTCATTATTCTGTGGTTCTGTGAAGCTGCATCCAAGCAGTTTGAGTTAGCATAGTGATGGACAGATACTCATCAAACACAAACCAACACAGCTCAGCTGACCACAAATCATTTGTCTGGATAATTTGGGAGTTTGTGAATAACGGGCTCCACCAATAGAATGGATTTACATGGGGGAGCTCAGCAGAGCCACCAGCACCCAGCACAGCTCATCCCCACCTGGACCAGGCAGGAGGCTTCCATGGCACACCAATGCCTTCCTCTGCAAACCCATCACCTGCCATTAGCGGCACTGTGCCAACTGAGGAAACTCAGTTTCCCTCTGCACTTGATGCAGAATATTTCCCATATTGACTCTGTTATCTTCATACCAATGCAACTGAACGGAAAATTAGGCCCAGCAGATTTAATAACAAGAAATCAGAAACATTTCTGCAAGCATCTAGCTACAGGTTTGGCTCTCAGGCACCCAGTGCAGCTGGAGAAAGGAAAAAAGCTGAAGGACACACTGAGTTGAGATGCTCCACTGGCACACCAGCAGGTTGTCTATAGACGAGGTGCTCTGCAGCGTCTGGCCACCACTGCTGCTTTGCAGCCCTTTGCCACCACCAGAGCTTGTACCCACACAGTGTAAAAACACATTAGCTCCTTGTTAGCCCTGCTATTCTGTGTGGGATCTCATGAGCTGGATGTTGGAACTGAATGGTCTTTTAAGGTCCCTTCTGTCCTAAGCCATTCTATGATTCTACAGTTACAGCTGCTGCAATATAATGAAGATGTATATGGGGAAATCACTCACAAAGCTTCTATCTGTTGCATCTGTAAGTTCCGGAGTGCTGATTAGTTAAATACATAATTATGAGATAGCCTTAAAGGCAAAAGCAGTAAGTAGTGAGTTTTGCTAAGGATTCTCCTGTTGGTATGATTATACAAAGTGTAAAACGCTGCAAGTCGAAACAGGAAATTTGTCTTCAAGAAAGAAGTTAAAAGATGCTGAAGGTATGACTTCCTCAGAACATTTCTTCTCAGATTAGATAATAATTAAGCACAAATTAATTTTTTCTCACGAAGCACATCATTTAGGCAAAGGCATGCGTTTTTGAGGAACGTTAGCGTCTGGTTCATTAATTACACAGCTTGGTTTCACTGGGAGCTAGAGCTCCAAGTTCAGCCCCCAGCCGGGAGCTTCCTTGGGAAATGCTGGGACTGCACCATTGGTCCCCTCTGGTAACCAGAGCTCTTCAGTTTGTTCAGAGCCACTCTGATCTTACTGGGGGCTAGTTTTACCACTCCAGGTCAATGGATCGTGCTAAACGATTGACTTTTTAAATTGATTTTTTTATACCAGCAACACAATTTTGTTCATTTTTTCAACAGTGCCCAGAGAATGGGGTCCAACAACCACATAATGGTGGTCCACTTTGTGCTTTGCTTCAGAGCATCAATCCAAGGCACATAGAACATAGGCAAGGTGTAGGCAATGTGGCTGCATAATAATTAAGAGCATCCCAAAATCCAAACCTCTGTCCTAATTGAGATTCCTCCTTTCCAACACTTTGCCTCCGAGTGAATCAGGAAAAATGAAATAATGAAAACATTTATGCAATGGAATCTCCAAAATATTTCAGTTTGAAAATTACCTTTTGGATATGAAGCAATTATTTTCAATACTACACATGAGGCACGAGCTCAACACCAATTGCAGTGTTAATCTTCCACTGTTGGTGAATCTTTTTCAGAATTTATCAATTGAATACATACATATATATTTAACTGGAGTGTTACCATAAGCCATGCCGGTTCCCACAGAAGGGTATTTTCCAATGAGAACTCATTCAGATGATTTCCTTTCTGCCAGCTTAAGCTGCACTGACTTGTTGAAGCAAGGGTTGGGAATTTCTGGGGGATAATTGTTTTAAGCATGCAGCCCCACAGCTCGTTATCAGAAGTTCTTCATCTGGAGGAAAATCTCTGCTAACAGGAGGAATTGCTGGGAGCTCTCAGGTTGAAAACAAGTCTTCTGATTGAATTTCTGCATACAGCTTTTTCTTTTTTTTTTTTTTTTTTTTTTGCTCTGCCTCCTACACTGGAAGCAGAATTATGTAAAATTATATCATATGATAATTTATTGTTCATGAATTGAATGAAATTGGAAGCAATAACTGAATGACTAAAGCGCGACATTGGAGATCACGCCTTTATTTCATTCCAGAGTAATAAAAGATTGCTGCACCCTGACACATTTACAGCACTGAATGCAGGAGTCAGCCATGTGTTTCTCTTCCACCCGCAGTGCCCTGAACTGTGGCAGGAGAACTCCATAGGAATGAGTGGAGAATCCCATAGGAATGAGTGGAGACCCCCACAAGAATGAGTGGAGATCCCCCTAGGAATGGATGGAGATCCCCATAGGAATGAATGGAGATCCCCATAAGAATGAATAAAGAACCCCATAGGAATGAATTGAGATCCCCATAGGAATGACTGGAGATCCCCATAGGAATAAATGGAGAACCCCATAGGAATGAAAGGGGATCATGGCTGCGTGGCTGTGAACGGATATGAAGAATTCGGTGAAGTGCTAGATTAGGGCTTTTAAAATAATTGTGATAAATGATAGCATCTGCACACAGTAATTTCCCTCAAGATGTGTTAGATTAATTTTATGAAATTAACATCCAGAATAGCAAACATTAGCCATTTGTGTGACCGAGACTTGGAATCAGCTGGAGCTCTCACAGCTTTTGAGCATTTTGAATGCAGAGAACAGCACAGCTCTGGGGGGGGACAAGCAAGGGAGCCCAGCCCTGAACCAGGACAGCCAGGGGGCAGCTGCTTCTGGACTCCCCTGGGGACCTGTAGAGCTCAGGGCTCTCTGCTCCCCAGAGCCTGCCAGAGGCAGAGAAAATATGTTTTTCTGGTTTTTCTTTTTTAATGAAGAATGCAATGTGTAAACTTTATTATTATTATTATTTTATCCTTTGAAGCGCCTTTGCACTTGTGTACATCTGGATTGCTAAACCAAGGAGCCCTGGGCAGCAGCTCACCTGCAGTCTATGCAGGCTGCATAAGCACTGCCTGGTGCCCCGCACTGAGTTTCTTCACCACCATTCCCTTTACCTCCATTTTTACATAGCACCTCCAGAGCCAAGTGCTCAGGAGCAATTACAAGCTTGTGCAGTGGACTGAATTGTATTTTCTTCTCTCAGAGAGAGGTCCAATCACTGGCACAGGCTGCCTAGGGAGGTGAGGAGTCCCCATCCCATGAGGTGTCACAGGACCATGGAGATGTGGCACTTGGGGACATGGTCAGTGGACATGGTGGGGTTGGGTTAGATGATCTTGGGGCCTTTTCCAACCTTAATGATTCTGTGGTTCTATTATTACAATATTTAGTGAGTTTTACTGGGAATTTATACAGCATTCTGTACATACGGTGCTGATTGATGCCCAAGTATTAAAATTACTTGAGGTGTGCTTCCAAGGAAAGGTACTAAGGTTTAAAATTGGTATTTGCAGTCAACGTTTCCTTACCTAGACCCAGAGGAAGGAAGAATGGCCAGCAAAAGAAACAAAAGGAAAGAGGTGTGTGCACAAGGCTCTGCTTATCCCCATAGCTGTGCAGCTTGCCACTGGGACAGGTATTGACCAATACCAGAAGAAAAACCATCCAAGCACACAGGAATTCCCAGTGCCAACAGCCCACACCAGCATGCTGTATGGAACAGACCCACAGGTCCTATCCTGTGCTTTTGGAGGTGGGAAGTGGAAATTCCCAAAACAGGCAGAGCTGTTCCCAGCTGAGAAATACCTGCATTCTGTGCAAACAATGACACTGAGCTCCTTCATCTCATGGCAGATCTGCTCTGGGTTGGACTTCCAATGGCAGTGAAGAGCCATCTCTGGCTGACTGCTGTCTGACGTCCTGCACTCCCTACACAAAGGAAGCCCCACAGCATTTGCTGCTTCTGCCACTCCAGCCCAGCTGGGCAGTTCAAGAGGAACAGGGATGAGTCACAGTTACCAGAATAACAAAGTTAAACTTGGCAAAAGTAATGAATTTTATTTACAAATACAGGTAATGAGGATTACAACAGAAACACTACCGAAACTCCATCTCAAAAACAATGATTTATTGGTAATGGCATTAAATGGAGTCTCTGGCTATGGTCAAGCAATTATCCAGGAGCTGTAGAGAGAAGTGAAGATCTCAGCTGGCTGCAGTAAGGCCTTCCAGTGTCTTGAACATCCTCAGTGGCTCTCTCCTTTTTTGCCAACTACCTGATGGAGGAAAAGACAGACAGTGGCAATGAGTGGTGAGCCTAGCAAGTGGCACTGAACTTTTTTTTAATTAGCATAAAAAAAAATCAACAACCGCAACATTTTTCAACTACATTAGTGCAGCTGAGCATGCACTGTTGCATGTGAAGAAGCTGTGAATCCCTCTGAGGTGCTAAGAGGGCTGCAAGACACAAGAAACTCTTATCGTCAGTATTAATAAAAGCAGCAAAGTCTCAATCTCACTTGAGAAGAGTTAGAAGACAGGAACTGCAACACAACGCATCACATTTAGAAATGTTATACACCAAGCATTCGACCTCAGAATGCTCTGTGAAATAACACAGCAGGAAGAGAACCACTGGGTGCTCCAATAACAACGTTTGTTCCTTTCCCTTGGTGACCCTATGTGTAAGTGCCTGACAACATCTACCTTACCGTGCAGCTCAAACATGAAGAGAGATCTGGAAGTCATCAGATTTTCAGTTACCCTTGGTCAAAATGATACCCAGCAATGATTTCAGTTTGGTGACAGATAGCCTAAGGAACTGCATGCTACTACGGGGATGCCCAGAGTGAATTTTGGTCTTGGCTGTGGGTCTGAGTCCCACCAGGGACAAAGCCATAAGGCTTCAAGTCCCACGAGTGGGTTTGAGTCCTGCAAGAGATCAAGGTTGTCAGTCTGTCTTCCAGCAAAGTTGCTGGTATGGGAGTAGAGCAGCCCTCTGGAGAGGGGATCCCGAAGTGTATATTCAGACACCCCAAAGGAGATGTTTTTGGGGGTGATCCATTGGGGTGAAAGAAATTGATGGAATTCTGTAACCATTGGTGGCTGGTGTAGCCCCTGGAAGACCAAGAAAAAATGGCCTGCGAATGGATCTGTTAGTTATAATACCATCTTGCAATTAATGTTTTGTAGAAGGGGATGAAAATGGGATGAAGTGCCTTATTTTGAATTGCTCTTCGAATTGTTGACACGGAGATTAGAAAAGATTGTGGACTTACGCCCAAAGGCCACATGATGGCGATCTTAGACAAGGATAATCAGAGAGCCCTGAGGCGGTGTTGCTCGGCGATGGGGCCAGCTGGGGGCAAATGGTGGGAAGAGGGGAAGAAATACAGAGAGATTAAGTAAACTCAAGCTTGGGACGGAGGAAACCAAGAAGAGATTAAATAAATTTTGAAATAAACTTGAGTGTGAGGAGAAAGAAAGTCGGCAAAAGGGAGAGAGCTGACTGAAGTCCCAAAGCAGGATGAACACGGACGAAGGCTCTGAGGGCTGCGCAGGAGCAAATGGTTGGACCACATGGAGCAAGCAATGCTGAAAGCGTCGTTTTCAGTGACAGATCTGCTAGGAAACACTTTGATTTGAATCTGGAAAAGGAAAGGGTTGCCTTCCTCTGCCTGCCATATACAAGCTGTTTTGGGAAAGGGTACAGACTGCCTCACGAGAAATAGCCTCACCATCTCCCAGGGCCAATGCAGTACGGGGATGGAGAAAGGCTACGTTCCAAATTTCGGAACCCAACTCGGAACAGGAGCAGGGAGCAGTCCTGGGCATGGCCGGATGGTGCCGCTAGTGCACCGTAAATAGAACACTCTACGAGGCAGCGCAAAGCAAAGGACATCTCCCTGGAGGGGAGGACTCGGGAGCTTGGAGGGGCCTTGACAAAATTAAAGCAAACCCTGATGAGTGTTCCAGCACGAGTGCTTCCTTTGGTAAGTGCTTCGGTGGGAGTTCTCCTTTCATAATGTTACCTCCATAAGGCTGGGGGAATTCAGGTTTTCATCCTGTGTTTCTATTTCTCCAATATCCTTCTTTATCATTTCCAAGCCACGGAGGACTCATTAACAACTCAGACTCCCAAAACTGGAATTAATTTTGCTAATCTGCAACCACCTGTGTTGGACACTCGATCTTTGACTCGGAACACACCGGCTGCTGCAGCATTGCCACGTGGGTGCCACTCTCTGGCTGTTGCTCACTGTTTGCTTGCTGGTGCTGGGCCACAAACATGCAGTAGGGAAGAAGTCGTATCCATCCTGCAAAGACGAGAGTGGCAGTGCTGAAAGCTGCTCCTTCTCTTTTCAAAAAAATGGTCTAAAATGTGAAACTTCCACCTCTTACCAGCCTAAGCTCCTACTTGTTCATTGAACAAAGCTGATACAGCAAGGATCAGCAGCCATGAGGATGCCTCTGAAAACTTCAGACTGAAGAATCTCAAAGAGCTCTATTATTTTTTATTAACAATGTAAGAGAACTAAAAAGTGAGTTTATGGGTCTGACCTGAAATAAAGCAACCCATCAACCCAATGAAAAGATACTTTACGTGCCATCAACACAGATTTTGGTGAGGTTCTGCCCCATTTTTACACATCCATCTCTTTATGATTGATATGATGATTTTTATTTTTATTTTTGATTTTGATTTTTATTTTTTTTATTGATATATGTATGATTTACTGCCCCATACAGCTCATCAGTCTTGTGAACTAGTTTTGAATTTTCTTAAATCAAAATATTGACTTAAAAGATTTATAAAAGAAGGGTTATATACCACTCTCCCACAGTTTTCCAGAAAGACCCACCCTTCTTTAAAATTATAAATAACAAATACGTAATACCATGAGGAATGAACTAATTGCCTTCTCCCTCTCCACCTCACATCCTTCCTCATCTCTCCTGCCCACCTGCTCTACTTCCACGTTTCTCTCTCTCCTATGATGTCCCCAACTCCCTAACTTCTCTTTCTCAATTGTATTTCATACTTTGACAGAAACACCTTAAGGCCACCATAGGCCAACAATAGGCATACTCCCCCAAAACTGAATATTTCCATGCTTCCTTTGGTGAAAATTTATAATTAAAGAGCATATTTCTAAGCCACTATGTTTAAACATATTAACAGGGGAAAAAAAGAAAAAAAAAAAAAAAAAAGTACATGCCTGTGGGTGCACACACATAAATATATTATTGGACATTTTTGTAAGTTTCTCGATAGTGGATGCTTCTCTGCATGTTCATTTTAAGTCTAGATTTTACTCTAAATCTCTATCAATAAACTTTTCTGTAGAGAGGCAATGCACGAGAGGACGGACCGAACCGATTTATTTGCAGCCCAGCAGAGGGGGCTGCCGAGATCTCATTCGGGTCCCTGAGATTAACCTGCTAGAAATCACCTCCTTTAGCTGCTTTGGAACTACTGAATGTTTGTACGACACTTTGAATTTATAAGTGATGCTATGACTTTAATACCTTTTTCTGCCCTGAATGATCCTGTTGTGGCACTGAATTTCTGTAGAATTACTGCAGGCATTGCCCAACAGAGCCAGTTTCAGCTTCACACCAGCAGCACTGAGGAAGTGAGAAAGCAGCAAACTGCTCCAAATGTGCACAACTGTGTGTCCAACAACGCAGGTCACCAAATCAAAAATGTGCAAAAATAATTGCTCAGAGCTGAACGGTGAAATGCATTAAGCGTATGCTAAGCAAGAATAATGCTCCCTTAAGGAAGGCACACAAAAATGGCAAATGACAGCTTGCTGTACAGATTGCAGGGAAGAAAGGTGACAGCCAGAAAATACAGGATTTTGATTTGTGAAAACTCACTGGAAAAAGGAAGGGAAGGGAGGGAAGGGAAGGAAAAGGAAGGGAAGAGAAGGGAAGGGGAAGGGGAAGGGGAAGGGGAAGGGGAAGGGGAAGGGGAAGGGGAAGGGGAAGGGGAAGGGGAAGGGGAAGGGGAAGGGGAAGGGGAAGGGGAAGGGGAAGGGGAAGGGGAAGGGGAAGGGAAGGGAAGGGAAGGGAAGGGAAGGGAAGGGAAGGGAAGGGAAGGGAAGGGAAGGGAAGGGAAGGGAAGGGAAGGGAAGGGAAGGGGAAGGGGAGAGGGGAGGGGAGAGGAGAGGAGAGGAGAGGAGAGGAGAGGAGAGGAGAGGAGAGGAGAGGAGAGGAGAGGAGAGGAGAGGAGAGGAGAGGAGAGGAGAGGAGAGGAGAGGAGAGGAGAGGAGAGGAGAGGAGAGGAGAGGAGAGGAGAGGAGAGGAGAGGAGAGGAGAGGAGAGGAGAGGGGAAAGGGGAAGGGGGAAGGAGGAAGGGAGAAGGGAGAAGGGAGAAGGGAGAAGGGAGAAGGGAGAAGGGAGAAGGGAGAAGGGGGATGGGAAGGGGAAAGGGAGGGATCCACTTTGACAGTAAAAACAAAAGCAGACTTCATAAGAGTCTGTGTATCTATTTTCAGAAATGACCTCCTGTGAAGATGGTGTCAGGCAGTGGCTCATGTCACGACAAAGCCACGACAGCCTTGGTTTTATCTCTTTCATTGCTAGATATATATCCATGTGACGAGGTGCACTGTGATATTCTGATTGAACACTGAACACAACATGCCGGTAATGTCACAGTCAGCCTCTGCTACCAGGTAACAGCGATAGGATGAGAGGTGATGGCCTCAGGTTGTGCCAGGGGAGGGTCAGGGTGGGTATTAGGAACAATTTCTTCTCAAAGAGGGTGGTCAGGTAATGGAACAGACAGCACATGGAATGATGGAGGTCCAGGATACATGTGCTTTTGGAAAAAAGTTGCTCTCCTCTTGTGAACCATCCTTAGCTTGCTTGACTCTGAAGATGTTTTACATAGTAACAGAGACTTCAGTAACATCTAAGTGTATATATTTGAAGGATCATCGGGAAAGGGAATTTTTTTATTAGTTGGAATTGGAGAGTTGGAATTGCAGATGAATTTTATTCTCTGCAGAGGATATAGTTACAAACTGAGCCCATTGTTATTTTAAGCTCTCATGCAAAGGTGCTGCTCCATGGTTACACTGCAGGCTCAGATCACTGAGTCTTCACATAGGCAATGAACACAGAGTGTGAGCTGAAATCGCTGACAGCAGCACCATGAAATTACACCATGCTGGACTGCTAGAGCAAGAAGTCAAGGCATTCTTGGGCACAGTAAGCAGAGGCATGAGAAAGAAGAGAAAGGTAGGCAGAATTCACAGAGCAATTAGGAAAAATCAGTCTACGAAGAGTACATGACAAGTTCAGCAATAGAGGCTGGACTGACATTCCAGGCAGTCAGGCAGTGTGGAGATACATTCTGATGAAGTCCACAAGAAAGCTATTATGATACAAAAGCGACAACCTCTACCTTTTGGTGAACCTTATTATGCCTTTTTCACAAAGGACCCTTAAAGAAGGTCCTCAAGATGCATGCTACCATCATGCTATGCAGACCCAGGATGGACAAACAGGACCCTCTGTCAAGTTATTCGCCGTCAGGTCAATCACATCGAGCTCTTAGGATATGGAGAAAATCACTTCTCTGTGCTATGTCAGGATGGCACAACTTAACTTACCTACCAAATGGAGTTTTGCAAAGGGAAATTTGTTTAATCCTGAAATACACCTGCATGCAGTAGCGATCAAAGGCATAAAAATGAAATGTATTTAGTCTGCAAATGTGAAAGCTAGCATAGCATTTTGAACCAGGCAGCATGAAATTGGAACATGGCTGGAAGAATAAGAGAGAGAAAGGAATTATACGGGAGAAAAATTCAGAAACGGAGTAGGAACAGAGGAGAAATTTAGATGTTATTTGCTGGAACCAATCTAGATCAGGGTCTGCAGGTGGCAGCAGTGGGAGCTTCTGCACGCTCCCGATCTACGGGATGGTCACTGTGTTTTCCTCGGGTGCAGGTAGTATTTGCCTGCACCATTAATCACTGCCATAGTAATTAATCACTGCAAGGAGTCTGTTGTGTGTTGGTGGATCTTTTGCTTTGTTTATTTGTTTAATGTGTCTAATAATTTTCTTCCAGACAGGGCATCAAACAAACCCAGTTGCGCATACAGATGCCTGCCACAAACTAATACACTAACCATCCAGCCCCAGGCATGAAGTAGCTGCCTGGACAGAAATGGAATTCTCAAAGGCATAGGCAAACCTTTGCTTTATTGTTAACCCAAAATGATACTGATTTTAATTAACTTGATCTCATTTCTGTGAGAGGAATGTGATGCAGGTAGTATAAGAGAAAGGAGTTAAAAGACAACTCCGGAATTCAGCCTAAGTTTTTAAATCTAGTGGGAAAAAAAGAGGTCTATTTGAATAAGCCTTTTCTAGACACAGGGAAATTCAATATTGTTGCTACCAAAAAATAAACCAAGTAATCTCTTACATCTCTGTCAGTCTGCAACAGTGATCACTTTCATTACAGAGCAGCATCCACATGCTGCAGGTTTCACTTCTGCAACACTTGCTCCTAAACGAATGGCTAAACCATGCTAACCTTACCCTTCCATACATATACTGATCAATTATACTTTCGTTAGCTAGGCCTGCAGTGAGGGAACAAAAATCTGACGGTTTGATGATTCATTGATTAGAAACAGCAAGAAACCAAGCATGTTCTCTTTTTATCATTTTTTCTTCCTGCTTGTATATATGATCAACAACAAGACTTGTGTTAAGCCAGAAGGAAAATATGTTAAGATAAAACGTTGATTTCTCATTTCAAGAATGCTGCTGCTGGTAGCCCTGCAGCTGGCCATGACACTGAACCTCACCACCTGAAGCACAGTAACATACCTCCAAGGTGACTGAGCAGAACACCTTCCAGGGAGGAACGATTCCTCCCTCCTGGCTGAAAGAAAAGGAGGTTTTGCATTACGACAGTGCTCTGCTGTGTGAAAGACCTTTTCATTTCGCTCAGGTTTGGTCACTGTGGAAAGATCCAGTCCCAGCTAGGTGCTAGTGTTAAGGGCCAGCACCACTGGCAATCTCAGTGTGCAGAGTGGCAGCAGCTCGGCCGCTGCACTCTGGGTGCAAGAAGTGGAGCTGGGAAACAGCAGCTGCTGTTTGAGGAGGAGCTAATAGGAGCCATGCAAACAGGCAGCACTGTGAAGATCTCAAAGCTGTACCCAGTGTGCATTTGAGCAGTTCTCGTTGGCCAGATGTCTGCCCTTCCTGACTGAGTGCTTTCCCCTTATGCTTTCCCAACCACTGGACGACTGCTCATGGAGCCTGGGGGCACTGCTCAGCTCCTGTCTGCAGCCTCCGCTGCTCCCATAGGTGCCACAGAACACACCCAAGATCCAGACCTGCCCACAGCAAAAATGGATCAGCACAGGCAATGCAACACCAGAATATGCATATTTCCCCTGTCCACATACCATGCTGTGGCTGCAAGTGGGTGAGCCTCAATCTGCCTTAGGGCACATGGCTTCAGAAGCAGAGCCGCAGGATATGGGTAGCCAAGCAGAAAGCAGAGAGAATGTAGCAGAGCAACTTTTGCTTAAGTTATTGAGGCTTCACAAGTAGAAATAAGGTCAAATAAAAAATAAAAAGTTTCATTTAAATGAAAAAAAAAGAAGAAGAAGAAGAAGAAGAAGCTGTGCTGGTTTAGGGAGAAACTGTGACAAAAACAAATATTTACCTTACTGTGGTCAGCATCAGAGTCAAAAATAGAAAGCATTATTGAAGAAAGAGCATGTTAAACACTGAAGTGCTTGACTGATGTTACATTTCCCACCATTACTTTAAGAGAGAGCTATTATTTTCCATTTCTCCTGTTTGATCAGATGTTGTGGTTTAACCCGGCAGGTTGCCAAATGCCACACAGTCATTTGCTCACTCCCCTGTGCTTCTCAACGGTATGGGGAAGAGATTTGGGGAAAAAGCAAAGTAGAAATCATGGGTTGAACTAGAACAATTTACTAAGATAGATAAAAGGATAACAGTAATGACCACATGTATTACATGAATGTATACAACAAGTGATGGACCCCCCCATCCAATGTCCAGCTAGCCCCCAAGCAGCAGAAGAGACTGAGATGAATTCCCACCCCCTTCAAAACTCCTTCCACGTGATGCCATACGATATGGAATGTCCCTTTGGCTAGTTTAAGTCAGCTGTCCTGCTTCTGTTCCTTCCCAGCAACTTGGGCCCTTTGCTGAGAATGGCCTTGGCTCAGCAGGACACTGCCAACATTGGTGTGTTATCAACAGTGTTTTTCTCCTAGAACCAAGACACAGCATCATACCAAACAGTATGAGGAAGTCAGTTGTCCCAGCTGAAACTAAAACATCAGATCAGCAAGCACATCTGCATTTCCCCTGCCATAAAAGGCATTATCTGTGAATTAAAGTGCATGCAAGTTTTGTACACAATTTTTTAATATTTCTTTATTTCTTAGGAATATTTAGTGACTATTTTTTGCTCCAGACTGGGCTACATAATACATCTGAAAAATCTTTTCAATGGCACTACATTTCACACTCCTTGTCTCTCATCAAACAGAATCTGCCAGGCCCATCCCCCAGTACTTTTCCTTCACAATGCCAAATGCAGTGAATGCTTGGAAGGGGCACTAAAACTCCCTGAGTGCCTCTCAGAGGGCTTTCTTCCCTGTGTGTTCCTGCAGCTCCAGTTTCACCCTCAAAGGACAACCACTGCTTCTTATTTATCCATAATAATTTCATACTGGGATTGCCTGAGGCTCTGATTATCCTGCATCCCCTGGTTAGGTGTAACGATCACACTGACAGACATCCACCATTCTGCCATTCACACACATCAAGACATTTTGCATTTGCCGTAGCACAGCTGCCAGTTTGCCTTGTGCAAATCACAGCCCTCTGAGGCTGTGCTGTGCAGTTAAGTCAGAAGAATCACAGAATCACAGAATGGTTTGTGCTGGAAGGGACTTTTAATATCCCCTAGTTCCAACCCCCTGCTGTAAGCAGAGATGCCTTCCACCACACCAGGTTGCTCACAGCCCCATCCAGCCTGGCCTTGAGCGTTTCCAGGGACGGGGCATTCACAACCTCATTGGGCAACCTGTTCCAGTGTCTCACCACCCTCACAGTGAAGAATTTCTTCCTAATATCTAGGCTACATCTTCCCTCTGACAGCTTAGGGCCACTTCCCCTCACCCTGTCGCTATCTGCCCTTAAAAAAGTCCCTCCCCAGCTTTCCTGTAGTCCCCTTCAGGTCCTCCCGGAGCCTTCTCCTCTTTAGGCTGAAGAGCCCCAGCTCTCTCAGTCTGTCCTTATAGGGGAGGTGCTCCAGCCCTTTGATCATCTTTGTGATCCTCCTCCAGACCTGCTCCAACAGCTCCATGTCCTTCTTGTGTTGGGGGCTCCTAAACCAGCCCTGTCTCAGTTTCAGACCATTCCGCCTTATCTTATCACTATCCACACTCATTACAGCTGTACTCCCTCCCGTTTATACGCTCCCTTCAAGTACTGGAAGGCCACAATGAGGTCTCCCCGCAGCCTTCTCTTCTCCAAGCTAAACAAGCCCAGTTCCCCCAACCTTTCCCTGTAGTCAGGTGCTCCAGCGCTCCGACCATCCTAGTGCCTCCTCCTCCTGCCCCGCTCCAAGAGCTCCACGCAATTCCCGCTCTTTACAGCCTCCCAGACGCCACCCCACTTCACCGCTGTATCCAGGCGTCGCAGCCCGGCTCGGTGCCCGTCCCACACCTCAGCACCCGACCCACGCCTGGCCGCACGTCTGTCAGCGCCTCTCCCCGCCGATCCGACGTGCGACTGCCGGCTCGCGGCTGCCGCCGGCGCGGCGCCTCCCCCCGCACGGAACCCGTCCGGCCGGTCTGGCGGCGGGCGGAGCGGCGGCCGTCGGGGCACGAGCGGTCGCCGAGCGGGCGGGGGGGCCGGGAGCCGCGCACAGGTGGTGCGGGCGGGCGGTGCCGAAACTCGGGGCGGGGGCCGGGGGTCGGGGGCTGATACCCGTCGGATCAGGCGAGGCGTTGTGCGCTTTGCGTTGCGGTGAGGTGTGCGGGAGCGCGAGCGGACCTGGGGCTGGGGGCGGCGGGGAGGGAGGGAAGGAGGAGGGAGGGTGGGTGAAGCAAGAGAACCGAACCGCATGGCTTGGGCAAATCGTTTTGTTGTGTTTTTTTCCCTTTTTATTTTTTTTTCTTTTTTTTTTCTTTTTTCTTTTTTTCTTTCTTTCTTTTTTTTTTTTTAATCCCTTCAGGACACCCGAACCTGAAGGCCGTGTGTTTTGTTGTTGTGCCGTTTAAAAACGTGAATGTCTGCACTTGCTCGCTCAGGAACGCCGTGCGAGGCGATGCGGAGCCGTGTCCCACAGCCGGACGTCGACCTGGCCGCACCGTCCGCGCTCTGAGCTGCGCACCGAGGGAAGGACGGGTGGGTGCTGCGGGTCCCGCTGCCTGCACCGCGTCTGTGGGTGGGTTTCTTTCCTCGTGTGTTCCTGAGGAAAACAACCTTAGTGGTTGTGGGTAATTACCCGTTAGTTCGTGTTTGTTCAGCCTTCAGAGCGGTTACAGGAGTCCATGTTAAGAAACTGTCGTGGTTCTGTAGCAGAGTGCTGGAGGTTACTCGTGAGGCTGGAACAGCTGCCCAGAGCTGTGGATGCCCCGTCCATCCCTGGAGGTGTTCAAGGCCAGGTTGGATGGGGCCCTGGGCAGCCTGGGCTGGTATGAAATGTGGAGGTTGGTGGCTCTGCATGCAGCAAGGGGTTGGAGATTCATGATCCTTGAGGTCCCTCCCAATCCTGGCCATTCTGTACTTCTATGAGGCTCATCAGGCTGCTGGCAGATGGAAAAAGCCTTGTGATGGACACGAATCTGCATCTCAGCCCTACTGCCTGCTGCTTTGTTTCCATAGCATCCCTCCTCTGGAGGCCTAAGTACAGCGGTGTTAAATGGACTGGCACACGAGGTGGCCTTCCACTGAGCGAATGTCAGCAGAGGCACTGAAACTGCAGGCACAGCGTGTGGTGCTCCTGGCAGCAGCCGTGGTGCCTTCGCTCAGTGCGTGACAGGCAGTGGGTGCTGCAGCTGCAGGGAGCCCAGGGGCTGGGCATGTTGGTGGGGCTGCTAACAAACCTCATTGCCATGTGTTCCTTAACTCTGTAATTGTCTCTAGATAACGTGGGTTTAATTCCCTGCTCAAGGTGTCTTTGTAAGCTCAGATTTACTCACAGTTTTCTGCTTGGATCTGTTTGGTTCTGTTTTATTTTATTTGGCTTTCTTTTCTGAGACTGATACAAACGTCGAGGGGTGTTTGGTCTGTGTCTTTCTCCACCATTCTCTGCACTGATATTACTGAAGTTCACCTCAGCGTATAGTTGCTTTTGCATCTGTCCCAAACCTGTGTTTGTCCCTTTGTTAGTCTGCAGGTAATGCAAAGCCCTGTAACTTGTTTTCTTCATTCACAGCCTGTGAATATTCCAGTCCCTTGGCTTGCAATTTGTGATGTTGAATTCAACAAGCCACTTGCTTGCTTTGCATTGAAGTCCTCTATTTAAATTAGCTAGAATTAATTTTCCATCTTCTTTTGTTGCTGTGGCTTTTATTTTAACATCCCTGGTGTTCATTCTGGGCTTGACTGTAATGAGCTACCTGCATTTAGATACTGGGAGAGGTTTGATTGATTTTGTTTTCATTATGAGGGGTTTTGATGTTCTTCCTTGGCTGCTTCTTTTACCTGGCCTCTGCTAAATGAGGTGCTTTGTTTAGACGTAATTGAATGCAGGATGTTAGCCAGGAGTCCTGAAACCCAACCCTGGCTGTCTGTGACTTACCGCATGGCCTTGGGCAAATCTCTTACCCTCTGTGACCTGTGCTTGTTGGGGTGAAGGATGTGGTTCCTGCCTTGTCCGCTGGAGACTGAAGGTTCAGGAGCTCTCAGCCCCGTTTGCAAATACTCAGTGACAGTGCACTGCTTTTCTGCATCTCTACTTTTTGCCAAGCTCACAAAATTATTCTGTCCTTGCAGTGATCCGCTTAGTGCTGCGTTGTGTTGTTGTTTTCCTCGTCTATTCTTAGGTGAATCAAAAATACGTATTTTAATCTGACCAGCAGAGGCAGACAGCTTGGGCAAACTTGTGGATGCCTTTGTCTATAGGTTGGTGCAGAGTGATGCTCCGGGAGGTGCAAAGAAAAAGCGTGGAAGGGTGAGCAATGCAGAGAAAGCAGCGTAAGCAAATCCAATGGCAGTACCAGGGCAGTTGCTGAAGTGTCTTTCTAAGGGCAAGAAGAGGAGGTAGCATGAATGGCCTGGAGAACTGATCAGAAATGGTGCTTATTTTGTCCAGCAGCTCTCTTAGGCCATGCTGCCTGTTGGGCAGCCCAGGAGAGCCCCCAGCTTTAGTGGTGATGGGAAAGGTGCAGTAGCTGCGATCTGTAGTGGGAAGTAACTTCTACTGCTTAAAATGCCTGCTGGTTTTGATGGAGAGGTGAAACACCCGAGAAAATAACTTTTTAAGCTTCCAAAAAGTCTTCCAATACAGTTCATTTGTGCACAAAAACAATTATTTCTTCCTTTATTAATCTAAACCATGTAGTTTTATACCATGAACCATGGGAGGAAGTTTAATAATCTCTGTAAAATGCAGGTGGAAACCCCTGCGGAGTACTCTGAAGGCTACAGCTTGAACAAAGGTTGCCTCCTTTATTATCGTTTGCAAAGATAACTTGGCTTGACTTGGACTTTAGGAGAAGGAAAGTCTATATCTGTTAATGAAAAATCCTAGTGCAGATAATGGGTAAAATTAGCATTTTGTTTCTGTAAGTGCCTCATCTTCAACCATCGCTGCTTGGCCTCGGACAACCGGGACTGTGGGCTGTGGATCTGTCTGCTGTTTTAGTAAGTGGCAAATTAACCTCTTCCTTCTGTAGAGTCCTTTTGGCTCATAATGGTAATTTATTTATATCAGAATATTCTTCGTGTTCATTTTCACACATTCAGTAATTTTTTAATTCATTGATCCTCGCAGTTGAAAAGGTTTGGTGAAATATGTTTTTGGAAACACCTGTTTTAGGGAGTGGTTGCCCTTGGTGACTTTATCCTGGAGCTAAAATTTCAGGAGTGGAAGGGAAGGCAGGTGAGGAGAAATTAGTTATTCACTGGATGGTAAGCATCTTAGATCTGTCTTCTTGTGATGGATGTCAGTGCCGATGTTCCTGCTCACTGCCAGTGCACTGATGATAATGCAGGGTGCCTCCACTACGGTAATGTGTGAGGGAAAAGGAAATAATCTGCTATTCGGATGAAGTTCTCAGTATCTTCTGCACAAGCTGTGGCCAAAACAACTTTTTTAGAAGTATTTCCTGTGAGATGAGATAGTACTGTGAATCAAAGTATGCGTAATTTTTGTATAAAAGCAGTGTATGTATGTCTGTATACACGTGTGTGTAAAGTCTGGGTCTGGGTGACTGACAAAAAGTAGGTGAGCTAACCACGCTGACTCAGACAAGAGGCTGCTCACAAAACAGGTTTCCCAAGGTTTCGCAGTGATAGTCTGATTCTCTGAAAGGGCTGTCTTAACCTTTTCAGTTCTGCTGTGCCACGGCGATGAGTTCAGAATTGCCAGGTGTGACATGCGTTGCGATGAGCTGGGATCTGTGATGCGGAGGTGTTGCTGCACCACATGTATTTTTCCCTTAGCCACGTTTAATCACTTGAATTAGGATGGGAAGTCTGAGTCACCTCCTGGTAAGCCTGTGTTGGCACTGCCCAACTCCAGCAGGTTTCGAGGTGGCGACTTCTTTCAAGATCACCACGCATAGGAAGAGAGTGGGAGCTCTGATAGACCAGCAAGTCGCTGCTTGTTTCCTGCACTCTGGTGCAGCAGCTTGAAAGTAAGTTCACCTATTTTTTCCCAGGACAGATATTCAGCAGTTTTGTTTCCTGAAGCTGTGCTGAGAGCTGGTGTGTGTCCGCTAGGTCAGGTGCTGAGGAGCCAATTGCCTGTGATGTCTGGGCAGAGTCTGCTTTCTGCCGTGCCAGGCACCAAGCCCCACTGTTTATGATAGTCACAGAGAGCTCTTAGGCTGACATCAAGGTCGTATTCTGAATTATAAGCCTTGTTTGTTTGTTTGTTTGTTCGTAATGCAGCATTTGTTTGATTAACCTTGAAGAGTTGAGGCCTCGGGATTCTAAGTGCATTTGAGAATTTCCAACTGAACTGAATCCTAGATAACGTTCCTAGGTGTGGAACTTTAAGCTTTTAATAAACTCCTCACATCCTCCTCTATCTTGCGTGTGTCATAACATACGCAGTTAAGATAAATATCGTTAAGATATAGGAAACCAAAGAGAGGAAATTGTCTGCTGAGCCTTCTATATCCAAACAAGGAAGAAGTGGTTGGGGTTTGAAGGGTGGGACAGTCTTGCACGCTGGGGCCATTGGGTGGTGGAATTTGGAATCCTGACAGGAGGAAGCAAGGCGAGTCACAGAATCATTAAGGTTGGAAAAGATCTCAAAGGTCACCAAGTCTAACCGTCTGCCCACCCCCACCATGCCCACTGACCAGGTGCCACGTCTCCATGGTTCTTGAACATCTCCAGGGATGGTGACTCAGTGTCTTCCCTGAGCAGCCCGTGCTAGTGCCTCACCACTCAAATCCACAGCCCTGGACATCAGGAGAGCAAGGATCTGCTTGGAGGTGTTCCACGGGGGATGGTCCTGGAGAGGAGAGTTCAGATTTGTTGTCTGGTTTCCAAGGATCTCCTCCTCCCGGAGCAGGAAGTCAAGCTAGCGTGGCTGGGATGTACATAGATCAACAAGGAACTGCTGCCAAAATTCAGACACAAAAAGAACACGTACAGAAAGATGAAAGCAGAGACAGATGATGTGGGAGGAACAATAGAGATACTATTTGAGCATTCTCAGAAGGGGTTGGGAAAGTCAAAGCCTGCCTGAAGACTGCCTCAGATGAAAAGAACCGTGCCTGCAGTCACGGGTGAATTAAAATAGTTATGTAAACTATTGAGGTTGCCTTTCTCTAAAGTATTTCAAAATGGAACTCTACCAACATTCCAGTATTCCATGAGAATACATAAGGAAGTTGGTGCATTTCAGAACGATGACTGATTGTTAGTTCTGATTGGGAAATATCGCTCCTCCCATGTATGTAATTTGGGGGATATTCAATTGTTTTGATGTAGTCATTCCCTGAAGTAAGTCTAGCTGTTCTGTATCGAGTAGATACACGGATATGTGGCCTTGTGGCTGCAGGCCTTGAGCTCATTCAGTTGATGGTTAGAAGAGCTTGGAGTGATGGTTATGTCCTTTTCCTATTTGTGCTGTTCCACACTCTTTTAAGTAAATACTTTTCCTTACAGTGTCATTAAGGAGGTTGTTCATAAGGTACATTCTGTGTGCTTGTTCAAAAACTTGCCAGCTCTAGAATTTCCTACCTATTTTGAGCAATATGTCATCCTCACATTTTGGAAGCAAATCTAGTTTTGCTGTTACCCTGTTATCCCGCAGAAGCTCTTCTTACAGGTAGATTAGTTCAACAATATATTTTTAATGAAGGATGATACTCTATTAAAGCATTTGGCTGGAATCCCTGAAGTGGGGATAGAAATGCAATATCCTGCCATTGAAAGACTCCAGTTCTCACTGCTGCTTTGTGAGAGCTAAATAGTGGGCTGCAGGAGGATTACCCAGACCCGTGCTATCCCTTAACAGAATCACAGAATCTTTAAGGCTGGAAAAGATCTTTAAGATAACCTAGTCCAACCCCATCCCACTCCCACCGTGCCCACTAAGCCATATACCCAGTTGCCATATCTACACATACGTGTTGTAATGACCCCTTCTCTGCTGGCAGGGTGCCCCTGACAGTTCAGTTCTTTGGGGGTGCAAAAGGAAGGCAATCCCTTTCAGTTTCCCTTGGACAGGCCATCAGACTGGTAGCATCATGGGGAATTTAGGTGATTCCACTTAGCTGTGCATTTATAAAAGAAATGCAGTGTGGTGGTTTGAGTTTATTTTTTACATCTAAGTCTTTTCATGATTATTCAGTTGGTTAATCAGCTGAGTAAAGATGAATAGGCTGAAGACTCTGTGTGTCAGGTGTGTGAACTTATTTTGCCTTAGCTTGAGAGCAGTTCAAATATCCAGTGGTGCTTTTAGTTCAGAGGGGCACATGTAAGCATTTATAGCTGTTCCCTGCATTCTTTTCCACACACATTGCAGTGTCTGTGACTACTTCTTTGCAGGTCTCAATGAGGAGCAGCTGAGGAAACTGTGGTTGCTCAGTCTAGAGGAGACTCAAGGGAGACCTCATTGCTCTCCAGCTCCCTGAAAGGAGGTTGCAGTGAGCTGGGGGGTCAGCCTCTGCCCCCACATAACAACAATAGGATGAGAGGTGAAGCCTCAAGTTGTACCAGGAGAGGTTCAGGTTGGATATTAGGGAAAACTTCTCTACAATGGTCAGGCATTGGCACGGACTGCTCAATGAAGTGGTAGAATCATTGTCTCTGTGGGTATGTGGCACTTGGCTACATGGTGAGTGATCATGGTGGAGATGGACTGGCACTTGGTCTTGGTGATCACAGAGATTTTTTTCCAACCCTAATGATTCTATGGTCCTGTGATTCTTCTTGCTGTGTGTATTTCTTATGTGTATTTCGGGGAGGAAATCAGATTGAGCATTGTGTTGCTCTAGAAGCCCAGGGCATGTTGGTATCACTGTGGTCCTGGCCTGGCCCTGCAGGAACACCGTGCTGCTGCTCGTCAGCAAAGTGCTGCTGCTGCACCAAGAGATGGAATGTTGTTACTTTGCACCAGCTCACTGCTCCATGCAGGTGCTGCTTCCTCCTCAGCCACTGGATTTATTTTCACGGCTTTTTTAGCCCATTATTCAAAACTAGGCTTTGCAAACTGGGGCTGCTATTGGAAAAGGGGCTAGAAAGGAAGAGGGGGGGAGAAGTGGGAGTTGAAGAAAAATGGGTAAATAGAGGAGAAATAAACCAGGATATGACAGTGAGGTAGTGAAGTGCCTAAATTTGAGTTTGAATCTCCTGCATCTCTCATGAGTTCTGTAACTCTGAGAGTATTTAGAATAGGCAGCAGAAGTTTTAGACTGCATGTCCCGTGTGTTAGTGACCAGCTGAAATGTCCCAGCTAATGGCACTGGTGAGTGGTTCCTAGCAGCCTGAGTGGTTTTTTAAGAAGCTGCATCAAACCATACATTCTGATGTGATGCCTGCAGGTTTGGTTTTAATTGTAAGCTGGCTGTTCCAAAGCATTCACTCATGTGCTGCTGCTCAGAAGCGGATCATGCTTTGGGCTGCCAGCCCACGGTCATGTCATTTGAGCAGCATATTAAGTGCTCATTTAATATTTATGTCTCTCATAAGAGATATTAAGGAAGGGAGGCAGTTCTGCTCTGTAAAAATGGAAACCAAAGTGGTTACCAGCAGGGTTTGGTGTCAGCCTCAGTGATTGCTGTTGGCTGGCTTTGTTGACAGGAGTGTAGATAGAATGACACAGCCTTGCATGTGCTGAGGTGACACTGGGCTGTGGGGACCCAGGGGAGCTGGCTGGGGCTGGCAGGCTTCCTGGGCTCCAGGAGGCAGCCCCTTCTTCTCCTTGGAGTTTTCAATCAGAGTCTTTTCAGAAGTGTTGATCTTCCAAAACAAGTAACTGAAGCTTCAGTACAACAAATTTGGAAATTGCGTGGCTAGAAATGAGCAGTACACACTCATTGGGACAATCTGAACTGTTGTGCCAGGTCAGTCATTAAAATGCCAGGACACCAAGTGAAGCAGTGAATAGGCCAGGTGTCAGTGTAGACCTCCCTAGGAATTGTACAGTTGGCTGTTTAGGTTGGAGTTACAAGTGAGACTTGGTTGCTGGGTTCAGTTTACAGCCAATTAATTGGATGCTGTAAGCTGCAGCAAGCAGCTGAAGGTATGGAAGTGGTCCCAGTGACCTAAAAATGAAGGAGACTGGGGCACAGCTCCTGCACCCCTCTGACCCTGATGCTGCTGCAGATGTGGGTGACATGGCTGCTGAGAGCTGGCTTGCTTGTTTCTGCATCCTATTATAGATGTCCTTCATCATGACTGTAGGATTTTCCTCGGTCTGCTGTGTGTGTGTAATTAAATACAGCACTGTTCTGTGCTCTCAGCTGCTCCAGGGGAACTAGTTTCAAATTTGTTTTTTTGCTAAACGTTATTGCCAACGTAAACTTACGAGTTGTGGTTTCCAATACCTGCTTTGTTAGCTCTGCTTCTAAACCTTTACAAAATGCTTGCAGGGCACTAGCAGCATGAGTTTGGAACGGGACTCGGAGACCACTTTTGATGAGGATTCCCAGCCTAATGACGAAGTGGTGCCATACAGTGATGATGACACAGAGGATGAGCTGGACAGTCAGCAGCCTGCCGTTGAACCAGAGCAAAACCAAATCAACAGGAGGGTCACCAAGGAGAGCCAAGAGCCGCTGAAAAAAGGTACTACTCTGATGGAAACTTGCCTTGGGTAGCTAATGGTACCAAAGCCAGAGGCTAAGCCACATGTGCATCCATCTTCTCTTTGTAATTTGTGTGTTAGATAGCATTTGGACAGGCTTAGAATCACAGAATGGCTCAGATTGGAAGGACCTTAAAGACCTTCTGGTTCCGAAGATCATCTGGCTTATCCAAATGGAGGAGCAATGGGTGGCAATTCAATCTAATAAATATCTGTATGAAAATCAACTTAACTCCAGTCTGCATCTAGAATTCTGTGCCAATACCTGGTGCATAACAGCAATGATCTGCCTTGTATCCTCAAGTTAATTAAGGTGGATCTTAGATGTACATGGCCTTTGGTCCAAGAACTGCTTGAACAGAGCTTCTCTTTCTTGCCTTCTCCATCACCTGAAAATTGAAAGAAGCATAACACAGTTATCTCTACTTGGTTGTTGGTTTTCATAGCTTTCTAAACAACTTCAAAGTAGAAATTTGAAGTGCAGATGTGGGTGACGTGGCTACTGAGATGGATGGTTTCTTAGGAAATGCTTTTGAAACTTTTTCCCTGAGGAGGCTGCGTATCAATTCCAGCTTTAAATGCAAAATACTGAAGATAACAGATCCAAGCAAGCTTGCTCGGTAGCTTTGTAAGTGGTTCTCTAAGATTGTTGTCCAAAACTTTGGAAGGCTGCTGCTGACATCTCTTGTTCAGTTTTATTAAATTTGCTGCATACTGTAATTCGGATTCCTGAGTTTTCAAGCAAGCTGAGCCCAGCAGGCTTTTACTTATGATTGTGAATAAAAGCACACTATGTTTATACTAATGCATTTAAAAAAAAAAAAAAAAAAAAAAAAAAAGAGTGTGTCTTTCAATTTTTAAAAGGACTGAGAAACCCTGTTTTTTGAGTGCACGGTGCTTCGCAGTTGTTAGCAGAAGCAAACTGAAAGAGTGGAAATAAGGAAATTTAGTCAAGGGTGCTTGACTGAATGTTTCTCTATGCTTTCAGATGCCTGTAGAACTTCCAAATTGTTATTTGACTTTTTCCTACTTCGGTTTATTTTTTAATTTATTTATTTATCTGTTAGTAAAGACTAGTAATCTGGAAATATCTCAAACATTTTATTAGACAGTATAATATGAAAAGTCAGTTCCAGTCTTGTTTCAATTGAAATTACCTTAAAAAGATGGCGTTTGAAAGAACCTGACACTGGTAGAATGGCTTCCTCATGTGTAACAATCAAATATTGACCTGTATTTACCGTTTTCTTCCAGACTGCAGCTGGCAGGTTAAAGCAAATGATCGTCACTTCCATGAACAGCCCCAGTTTAAGAGAAAAATATTTCTATGCTTCAAAAAAAGCAAATACGCTGTAAGTTTTCTGTGTCTCAATTACATGGTTTAAGACTTGTCAGGGTGAACGCTTTCTTGATCTCATTAAGATCTTTTCAAACGTTGTTGACTGGAGTAAAAGCAGCGATTAATGCTCTATTAGGATTTCCAGTAAAGGCAGGGAAATATAATTGATTTGAGTTTGTGAATAGAACATTTTGGTATTAAGATGAGGTGAAGAATTAAAAGCCAGATATCCTCAGTCCAGATTCTGAATTTTATCTGCCAAACTACAGCTGTTGCAAACATCCAGAAAGCTGTCTTCTTTCATCAAAGAAGGCTGTGTGTAGGATTAAGCAATATCCTGATGGAGCTTGTCTGGAACAGCCTTAAAAATACAGTAGGGAATGTCTATTCATTTAAACTGTGTTATTGCAAGTACACCTGGTTAGGATCAAGGAGACTTTTTAATTCAAAGGATTAAATTTGTGGTGCCAGTTGTGATTGACACAAAATTAGACTTTGGAGTTGACATGTCAACAGTATGGTGTTATTGGTGGTGCACTGGTCTGTGTGTTTCCTTGTGCCTGCTGAGATATCTGCCTTACAAACTTCATGTTATTTAATGCATGATTATGAACATTTTTTGCCAAAATTTCTGCAGCTGGAGCCATTATTCAAATAGAAGTCTTTTATGGTAGGGACCACTGATGGAGGTTACCCTGAGCAAGTCTCACGTAGTCCCTCCTGAAATCTGATTCAAAGACTTGTCTGCATGTATTTTTTTGTAGATAGACATCGGACACCAATTGTATCCCTAATAGCAGTGCTGTGTATACAGCAAATAATGCTCATATGCCTTACAGAGAAAATAGAACAGAATGGGGAGGGCACTGAAGTTTCCCCCCTGCACCATGCTCCTATGGGAGCTACCAGGGGACAGGCTGTGTCCTTCCTGCATTGTGGCTGTGTGATGTTCTGTAGACCCTGGTGATACGAAGCTAGATGTGAAGTCTGTGATGCTTTTTGGCAGTGTTAATGCCAGTGAAACAGACTATTTTTTGTGTGTTTCATTATGATAGTTACAAGTCTAACAAAGTTTATAGGAAAGATTTCTCTAGTCAAATGTTTTACTTAAAATATGATCTGTACATTTGTAAAGTAAGAAGAATCTTATGTTATGAATGATATTTGATTTATTCAACAGGGAAATGCAATTAAGACGTACAAGTACAACCTTGTCACTTTTTTACCACTGAATCTATTTGAACAGTTTAAAAGAGCAGCCAACACCTACTTTCTGGTACTCCTCATTTTGCAGGTAAGGCATGGTTTATGAATAGAGATTATGAATTGAGAAGTGATTTTGAGGTGCTGACCTACCAAATTGAATAACACTTCTGACACAATTCATTGCTGTCCTTTTAGGAATTTGCATGATACTCTGTGAGAGACCATATCTGAAGAATTATAGGAACTAAGGATATCTTAACAGAAATCCGGATCACCCTACCCTACTTTTGTATTACCTTAGACTAGCTAGTTGCAGAGTTGATCAATCTGTTACTCTGTAAAACATGATGACTTCCATGTCCCATTCATAAACCAGAAGCTCCAAGAGAAAATATAAGCAACTACAACTGTTAAAGAGAAGCCAGTGTTGAGGCAGGACAGCATGGCCGAGCTCTGTTAGCAGAGTTTTGTTTTTTTTTTCATCTTCATAACCTGATTTAAATTCTCTGATGTGTTGGTTTGCCTTGTAATGTTATAACTGGCCTGCTACTTACTGTTTCTGAAGGGAGCCTGATGATGATCCTGTACTGATTCTGTCTGTCTCCGATAGGCAATTCCCCAGATAAGTACCCTGTCATGGTATACAACGCTGGTGCCCTTACTCTTGGTGCTGGGAATAACTGCAGTCAAAGACCTAGTGGATGACATAGTAAGAAACACGTTCTGTTGACACTAAAAGCAAAAGAAAACAGTTATTTCATGGAGTACATCCCCTCCTCTTGCCTTTCAGGTTCGTCACAGGATGGACAACGAGGTTAATAATAGAGCTTGTGAAGTCATCAGGGAAGGAAGGTTGGTAGTTTTTTTTCTTAAGTTAGTAACTGATTTTTGTTGCTTTGTCACATAAACCATACATGACAGAGAAGGTTCAGCTCTTTGTTCTCTGCTATTCCATACGTCTGTGTGAAAAGCTAATTGGAAACAGAAGGGAATTTATTTTCACATAAACAGGAGTCATTTAAACTTAGTTCTTAGTGACACTCAGTCTGTGCTAAGAGCAGCTTCGTTGGAGAGGTGGACAGATACTCATATATGAGCAAGCAGGGAAGAAAGGAGATAAGCTTTCTTCTAAGTTTTAGGCCCCCATCTAAATTAGTTTCCAAACACAAGAGACATCTTAACCAAGATGTAATGTTTTTGTACTATAGAAATTTAATATTTCATGATTTGTAGCGTGGATACTGTTCTAGATGAAATAGCAATAATCATTAAACTATCTTGGTACTAGGTTCAAAAGCATGAAATGGAAAGATATTAAAGTTGGTGATATCATTCGTCTGAAGAAGAATACTTTCATTCCTGTAAGTGCTTTAGATACGTTTGTTTTGTATTCCCACAGAATTCTGTACAGATCTTGACCTGGATTTATTTGCTGCTTATTTATTTGTTTTACTAGGCTGATATTTTGCTGCTATCCAGCTCAGAACCAAACAGCCTCTGCTACGTAGAGACAGCTGAACTAGATGGGTAAGAATGTACATAAGGATTTTTTTAAATTTATTTTTGGCTTACTGGTAAAAGAGCAATAAGTGTATATTTCAGAAATAAGGCAATTAAACTGAATAAATTAAATACAATTATTTTTGAGGTAAGGATGCAATTAATTGGTTTGTCTTCATGGGTGAGGACAGTTCCTAAGTTCTTGTGCTAAGAAGCAATGATAAACCAAATGGCAACAACTGGCAGTAGAGGATGGTCCAGTCAGGGACCACCTGTATAAACTGTCCTTGATAAGCCTGATGATCCCATCACCATCATCTGAGGGTGGTAAAAGTTATCTGGCATCATTGCTGAGCCACTGTCAGCCTTCTTCAAAAGGTCGCAGAGACAAGGGGAGTTCCCAAGGCATGGAACACAGCAAGGATCACACCCTCCCACCAGAAAGAGCCAAAAGGGCATGAAGGGAACTACAGACCAGCCTGCCTTGCCTCACTCCCTGGAAAAACTGTGAAACAGGAGAGCTCACGGGAGCTATTTACAGACATGTGAAAGACGAGACTGGGGAAAGCCAAGGATTAACACTGTGCTTAACCATTATTGCTTCCATCTCGAAATATCTTCTACGCTGGATATGGGGCCCATTTCATAGCAGAAGATGTTCATCCACTTTGATTTTATGAGTGCATCTGATAAGATATGCTTATTGACAAGCTGCTAATGTGAGAACTGGACAGACAGACCACAAGTCTGGGGGACAGGAATGGGGAAAACAGCTGAACTGTTGAGAGCAAAGGTGGCTGTGAAGTCCTGCACATGGAGTTGGGTAATCCCAGCCAGCAGTACAGACCAGGATCTGACTGGCAGGGGTGCAGCTCCATGAAACCTGGGGGTCCTTGTGGACAGCAAGCCATTAGTGCACCCTTGAAGCAGTGGGCTTTGGCAGGCCCACTATAACAACCAAGAGATGAAATTGTTCCATAGTTCCTGACACCTGTTAGCCACACCAGGAAAAATGTCCAGTGCTTGATTCCAGCAGTTTGAGGAACATTAAGAACTAGTGAGGGTGCATTGGAGTGCCACCAAGATGGCTGAAGTGTTGGTGAACACGGTACACTGAGAAAAGGTGCAGGAGCTGGTGTTATGCTGCCTGGAGAAGTGTGATTTAATAGCAGTCTTCTAGTATCTCACAATTGCAGTGAAGATACAGTGTTCCCAAGGATGCACACTGACAGCACGAGGAATGCAAGGGACTTCAGGGGAAATTCTGCCTGGATTTATGTAAAAATTGGCTGTTCTCATGGTGAAGAATTTTTGCCTTTGGGTTAATCAAGATTTAGGTTGATGGGATCCTGGATAACTTCAGCTGAGGTCTAGCTGCTGACAGGAGCCTGGACTATCTATTGCCAGAGATCTCCTGCGACCTGCCCTCTTCTTTTGTCTAATCGTGTCTTACTGCCTGTGAGTTAGAGCAAGAAAATTAAAATAACCAACAACAGAAGTCCAAATAAGCAAACAATTTCCTGTGGAAGTTTTTTTCCATTGATGCTGCTTAAATAGCGTAAATCTTACTATTTCTGTCATGTTGCTTTGCAAACGTTGCTTAGTTCATGTTGTCAGAGAAGGTAGTGTTGATTTTTTGTTTTTCAAGAGAAGTCTGCGATGATAGGGACTTCACCTAATGAGGCGATGTTAATTTTGCTTTCTCAGTCAAGTTTTAGTGATCTTGTAAGCAGTAATTTATACCATCACGCAAAATGTTTGCTCTCAATCGGAGCTTTTAACGTCAGTTGTTAAATATTGCTTTGAACAAACCATTAATTGCACTTAATTACTGCTGTGGTAGTACACCAGTGTTTCTGAGAAACCTCACTTTTCTGAGTGAGGGGAGGTAAGGGGTTGTTACAGTGTCTGATCTTGTAGGTGAGGAAAATCAGCCAGTGTAATAATTGATTGTGTCGCTCGTGTTTCATGTCCGTGGAAACACATAGCTTTGCTTGTTCCTTCCAAGTGGGAGGCTGGTGTCTCTTGTACACTGATTCACTTAATTTAATTTTGTTCAAATGTTTTTCCTGTATCAGAGCTCTTAACACAATATGCTTTTTATCCTTTATTTTTAGCGAGACAAACTTGAAGTTTAAAATGGCCCTTGAGGTAACAGACAGGTATCTTCAAGAGGAGAATGCGATGGCAAACTTCAATGGTTTGTACAGTTATATTTTTATATATTATTACAGCTATTCAGATGTTGATCAAATAATTTTACAGTCCACGTAAATACAGCAGGGAGTGGACATTAATACTGGTGCTTGTGATGCTGGAATTAACACTGGCAAATTGCACAAGGATGCTGTGAGGCTGAGCAAAATACAGTCTATATCTGAAGATAAGACCTGGGGCTTGAATGAACTATGACACTATGAACTATTGACATTTCAGTATTTGCATGTGTTTTTCTATGGGGGGGAAAAAAGTTTGCTGTTGGAGTTATATCTGGAAAGGTTTCTATTCATTTACTTATGTCTTGGTAAGTCTGTTGTCTGTTTATTTACTTATATTTTGATGATAATAAGTACAACATGAGCCGAAATCCTAGGGCGAGCTGACTGTGGGAGTGGAACTATCAAGTGATCAATGAGAGACGGTGGGAACAGGGCAAGTTCTAAGAGTGGAATTAAAATGTCACTGTTTGTAGCCAAAATATTCACAGATATCTGAACAAGGAGCAGAGGCTTGTTTTACCCTGTGAGATCGTTGCTGGGATCAGTAGCAAAAGGAGCCAAACTCTGTGGCCATCCTGGAATTTAAGATTCAGAGAGAGCTTCACTCTTGCAGTCAGGCCCTTGTTAAAATTTGAGAAATATTAAAAGAAAAGGAGTTTTTTGGTGGTAAATGCTGTGTATTAAACACATTCTCAAAATTTAGGTCTGATTGAATGTGAAGAACCTAATAACCGGCTGGATAAGTTCACAGGAACGTTGTTCTGGAGAAACAGGAGCTATGCCTTAGATGCTGATAAGATCTTACTACGTGGATGTAAAATCAGGAATACAGATTTCTGCCATGGGGTTGTCATATTTGCAGGTATGTGTGGAATTAATGTGTGTAACATTTGCTCATCAAAAGAGTACTCCCAGGAGGAACATTGTGCCCTTCTCTTATAAACTTTGACTATTCCCACTTTTTAAAAATTGCGTTTGCTGTGTTAAATCTTTCCTTTTTTCTTTTTCCTTAGGTGCCGATACAAAAATAATGAGAAATAGCGGAAAGACAAAATTTAAAAGGACAAAAATTGACTCCCTTATGAATTACATGGTTTATACTGTAAGCCTTTTTCTTTAAAATTCAGAAGTTTGAGTTCATTTTTAAGTAAACAGAGTGAATGCAAACTTAGGAAGCTTTTTTTTTTTTTTTTTCCTTCTGATATAAACAGTATACATCTACTTTGTTTTGAGTTGGGATGAAGGAGGGGGAGGAATCTAAGAGTGCATCTCACGTTGTTGGAATCTGTGGCCCTAAAATGGAGATAGAAGGCAGCCTGCATAATACAGAAATGTACCTCAAAACCAGTGTTGCAGGTGCTTCTGTCTGCACTGAACTGCTTGGTAGAGAGCCTTGAGAATCCAGGTCCTGGTCCCAAGGTCTTCTCAGCACCCGCATTTCTTCTCTTGGAGCCTGTATGAGGAATGCCTGTGCCCCCCAGCCCATGCTTTAATCAGAAAGATGATTCCCTGAGATATGGGAAAGAGGTAGAGGGAGCTGGGCAGCTGGCAGGTGGAGGCACTTAGCTCAGCACCAGTACAGCTCTGCTCGGTGCATGTTCCCATGCCCTACTTGCTGCCTACGTAAGCAAGTGTCAAAACATGAGAACTATGCTTGGGGAATAGACTGAAATTAGATTACCTAATTACCTAAAGAGTCTGTTTTGTGGGAAAGGTTCGCTCACCTTCTCTTTATTCACTGTACACGTTTTATTTTGGTTTGAACGTGGAGATTTGGGAATTAAGTCTAGCAAATATTACCGAGGTGCCATACGCCTCTCTGTATGCACTGCAGATTTTTGTTGTCCTCATCCTGCTTTCGGCTGGCCTCGCCATCGGGCACACCTACTGGGAGCAGCAGATTGGCAACTCATCTTGGTACCTCTACGATGCACAGGACTACAGTCCTCCGTACCGCGGCTTCCTTAACTTCTGGGGCTACATCATTGTTCTGAACACTATGGTTCCCATTTCTCTCTATGTGAGGTAGGTCAGCACCTTTCGATAGTTGGACCGTTGATGGGATTCAGTTATTAAACTTCAGAATTATATTAGGAAGAAATTCTTTACTCAGGGGATGGTGAGGCACTGGCACAGGCTGCCCAAAATGCCCAAAATGGCACAGGTTGTGGATGCCCCTTCCCTGGAGCTGAGTGGAATGGGGCCCTGGGCAGCATCATCTAGTGACTGGTGATCAGCCTATGTTAGGGGGGTTGGAACTAGATGATATTCTGTGATAGCATGAACTAACAGCCAACAGAGTTGATTTTCCACAGTGGTAACAGATGCAGCTTCACGTGGGATGGAAACACAGGCTGATATACTATCTTACTGAAATGATGATACGCTCTGTTCACTGGGACTGTAGAAGAAGGTGATTTTGTCTGTCACATTTTCATATAAAATCATCACCCAAATCCCTTTGCCACAGAATTTGAAGATACTGAACTTTTCTTACATTGTTAAGCATATATATACTTTACAATTTGACTAAGGAAAAGACTTTCCCAGTGATCTGTGACAGTATAGGAGACTTATCTTTCTGCTATTTAAATTCTTGATCTAATTCTACAATCTTACAGTGCCTGAAGGAAACTACTTTTGTAATAAAATGAAAAAACATACTCATTTTTCAAAAGAAAAATCTTAACGCTCTAATCATAGAATCATAGAATCATGTAATAGTTCAGTTTGGAAGGGACCTGAGAGATCATCTTTTTCCAACCCCCCTGCCATGGATAAGGACACCATCCGCTAGACCAGGCTGTTCAAAGCCCCATCCAGCCTGGCCTTTAAAACTGTGCAAAGCTGGCCTTTTTCTAATTTAACAACTGTGATCCCAATAACATCAGAATTTTCACAAAGCTAACAAAAAGTTGAATACTATTTTTAAGAACTGTCAAAATAATTTCTGTTTCCAGTGGCTTTCACTTCAGCCTCAAAGCTCCTAGTCACACTTCAGTTTCAAAGCTTAAATCCTTCATAACATAAAGTAGGTCTGAAAAAAAAAGATTAAGGTACCACAGTGAACATGAATACAATGGAAAGGAGGTGCTTTTTAATAGTAGTAATAAAAATCAAGTTCAATTAATTGGGGATTCTACAGTGAATGCTTATTAGTTGCTTCTAACAAATACCGTGTTAGTATTTTTTTTTACTTCAGAATCACTAGAATTTGGGTATACGATGCTCTGATATCAGAGTTTAAATGCATTAATGATTTTACTCTTGGCAAGCATGTTTAGAACATGCTTAAAGTCCTTCAGCTTCCTACCTCCTCTTCTCAAAACAGTACTTAGAATGCTGTTCTCAGGTTTGATTTCTATTTGCTGTAGCAGCATTGATATTTTTTGGTCTGATCAGCCACGTGGGCTTTTCCACAGTCACTGCAGTGTTGCTGAAGTTGAGCTGTGTGGTCTGAAGTTGGGTTGAGTGGCCTGACTAGGGGTTGTGGCACTGTAATAAAGTGGTAAAATATGATTGTTTTGGCTTAAGCTCCTATGCTATATAGGCAACCTTGAGTCCCTGAAAGTACAGCCAGAGCCCCCCCAGGTCTGATAAAATGTCATTATTTTGAATATAAGTTCCAATGGGCATCAACAACTTCTGGTTTATTTCATTTAGCGTTGAAGTGATTCGTTTGGGCCAAAGTTATTTCATAAACTGGGATCTGCAAATGTATTACCCTGAGAAGGACACGCCTGCAAAGGCCAGAACCACCACTCTGAATGAGCAGCTGGGGCAGATCCATTACATCTTCTCTGACAAGACAGGAACTCTCACGCAGAACATCATGACGTTTAAAAAATGCTGCATAAATGGCCAAAGATACGGTAAGTCTGTGCCATGACGTTGCAAGCCCCAACAGGGAAAACCAGGTTCTCATTTCCACAGCAGGTGCCAAAGTGTTGCAGTACCAAAGGCAGGGTTTGCTGCTGGCAGGAGCACTGGCAATTCCGTATCTGGATGCACAGCTGGGAGTGTCTGTGCCCAGCCACTGTCCTCTGTGCACCTGATGTGTGTCAGGGGCTCCTTGATAGCCTGCACAACACAGCTGGCAGCCTCAGGTTGATCTTCCACTGTAAGTCTGTGAAAATGAGTAGGAACTTGAATGCTGGCTTGAAATCAGGTGCATGGAGGTCTTCTCGTTTCAAATGAACTTCCACAGCGTAGCCATGGCATTGAGTAAAGCTCCAGTAAAACTGAACTGTAGTTTTCCCTTGTTTCCATCCTTTGGAAAGGCAGACAATGAAGTGGAATCTTTCCAGTAGAAAAGTCAGAAACGAGTAATTTACAGACTGTTTTCTTTTATTAGAAATGCTCTGGCACAGAGTTTAACCCAAGGAACAACTAAGAAAGTGTGGTAAGAGCAGTAGCTTTTCATTTTAGTGTTAGTTCCTTCTATTTATGAGCTTGTCTAGATTTCAGTATTTGGAATAACACGGTGATGTTCTCCATAACAGAACCACTGTTTGTCAATGCAAACAACAGAGTTTGCTTCTTAAACATCTGACCTCCGAGTTAAAAAGAAGGATTTCTGACAGTGAAAGCTCTGTTAAAACAACGTGGATGTTTTATGACAATTCTACAAGATGGCTTTTTTCTAATTTTTCTGGTATCACTGGCATAGTGATACCTGGCATAGGATAAGAGGTACTGATGATATGAATGAATCTGACTTTTTTTTTTTTTTAATCTGAGATAATTCTGGTATGATAGATGTAGCTACTCCATACTGCTGACCTTGTGAATGAGTTGTAACCATCTTTTTTTCCTGTCCTGTTTCTTGGAACGGATGGTGCTTGCAGGAGACTGCCGGGATGGAGCAGGCCAGCTCCCAAGCCACCCAGAGGTAGGTTGGTGTGATCCAGCATCACAGACCCTGCAGTTTGTAGGAGCACTGTCATGCTAAGGTATGAGGAGAGGCAGGTAGGCTCGAAAAATTGCACATGGGGTAACACTAATTCTTCTATTTCTAAGCAGCAAGTGGATTTCAGCTGGAACATGTATGCAGATGGAAAGTTCTTGTTCTATGATCACTATCTCATAGAACAAATAAAGTCCAAAAAGGACCCAGAAATCCAGGAGTTCTTTCTTCTGCTCGCTGTTTGTCATACAGTCATGGTGGATGTTTCCGATGGTGAGTATATTTTTTTTTTCTTGTGCTCTTGGAAATAATAATTGAAGTTCAGTTGCACAAGAGAGCAATCCAGAACTAATGTAGATCTCATAAGCAAGGAGATACAGACTGTTCTTCTAAATTAAACAGAAGCAAGACCCAGTTCTTCTTCAAGACCCAGATCCTGTGCTGAATTTTTCTAGCTCTTTGTGGAAGGAAAGCTGTCCTTAATGATGTCGTTACAGTTTTGGCGAGTGTGCACCTTAAATAACAGCAGATTGAGAAAGGTAGTGGAATGCTTTATATAAACATCTTGAGGACGGTCTTCTTTCTACTCAAATGCATCTTTAAATCTCAAAAACATAAGCCTTAAATAAAATGACACTAGCATAGTCTCTGGTTCCCATACACATGTGAAAGTGCAAACGTTTGGAAATCTGTTTTCAGTGTGGGAAGCTGAGCATTTTCCACATGAAGATTTCATTTGTTTACTCTTTGAAGTACAGTCCTGTAGGTGTACCCAAATGATGTATGTCCTGAGAATGTCAGCAGCCAGTAACAAAAATGATTAACAGAAAGATTGATAGAAACTGAGCTTGAAGGTGAATGAAGGTGTGATGAAGACTTCATACGTTTGGAAGTTAAGGTTGAACGTTTATGAGATGCTCAGGAGGAGAGCAATATTGCCTTACTCCAATCTTAGAAAAGATCCCTTTGAAACCATGAGTTTCCTGTACGTTCTTGCTCTTGCTACTGACCTTTTGGGAGTTGTTTTCACTGTACTGTGTTGGTGGTACCTGTGGGCAAGGACTTATGTTTTGCTCTGGTTTTTGGCACTTTCAGTGGAAGTGTTCAAATGACAATAATTGAGAAATTAAGTAATACTTGTTTTAAGATGGAGAAGTTAGTTTTTGCTTTTCTGCATGGGTGGAAGGGGATCAGTGACTCAGCCTGTTTGGAAAGTACCCATAATAAAAAGGGGTGGTCCCAGTGCTCCTCCTCTGGTGGCACTCCTGTCTGGTGCTGCAGCACTGTGTCAGATCCACTTCACAAGGGGAAAGAACACGACATTACATGTTTGGCTTTCAGTCACTTTGAAGAATGGGTGTGAAATCTTCAGCTATGTGATCCGAGTGCCCCTGTAATGCTCAGGTGTGCCCTGGCTTGCTTTCCTTCTCCCTTCTCAATGATGCAGGTCAGATCAACTACCAGGCAGCCTCCCCAGACGAAGGGGCCTTGGTTACAGCAGCCAGAAACTTTGGGTATGTTTTTCTTTCCCGAACACAAAATACCATCACAATAAGTGAAATGGGGACTGAAAGAACTTACGATGTCCTCGCGATCCTGGATTTCAACAGTGACAGAAAACGAATGTCTGTCATTGGTAAGTTGACTACAGCCCACCTCTAGTTTGCAAGATCTCTTCTAGGAAAAGTCACTTGTATTTCCTAGGTGAAATGGCTCTGAGACACAAAGTTTTATGATAGATTTTAGTCCACATTGATCTCACTCGCAAAATAAGGCATTGTAATGAGGTGCAGATGTGTCCATTCAACAGTCGTGGTGCTCAGATGAGGCTTTACTGAAGATGATCTTATGTTCCTTTAGTAGAAATTTGAAGAAATGTGACAAAGATAATTCATTCCCCATTTTCCCAGAACCAAATTGGTTCTGTGTGCTTCGTAGGAATGAGGTATGCAGGCTGAAGTATAAGTAGTTCTTTATTTTTTGTTCTAATTACCATTAAAAATAGTCAGTCTTGAGTTCTTTGCAGACCTGTTGATTTTGTGGCAATGGTTATGATGCATAATATCTTTAGTGTATGTGTCTGCCCTGCTCCTGTGTGCAAGTGAGATGCTAATGTTGTATGAAACATCACCAAAAACATATTTTGGGGGGACAACCTAAATATACTGTCAGGGAACAGAAATGTACTTCTCAACCTAGGTGCTTAGCTTAGTGTGAGGGGTGCTGCACCACGGAGAAACGTGGTCATGTAGTTTTGTGTACTTAGTAGTAAAATGAAGAATCTAATCTGAAATACTCCTTCATGTAAATATCCTCCTGCCTTTTGTCCAACACTCCTGTTTTACTCAACAGTAAGAGAATCCAATGGACGTATCAGGCTGTATTGTAAAGGAGCTGATACAGTAATTTTTGAACGGTTGCACCCAAGGAATTTAAAGAGAGAAGCGACCGAAGAAGCACTAGATGTATGTCTGCATTTTATATGCTGCTTTTACAATTTCATGTTAAATTTATTTTGATCATAGTCTAATTTACTTGATGTCCTTTTGCTGAGCTATTAAAACAAATGCAAACGTGTAATTGATTCTATATGTAGTCCTGAACTTGAGAAACAATCATACCCATAATAGAAACAATCATACCCAAAAGGTTATTTTGCAAATTAAAAAAAAAAAAAAAAGAAAAAAAGCATTAATTATATTGTCAAGAGAAGTGAACTTAAATTTTGTCTATTACTTTATATTTTTGTTATTAATTAATGAGTATTCCATATCACTAAGCTCTGTTCTGTTTCTCACCTTCTCAGATCGCCTTTTAACTCAGGCTGCCTTGTCAGTTATAATTTAATTCTTGGCATTTATGAGATGTTCAAGATTTATTGTGCAGACAGACTTTGTTTTATTAGATTTACGCTCATGACTGTAACTTTGAAGTCCTTTTTTCAAAGGGTTTTTTTTTTTTTTGTGAATGTTTTTTTTTCATTATTTTTCAGGTTTTTGCAAGCGAAACTCTAAGAACACTCTGTCTCTGCTATAGAGACATTAGTCATGATGAATTTGAAGCATGGAATAAAAAGTTCATGGAGGCCAGTGTAGCTACAAGCAGTCGTGATGAAGCTCTGGACAAAGTATATGAGGAAATAGAAAAAGACTTGATTGTATGTCAGACATTAAATTTTTAATGCATTTTGATTCCTATGTAGGAAGAAACAGATCTCTTTGAAAATAATTTATCCTTGCTTATAGGACCTTTTGATTTAGATCTTTTCAATATTTTATTGGCTTTAGGGCCAATACAAATTTTAGGGAAGGCTTAAAACTGAGGGGGATGTATTTTAGTCAACTAGTTTTCTTTACTTTCCACCATCTCAATCATCCACTTCTCCAGTTTCTAACAATTTATCTTCTAACGTTTTAGAACCTATATTTCAGTGTAATGACTTTTACATGCAGGGGTTTGTCTTCACTTAATTCTTACCTTGAGCTTTACCTTGGCTTGAAGACATAGCCAAAGGAGTTTCATTCTTTACTGTGCAAGAATTGTTTTCTGCAGATGATTATCCTACTGAACGTCCGTGTCTCAAATGTCTTTTAGCTTCTTGGTGCAACAGCTATTGAAGACAAACTACAGGATGGAGTTCCGGAAACTATTTCAAAACTTTCAAAAGCAGATATTAAAATCTGGGTGCTTACTGGAGACAAAAAAGGTGAGTTTGTTAACAGCCAAAGAGCTGGCAAGAATAGGATAACAGTGAGAAGAGAAACAAGGACAAAAGCAGACTTAGAATGAGGCACATTTTGTAGAAGAGCAGTATGAAAGTCCAGCTAAATCAGAACTGTGCAGAAGTTCATGCCAGCTACTCCCAAACCAGATTTAATGGATGGGTTTCTGTGCAACTTCTGTTTCTCCAAAAGGTTAGTTTTCATGAAAGATTTTGTGGTTGTCTTCTGTAGAGAAGTGCCCAGTGACTGCTTTTCTCAGTGCAAAGCCAAACAAACGGCAGTTTGCTTTTAACAAAAAGCATCTTCATTGCCATCAAGTTTGTCTGGCTCTGAGGGCAGAACGCTTGCTTGCCAAATTCATCTTTTTTACAATGAGAATCTACTTTTCAAAGAAATTACAAATGCTGCTGACCAAGATGGATTTACTTTTCTTTTAGTAGTTAATATTCTGCAGTCCAGGGACACGTTTCACCAAAAGATGGCATTAAGTTTGCAAGTAAGAATGGCTGTACTACAGTCTGGATGGAGACGCAGTCAGACCAGCATCACTCGTGAATCAGGGTTAAAGATGGGGCAAGATAGTGTGGCATTCTTGCAGTGACTGATTCTTGTGCTGGCTTTGGTGTAATGACTCTCTGATATGGAGACAGCATATCCACAATCAAGTTAAATAAGTCTTGGTAGAACTTTCTTCCATGAGTTGGCTGATAGATTCTTCAGGTCACTAGCAGTTAATGCGCTCAAAACATCATGTAACAATGCATTCTACCACAATAGTGTATGATTTGTAGCAAACATAGCACAGGAAATATAAAGTTGTTGACTTTAAACCTCTTATCCACTGTATCTTTATTGCTACACAGCTCTTGTTCTATGGGAAATAATTAACAAGTATTCCCCTGCTTCTCCACACTAATATATTTTTCCCTGTTCCTCACGCTGTGTGGTAGGAACACTTCATGCTGAAACATAATTTCAGAAATTACTTTTGGCTTCCTCCCAGCAGTTACTCAAGACTCAACTTAAGTAGACACTTCCCTCACTTCTATATTCATGTTTTTATTTTTATTGTAGAAACTGCTGAAAATATTGGATTTTCTTGTGAACTCTTAACAGATGAAACAACAATCTGCTATGGAGAAGATATCAGGCAAGTGAAAAACACAAAGAATTTCTTGCGTAGGAGTTAAAAATGTTCATTTTTTATAATCAGCAGTAACATTGGTTTGTCCCACGGTGGTCATTCAGCGACTGAACAACATTTGCTGGCTGTTGTTTAACTGTACACTGCTTCTTGGTTTTTTTTTTCTGGAATTTTAATTTTACAAGCCAACGTCTTCATTGTGGGTGAAGGTGGTAGCATTCTGGAGGAGGTTTTGAGTTCTAGTTGAACTGCTGTTGACGTTAAGCTTGTGGTAAAATTCAGTTCTGTGTCCTTGGTAGTGCAGCTGATTAAAAACCTGCAACCTCTACTTAGGTAAAACACTGATAGTGAGGGAGACAGACTTTCTGAATGGTTCTGAAGAGTTTATTTTTAAGATTAGCATTTTCTAAGCTCTATGGAGAAACATGGGTTGTTAGTTGATTTTTTTTGTTTGTTTTGTTTTCTTTTTATGTAGTGGATGATTGGCTCTGCTCACTTCTGGGCTTCTCCTGGCTGTGTGTCCATGTCTGGGGTGGTCTCTACAGTGTGCTAATAAGCAACCAGATAAGTTGCTGCCATGGCCTGAAAAAAAAAAAAAGAAAAAAAAAAAGCAAGCATGAAAGGCATTCATACTTCATTGATTTGCAGGCATTTTGAGGCACTTGATGTGGCTGGCTCATCTCTGACAATTTCTCATCATTTAGGAGGGAGCGTTGTGCCATCAGTTTGGATGGCTTTCTGTTTTGATTCATGGTCCCGTTCCTCTGATAATCATGAGATTTTCATAAAGAGTGCTTATGAGAGCTCATCTGGGTTGGGCTAAGCAGGTCTTCTGTATTCCAAATCATGAGTACTTGCCAGGTTTTGCTCTTGGTACTTATCCTTGAACTCCAGCTGATATTTCGTGCTGCCCTATGCTCAGACAGCACAGACCTAAGCTATAAAAATATACATGTGAAGGATTGCAAGGTATTCTGAGCTTATTCTGAGCTGCCAAAATGGGCAGACCCAAGGAAAAGCTGTGTGGGGCTAGGAGAAGAACTAGGGTTGTGTAACAGAGTTGCAACCATTCCTGGCTCAGTTTTAGGAAAGTCGAGCAAAGAGAAGCCTTGCAGCAGGTCTTGCATTTTTTTCCTGCAGGTTTGCAGTCCAGAACTGATTATAGAACAATTGAAGCATAGAATCACTTAGATTGGAAAAAGTTATCAGGTCTGACCATCAGCCCAACACTGCTAAGTCCAACAGTAAATAATTACCCTAAATGCTGTGTCTGCAAACTTTATTTTAGTTCTAAGTTTAGTCTTAATTCTTCTTCTTTAATAGTGTTCACTTCTCTTCCCAGTGCTCTTCTTCAGACTAGGTTAGAAAACCAGAGGAATAGAGCTGGATCAACTACACATTCGTCTCTAAGAATGAATGAACCCTTCTTTCAGGGTGGTAGAAATCGTGCCTTAATCATCACTGGCTCCTGGTTGGTATGTATGACGAAGGATCTTGTATTTGAGACATGGGGGTGTTGCCATGTCACAATGTCCTTCCTTGGGGATTGTTCATTTGTGTCCTTTGCTAAACCAATTAATGAAAATTCTTTGGCCCTTGTTGCCACCAGCTGACCATCTCTGTTTGCAATTTATGTTCAGAAGTATTTTTAGTTTTAGAGGTTGAAAGTAGTAGTCAGCGAAGGATTGCCTTGGGATTCTCACATCACCCTGGTAGCTGCCATCAAAGTAAAACTACGCTTCTACAAAAGCACAGTGTATGTTTTAGAGTGTTTGTTCTTCGTGGGGATCCCAGTCTAATGGAACAAAATGAGAAGGGGAAGGAGATCACTGCCAGCTGTAGAGGATGCTGGGCAGTGCAAGCACAGAAATTGTGCTTGAAATGTAATACAGGAGTGAAAGCATAGAAACAAAAGACAGGTTTTCTGATCAGTCCTGCAATACGGTGCTCTTACATGGGCTTAGAAAGCAGAGAAGAGCTTTTAGCAGAAGTGACTAGCAGTAATTCAGTGACCATTACCCGCCCTGTCAGCAGGCTGCTTTTACAGACACCTGCCAAGGAGAAAGTCCATCAGAGAGCTAAGGACCGTCTGCTGCACTTCAGCATTGCAGACCTGAGCCTTTATTCTGTATAAAGAAATGAACATGTGTGTATAAGACGTGCTTCTACCTGTGTTGAACAGGTGAATTAGCTTCCATCAGAAGAAATATTCCTTTGTAGATGTGGTGTAACACTAAACCCAGGCATTTTACTTTTGTTCATCCCACCAGGTATATTCTTTCCATTTTCTCCATGGCTGTTTATTTGCTTCTCTAGACAAACATTTTAATGAGTCTCTTATTAAAATGCTGTAAATGGGACACAATGAAGTTAAATGTATTGTGCATATAGGCAGCCCTTGGAGTGCTGTTTTAAAATGGTGTAGAAAGGAACATAACATTTTTGTTAAACAGAATGAAATCCTGCTAGAGAAGAAAAAGAAGAAGAAGAAGAAGAAACTTAAACTGAAATTCCCCAAAACAGAAGAAGAGAAACAAAAGCAAATTGAGAAGAAAAGAAGGGCTGAAGCTTACAAAGAGCAGCAGCAGAAGAATTTTGTTGATTTGGCATGCGAATGCAAGGCTGTGATCTGCTGTCGAGTGACTCCGAAGCAAAAAGCAATGGTGGTTGATCTTGTGAAGAAATACAAGAAAGCTATTACTCTGGCTATTGGGGACGGTGCCAATGATGTGAACATGATTAAAAGTAAGGCAGCTGTAAGACTTCTCTTGGTAGGGAATATCTTATGAGAGTTCTTCCACAGTCTCTTCTCTATTTCTGTTTGTTCAGAAGACTCTGCCATCTGTTCCATTACCCAAATTAACATTTCTTGAGTCCTTGTTAGCTTCTGTGACTGTGCTTTCCCTTTTTGAGAAGACCCTTTGTGAAACGGTTCGTGCTTTTTGGTGATACGTTTTAGCTTTTTATGTAGACAGTCTGTGAGAAGGGATTTGATTTACATCTGTTACCGTGTTAAGGATTGCAGAAGTGTAACATTACCAAGACAAAAGGATAGCTTAGATGCACCTTGCTCTGTGGCATTAGCCTCCTGTATTGCAGCTGGCACTCTGAAACACTTCCTGAGGAATTCCATTGAAAAACAGACGTCTGGGATGTGGTTCATGTTAGGAAGTCTGTAACTGCGTGGCCAGTTGGCTCGGCTTTATTCGCTCTGTCTCATCACTTATTTGTCTTCTCAGCCAAATTTGCCTGTATCCATTCTGACAGAACAAACATGGAGAGAGGATCCAAATAACAGTGAAGATGCGAGCACTAAATAACAGGGCAAGGAAGAGCATATGCACTGTTGCGTTAATCTTTAACGAAGCCTTTGTGCTTTATGCAGAAATAAAGTGAGGCTGGAGAATGTGAAGCAGAGAATCAGAACTGGTGAAAGATTTGCTCTTGGTCCTGTTGTGCCTCTCTCCTTGTTTAGCAATATATTGTTGTATTTGTTTCATTAACTTAGCTGCCCACATTGGAGTTGGGATCAGTGGCCAAGAAGGGATGCAAGCTGTCATGTCCAGCGATTACTCCTTTGGGCAGTTCCGCTACCTGCAGAGGCTGCTGCTGGTCCACGGGCGATGGTCTTACATTAGGATGTGCAAGTTCCTAAGATATTTTTTCTACAAAAACTTCGCTTTCACGCTAGTCCACATCTGGTATTCATTCTTCAATGGCTTTTCTGCCCAGGTAAGAAGGCATGCTCGTGTCTAGTGCTAACAGGCAGGTCTTACTTCTTATTAGTGCAGAATAGCAAACGCTTAGCCTGGGAGGTGCTGGGAACCCAAAATTAGCATCAATAATTAGTAATAATAATTACCGAACTGCTTACCTCAAGTGTTACTTCAGAACACATAAAATAAATATCATGATTGTCCAGGGAAGAAAAAAAAGGAAGAGATGGTTAAACAGTAGTTTGGGAAACCTCTCTTAACCATTCTGCTTAAAGTATTCCTAGGTGAAAAGAAGCAATGCATCTATTTATCAGTAAAAAACCAAAACTGTTTTTTTAAATCTTGAGCTGCCGGTTAGAATGGTTTGGAATGTGCTCATTGTAAATGGTAGTGCTTGAAATTCACATGCTGTTGAAAGGCTGTACTCGTCTGTGTGCCAGAAAGCCTGTGAGAGATGAGATGCATCTCCATGAGCTTAAGCAAAATGGTAAACAGAGACGTGTGATATAGTGGTATAGTGGGCCAGATTTATATTCTAAAGTATTAGAATGAAAATCATAGAAAAGGTGAATTAAAAAAGGTAATCATTAGCTATTTAAATTCTTCCTTCTTTTCAGACAGCATATGAAGACTGGTTCATCACGCTGTACAATGTGCTGTATTCAAGTCTCCCAGTTCTGTTAGTTGGCTTGTTTGACCAGGTATTCTCCACACTGTTAACAACAGATTGATCCAAAGGCATTCAGCATTGAGTTTCAAGTTGCTTTCGTTTATGCAGAAGGAATTTTTTTCTTAACATGTATTCTGTACAGCATGTGAGGTAGCAAAAGACAATAAGGAGAGTGCTACTGAAGTAGCTAAAGTCAATCAGTTCTGAGGTCTTCAGTGCCAGTGCTGCTTGTTAAAAATACGTTCTGTTACTTCATGTACACAGTATAGCAAGAACTTTTATCAGTGGAAAAGATACACCTTGTGCAGCTTTTTTTAATGCAATAGAACAAGTGCTGTTGGCCCTCTTCACCTTTTTATCAATGCAAGAGTTACCTGCTGATACCAAACAAATCAATGTTTGTGTTTACATCTAATACAAAAGTTAAGAAGTAAGTTTAGTATCAAATTAACCTCTCATTTGAGAATATGCTAGAGAACAGAAGTCAGGATATGCAATGGTAGTCTTCTGCTTATTCACAGTGTAGGGGAAAAACTCCAACACAATTTGTAGCTGAAAAGCCCTACACAAATGTGGATGTTCTTGTCCCTGCAAATAATGGGATGAAAACTGAGAAGCATGGAGTCATAGGTAGTCTTAGGTTGAAAAAGAATAGCTTTGCTAGAAGCTCTAGTCTTGTTTCTTCCTACTTGCATGCATGACTTTGTGGAAAGTTTGGCTGCCTGCACAGATGTTAGAAAAGAAAAATAAATCTGCCATTTGAGGGGGGGCATTATATTGTTGAATTTCTTACTCTCTGAAGTTCACACTTAGAACAAGAAATTGCTGCAACTTTTCTTTTTTTGTTCCATTATTAAGGATGTGAGTGACAAATTGAGTCTTCGATTCCCAAGATTGTATGTTTTGGGACAGAAAGATTTACTTTTCAATTACAAGAAGTTCTTTAGAAGTTTGCTTCATGGAGCTATAACTTCACTGGTAATCTTCTTCATACCATACGGAGCTTACCTTCAAACTATGGGGCAAGATGGAGAAGCACCTTCAGATTATCAGTCATTTGCTGTCACAGCAGCAACTTCTCTTGTGTTTATTGTCAACCTTCAGGCAAGTAAGCTTTAGCTTCCTTACTTCTCTTTTCTGTTTGCTCTGAAAACACCTTCTGGTCATGTTTCTAATTTTGTTTACTAAAGCAAAACAATTTGCAAACGTTTTCGTTTGCTTGCCTTTTTGCTTCTCTGTTGACATCATGTATCTTAGGCTGAAGTGTAACTGAATGAGAGAAAACTTAGCATTATTTGTCCTGTCATTGCTTTTTGAATTAATAAACTCACTTGGAGCTTTTGTTTTCTTTCAGATTGGTTTGGATACATCTTACTGGACTTTCGTTAATGCCTTCTCAGTATTTGGGAGTATTGCAATTTACTTTGGTATCACATTTGACTTCCACAGTGCAGGAATCCACGTTCTCTTTCCTTCTGCTTTTCAGTTCACAGGTGAGTGCTTTGTGTGTCTTACCCTTTGTTTGGAGTTCTTCTATTTTTAGGAAAACCAAGTTTTGTAATTTTCTAAAATCTTTTGTATCTTGCCTCAGATCTAAATATCCTCAAAAGAGATAACATACCCCCTCAATTTTATGTCCATTTGAAAAAAGGTAGTTGCCTCTAACATAATTTTTTTTTGACCTTTAGTAATGTTCTAGACTTCTGTAAATACTTCCTACCTGGATATTTTATGCGTGTTTAAAGATACAGCTGCGACTTAGTTTGACAAAAGTTCTGTGAGATTGGCTGTTTGGCATTTGTACAAAAGTATCACTTGCTTTGCAGACCAAGCCTGTAGCAGTGATACCAGGAGAACTTCTTGCTTTGTAACTTTTAAAGCAGAACTAAACCCTTGCCTCTCAGCCAGGCATTTGTCTTGCAGCATCCCGTAGCTCTTAGAGGAGTTTTGACATGGGTATGGATAAATTGTAATAGAAGTGCTGCAATAACTTTGTATTATTTTGCTTATTTATTTTGGAGCCTCTGAATAAAAGCTGAAAGTTACGCTGCACAGCTCAGTGCCTGGGTGCTAGCTTCGCAGGAAAGAAGCTGTGGCACTCATTATCTTATTTGTGTTGTGTAGCTACTTTCCACGATCACATCATACACTACATTCTGCTCCTTTTATTCCTAGGAACTGCTCCAAACGCTCTGAAACAGCTGTACCTCTGGCTGACCATGGCTCTAACAATCGCTGTTTGCTTACTCCCTGTGGTGGCACAGCGTTTCTTATCCATGACAATTTGTCCTTCAGAAAGTGATCGAGTGAGTAACGTCTCATCTTTGGCACGTATTTACCTACAGGCATCAGCATTGGTGCTAATATGAGACAAGCCAGGAGGCTGCTGTGCTCTCCAGGGGCTGGCTCAGGCCTGCCTCCAGCTGTGTGACAAACACTGCCTTACTTCAGCATGCTGTTACATCCCTCATGTGCCTCTCTGTAATGCAGACGTACATGCAGCATCTCAGCCTACGGATCAGTGGAACTGATCAGTGGCTAACCTGTCCTTTGGCTTGGCATAGCACTTCTCCTTGTAAAACCACAGAAACCTGCTTTGAGGTTACTGACGGCACAGCTTCTCTTGTTATTTGCACTGTTTTGGAGTGTCAGTGATGTGTCATGGTATAGTGGCCAATTTTTGTTTATTCTGCCTTGAGCTGGCAAATTGCATGTGAGTTTGCAATAGTTAATATTGCAGTTATGTCTAAAAAGATATTAAGTGTTAGTGTGAGGAGTCAACTCTTTGAAAGGGTGGATAACAGCAGGACAAGGGGAAACGGTTTGAAGTTGAGGGAGGGGAGATTGAGGTTGGATGTCAGGGGGAAGTTTTTCACAGTGAGGTGCTGGAACAGCTGCCAGAGAGGCTGTGGATGCCCCGTCCATCCCTGGAGGTGTTCAAGGCCAGGTTGGATGGGGCCCTGGGCAGCCTGGGCTGGTATTGAATGTGGAGGTTGGTGGTCCTGCCTGCAGTGAGGAGATGGAGATTCGTGGTCCTTGAGATCCCTTCCAACCCGGGCCATTCTGTGATTCTGTGTGAGAACACAAGAATAGCTTTCAATCAGTGCATCTTCAATTCGCTTTAATGAAAGACATTCCAAAAATAAATGAACATAACGAAGTGCAAAACGATGCAGTAGGTCATTCTGAAACTTTCATGCGTTTCTGCATTTATTCTTGTTTTCTAACAGAATCAAATTTAAAGAAGAAAACCTTCCTGCTAAGCAGTTTCTGTTAAAGTATCAGGTTGTTTCCCCCCTTAAAAAAAAAAAAAAAAAAAGTCATTTGCCTTACAACCCACAAACTGATTTCTCTTTGCGTGCACGCAGATCCAGAAGAACCGTAAGAAGTACCTGGCAGAAGAGGAGCAGTGGCAGCGGAGGCAGAGTGCTTTCCGCAGGGGGGTGTCTGCCCGGCGCTCTGCCTACGCCTTCTCCCACCAGAGGGGATACGCCGACCTCATCGCCTCGGGGCGCAGCATCCGCAAGAAGAGAGCTCCGCTGGATGCAGTGCTGGGCAGCACCACAGGAGGCACAGGAGCTGATGAAACAAGCTGATTCACTGCAGTTCCGGAGAGGTTTCTTATCCAAATGACTGCACACACACACACACACACACTGAATATTAAACTCAGGATATTTTTTTTTAAACAGAGTGGCATAAGGATATCTGATTTTTGTGCTTTAGAACAACTTCAGTTTGCTGGAAGCGTGGAAAAGCCAACAACGTCCTCCAGAGCTCCTAATCCTTTTGCAGCAGTGTAATGTGAAACTGAATGATGGGTGTGCTGCAGTATGAAAAGGGCGATGTGGCGACACCTGGAATCGAAAACTTTCTTCCACGTTTTTAACATTATGTTGGTATAAAATTGCAGCTACATTTCATATTGACTCTGAAAACAAATGGCTAAGCAACAGTTGACTCTGCGTGCACCATTTTGTTACGTTTTATGGGGATAAAGACTCAGGGGTTGATCGCTCCTGAGAGAGACATGGACACTGTCGCCTGAGCTGTACACATCTGGTGACAAACCTGTAGTCAGTGTCAGACTGAGGTGTTCTGATGCTTGCAGGTGTTTCTGTTTGTTGTTATTCCTTCGGTGTCTAACTGCAGCTCGCTGCACGGCATGGAGCAGCTCTCCTTGCACCTTGTTGTACAAGAGCTGTGCCACGATGCCTTGCACAGCTCATTCCTTGAATTTGCCTGCAATGAAGAAATCCAAATCCATCATTACAGGTCTGTTTCTCACTTGCTGTCTTTCTGCTCAGCTGTGTAGATGTCTTGTTTCTCACGCTGTGTGTTTGTTAATGGATGGCTGTCCCAGGAGCACTGCCCTTAGCTGGCACTTTGCTCTTTTTGGTTTTAGGTACAGCTGTTACCATTACAACCTGAAAACGGCTGCTGTAGGAAAGGTATCACGTACCATTCTTGCAGTGTACAAAGTGTTTTGTGATCTCTGTGCTTGCAGGTGTGTTCCCTCGTGTGTATGAATGTGCAGCTGTTATCTACTGCTGCCTCCGGCTGAGGACGATTCCTCCAATGCTTTTATAATGAAAATCGTGGTACACAGTTATTGTCCAAAGGAATGTACATTTCAAACATGTGATGCAAATAAACGCAGTGAAGTTTTCAGCTTCTCTTCTATGAGGCATATGGGTATCAGCGGGTGAAGCTGGGGCAGTCTGCAGTGAGAGGGCATGCAGCCCAGGGGCAGGGCTCCTATTCCCATCTGCAGCAGCAGGAAATCTTAGCATTTAGCTCAAGAAAAAAATCAAAGCAGACGCTAAAACAAAGCAAAACATAAGTAATTTCTAAGTTTGATAATAACCTCTGAAGGTGTAAATAGTGCTGGGAAATAGACAGCTACTGGAAACACAAATGTGGCATTTTGTAGCTAGCTAAGCCAACAAAGGCAGCTGCTGGGCTTTCAGGGCTGTACTTTCTGATAAGGCATTTCTGTACAAGGCCTGTTGGAGTCGGAAGTTAATTACGAGCAGTAAGATCCATCCGTCGTTCCTGTGACATTGCAGTGGCTAAACACTTTGTTGTCACTACCATGTTACAGTTGTTCACTTTAAAAGGATTTCTAGAGATCTCTAGTCCAGTCCAGGGCTCAGAAGAGAACCAGAGCTCCAGTGTTTGGCGCATGGAATACACCCAAGAATGGCAATCCCACACCCTCTCTGTGTCTCTGTTATAATAGCTGAGTACCCTCAGGGTAAAATATTTCCCCTAGTATCTCATAGAATTTGCTTATTGTAACTCACGTCCCTTCCTGCTTGTCCTACTGCCAAGATTTATTCTGTGTTTATTATTTCTTATAGCTAAGTTGGATAAGTAAACATGAGTGTGTTACTGCTGCTATTCCAGCACAAATAAGTGGAAGGGTTCTTCTTCAGATGGAGTTATTTAGAATCAACTTTTTAAAGGTATTTTTGTGCAAAAGTACAAAAAATACAAATTTGAAGCCAAAATCACCTTTGTCTCCAGAACCTACAGATATTTTTTTTTAGGAAGCTGGCAGACGGTGGCTTTAGACCAGATATTAAGAAGAAATTCTTTGCTATGAGGATGGTGAGACACGGGAGCAGGTTGCCCAGCAAGGCTGTGAATGCCCCATCCATGGAAACACTGAAGGCCAGGCAGGATGGGGCTGTCAGCAGTCTGATCCACAGGGAGGTGTCCTTGCTTATAGCAGGGGGTTGGAAATAGGTGATCTTAATGGTTCCTTACAACCTAAACCATTCCCTTCCACGATTCTGATAGGCAGAAAACCCCAAGAAGAGAGTTAAACCTCCGGTTAGAACACGTGTGGCAACCCGCGTGCAAGAGAGTGGGCGGGGCTACGCGAGTGGGCGGGGCTACGCGAGGGGGCGGGGCTGACGCGAACGGCGGCGCTTTGGCGCAGAGCGACGGAAGCGAGGTGCGGCTATTTCCGGTCTGCGGCCATGGCGGGGGAGGTGATCGGCAGTACGGCGGCTCTGGCGCTGGGTGAGGCGGCGGGGCAGTCGGGGAGGTTGGGGCGGTCGGGCACTCAGCAGAAGATGTTGGGGGCAGCCTGGAGCCGGTGTCGCGGGGCTTCTCGGAGCTTCTCGGAGGATCGGCCCGCGGAGGCCTGTCCATGCCGGCCCCGAGCACGCGCTGCGATGGGGCGGCACGGCGCCCCTGGGCGCGGCCTGGTCTTGGCATGTGAAGAATTCGGCTCTTGGAAGGGAAAATTGTCACAGCTGCGCCAAATACGGTGACTTTGTGTGGGGCGCAGTGGAACCCTGCCGGCGGCTGCGTCATGGCAGAGTGTCACGCACGCAGCTCAGCTTTTTTCAGGTTAGAATTGTTCTGCGTTTAAGTAAGAAGAAAACAGACAAGAGTTGGGCAAATAACGCGTTTCTGTCCAACCCAGGACTTCAAACGCGGATTTTGGCAGTTCACGGGGAACAAAGAACAGAGCGTATGTCTGTGGATGACTATATGTGCTCAGTTATCTATCCCTATATCTACACACACATAGGTACAGCTGTAGCTGTGTGCATAAAAGCAGATGTATACAGGGGGCCTTGGTGTGCTGTGATCCCTGCAAACTGAAACCAAACCATGGAACCTTGGACACAAGGGTTCATTCTGCTCTGCCCTCGTGAGGCCCCATCTGCAGTACTGCATCCAGGTCTGGAGCCCTCAGTGCAAGAAAGACAGCTGTTGGAGAGGGTCCAGAGGCGAGCCACATTGATGATCAGGGGACTGGAGCACCTCCCCTACAAAGACAGGTTGAGGGAGCTGGGCTTGTTCAGCCTGGAGAAAAGAAGGCTGCGGGGTGACCTCATTGTGGCCTTTCAGTACCTAAAGGGAGCCTACAGACAGGAGGGGAATCAACTCTTTGAAAGGGTGGATAACTGCAGGACAAGGGGAAATGGTTTGAAGTTGAGGGAGGGAAGATATAGGTTGGATGTCAGGGGGAAGTTGTTTGCTGTGAGAGTGGTGAGGTGCTGGAACAGCTGCCCAGAGAGGCTGTGGATGCCCCGTCCATCCCTGGAGGTGTTCAAGGCCAGGTTGGATGGGGCCTGGGCAGCCTGGTCTCGTATTGAATGTGGAGGTTGGTGGCCCTGCATGTGGCAGGGGGTTGGAGATTCATGATCCTTGAGGTCCCTTCCAACTTGGGCCATTCTGTGATTCACACTGCAGCAGTAGGCACGTGGGCAGGGCTGTTGGCCGCACAGGTCTCACTCTCTGGTGTTTGCTGGCAGAGGGAGGGAGGTTTTTCTGTCTCTTTAGTGATGCAGTTGTTAGCTGTGCTTGAGCCAAATGCTGGCCTGAGCTGTCTGAGCTTTCTTAGCTTGTTCCTGCCTGCCTAGAAGTTAGTTAGTTGTAAGAAGGCAGCTCCATCAGACCTGGTGTGCATCCCTGGGTGTGTCTGTTTTTCACTTGTCCTTTACCATTGCTGATTTTTCGGTTTTTCCTTGAGTAACTGCCTGATATTTATGATGTGTTACAGAAGAGTTGTATGTTTCTGAACGAGAAGGCAACGATTCCTCTGGTGATGGAACGCAGAAGAAACCATTCAAAACTGTTTTAAAGGTAAGTGCAGCAAATACACTCTTTTATCTGAGCGGGGTGAGCATTTTCAGCTCTGACCAAGAGCTGCATTGTCTGCTTAGTCTCTCTAACAGAATTACTTTAGTTCACTTGCAGCACCACTGATTTTTTTTTATCCCTCACATTTTTAGGCTTTGATGACAGCAGGAAAGGAACCATTTCCTACTATTTATGTGGATTCACAGAAGGAAAATGAGGTACTGCAACGTTTGAACTTCCTAATATAAATTGTTTTAAAGTTTCTTTGCGTGAAGGGCCACAGTTGTAACCTTCTGTCTTCTGCTCTCTGCTTGGATTGATTTAGAGATGGGCCATTATTTCAAAGTCACAGATGAAAAATGTCAAAAAACTGTGGCATAGGGAGCAAATGAAGAATGAAGCAAAGGAGAAGAAAGAGGTAGGTTGCGAGTGGTGCCAAGTTGGAGGAAGTAGCTTGTTCAGGGAGTAGATTTAGTAGCTTGGGAACAGTGGTAATGGGAGGAGGGTTGAACAAGATGATCTTGTAGGTCCTTTCCAACCTTGTGATTCTGTGATTCAAGCATGCTGCCTTTCCTTTGCAAAAACAATAGATATCATTAGTGTTGTTTTCCCCGTGCCATAAGCATTAGTTTGTTCTTCACCTTTATAATTGCTGTATGTATGATATTTACGGCTTGTCCTTGTTTAGATGGGGGCAAGCAAATGGGTGAAACTGAGTGAGCTTTGAGTTACCACCATCTGTTGGGTTTAGGCTTTCTGGGAAAAACCAGAAATGCTGCTGTGCAATGTTTCTCATTCTGGCCTTGAATTAAGGGCAGGCCTGTGCACCAGCATTTTATGACATCAGTATTTGTAAGTGTACATTACAGTCCCTACTTACAAAGCTTGGTCACAATTGCTTAATATTTTCTTCTTCATCTCAACTAGGCAGAAGATCTACTGAGAAGAGAGAAGAACCTGGAGGAAGCCAAGAAAGTTGTTATCAAGAACGATCCCAGTCTTCCAGAACCAAAATGTGTGAGTAAGATTTGGGATGCTTGGTACATGGCTCTGTTTCAGCATGTTGTCTGTACAAAGGTTGGTTCTCTGCTCTGTAGTTCTGGCATCTGCTAGAGGCTGCTGTTGGCCTCCTAACATAATTTCATTTTTCTGGTTACTGATATATTCCGGTATGCAGACTTGGGTCTTCCCACCCAATGGGTATCTGAACTGTTTTGATTCATGCATCAGGCTATTTTGTGTCAGTATCTGCTGGCAGAGGCTGTATTTCTGTTTGGATTAGTTTTGCTTTTGCTGGTCATTGTAGTGGAGAGTGATGAAACACTGCTGATCAGAGGACATAATTTAAGTCACTGAGGCATGGAAAACAGTTCCTGTTTGCTGTTTGCAAAGTTCTGCTGCTTTTGGGGATTTGTTGCCTCAGCTACACATCTGGATATGCCTCTGTCAGGTCCATGTTTGGTGCCTTCTGCTTCTTTTCTATCTGTTCTCAACTATTAAATGTCTTCAGAAATTAATCCAGAGAGATATACTCACACTTCAGACTGCAGGAGAAGGTGTTTGAGGCACCCTTTCTAAATTTTCTGCTGATTTAATTGCATCTGTGATGGCAGTTACTATTTTGTGGAGGAAGATGTCACACACACATGTACTTAAAGTAACTGTGTAGAAAACTCCATCTAAGTAGTGAGCTGTGTTCCTCTATTTGATTGTTTCCATTCCTTGTTTTACAGGTAAAGATTGCTGCTCTGGAGGCTTACAGAGGCCAGAGAGTAAAGATTTTTGGCTGGATTCACAGATTACGTAGGCAAGGTAAGCCACAAGTTCTTGTAAGGTGCCAAACCTTTGCAGAGAGGTGGAACAAATTCAGTAGCCATCAGAGCTCACATTGAATAAAACAATGCTTACTCTTAAGTTTTCAGACTGTCATGTATGTGGCCTTGTTGGTATATCATACTGATCAGTCCAACGTTGACAAATTCTGCATATTGTATGAGGATGGAGACAATTCTTAGTCAAAAATTTTTGAGATATTGGATTTGGAGCTCTGTCCTACAACATTTCTTAAAAGACTTATTTTGTTTTTTAATCTAATCCTGCAGACTAACGAGTTAACTAGCACCTGCTCAGCATGATTAACAAAAGAGAATTTTCTTTAAAGCTAGGTAAAGCGGCATAAACTCTTTTAAAAGTATAACAAGTAAAACTTGCTTTCAGAATGATTGGTGGTCATTTGCAAGGTGGCATTTGCTGAGAAGTGACAGACTTGTGCAAAACTTTCTAGTACAAAGCCTGAAAACTGTAGGCTGCTTATGCAAAAAAAAAAAAAAAAAAAGTCCTTAAGGGTACGACAGAGCTGATACCATTACAGATGGTATTTTTTCACATTATCACTCAAGGACTTGACCAAGCAGATACACAGATACACACCTGGATATCTCAGATCTTTTCTAGAAAGTCAATCTTTGGGTCAGAGGCTGCTGCAGGGAAGTGGATAACCAGGGTGATATCACTTTATCACTTCAGGTGTAGCTTGGGCCTTTGTGTACAGCATTACAGTTAAACAGATGTGTGGTTCTCTCTAGACCATAAGATTATGGCAAGACAGCACAATCTGAGCCATGCTGAGCTTGGAGCATGTTTTTTTCTTGCTATTTCTATAACTGAGCTAATACTTCAGTGTTTTCTTGGAACATGTTCGTAGTTTTTCTTTAATAGAAAAATATAATGGTGGTCCTTCTGCAATAATCTGCGCAGCAGTGGGTAATGTTTTTTTGGACTTGGATCTTTTCATATGGATCAGTGAATACATCTGAGGTTTGTTTTTTTTTTCCCTCTTTTTAACCAGGAAAAAATTTGATGTTCATTGTTTTGAGAGATGGCACAGGTTTTCTTCAGTGTGTCCTTTCAGATGCATTGGTAAGTTACATTCATAGAATTGCAGAATCACAGAATGGCTCAGGTTGGAAGGGACCTCAAGGATCATGAAGCTCTAACTCCTTACTGCAGGCAGGGCCTGCACATTCAATACCAGACCAGGCTGCCCAGGACCCCATCCAACCTGGCCTTGAACACCTCCAGGGATGGACGGGGCATCCACAGCCTCTCTGGCAGCTGTTCCAGCACCTCACCACTCTCTCTGTGAAGAACTTCCCCCTGACATCCAACCTCAATCTTCCTTCCCTCAACTTCAAACCATTTCCCTTTGTCCTGCAGTTATCTACCCTTTCAAAGAGTTGACTCCCCTCCTGTTTATGATTGAATTCTGTTCTGTTATTAAATAATTGAAATTCTTCTAAGCCTACTGATTAAATTCTATCATTGTGAAGTGGTATGTCCTGAAACTAGAGAGTTTTTTTTGTTAGTGTGAGTTAGCTCTCTTGTCTGTGACTTCAATAGATCTTATGGGAAAACTGAAAATTAGGAATTAACTGTGTCTCTTTCTTTCTCTCTGTAGTGTCAGTGTTACAACGGGCTCCTTCTCTCTACAGAGAGCAGTGTTGCAGTGTATGGCACGCTGAACTGTGTTCCTGAAGGCAAGCAGGTAAGGGAGCTGGATGGGGCTCTGTTCTGGTTCTCCTCTTTAACATTTTCTCATTTTTCTGAGAGAAGGAAGAGCAAAGGTGGAAACGTTGAATGATTTCTGGATGAATTTGGTTCAGAAAAAAAAAAAAAACAACTTGCTAAAGCTGTTGCTGTGTTTGCCTTTCAGAAATTAGCACAGTCTCCTTTCCTTCATTGCATTTGCAACTATGATGTCTAAAATTAAATGCAGGCAAACAGGGATCAAATACATTTTTTAAACAGTTTTCGTGCATTTGATAATTTTAAGCTACTCATTTTTTTGTTACTGCTTGTGATGGTATATACCCTGAAAGCATCTTGGTTTTCGGTCTTGTCACTGCAGTGTAATGCTTTTAGTGCAGACATCCACCAGATTTATCAAAATCGTTGATCTTGAAATGAAAAAAGATGCCATTTTGTCAGGCAGAGGCCTGCAGCTACCCACACGGGGGAGCTGCTGAGAGCAGCGCTGAGCCCTGGCCCTGGGGTCTGCTTGCTGGATAGCAGCAAACAGCATAGGGGAAAGTGGCCAGCATGAAAACTGCTCTTTTCATGTTGTGGTGAAGTGCTGACTTAAAGCCATCTGGCCCATCATGGAAATCTGATGTGAGGTCAGGCTGCCAACTGTCTTGTCCACGTGTGTTTGTGAACATCTCCAAAGAAGGAGATTGCACAGTCAGCAAGGTCCATTCTCCAGGATTTCACCACCCTTTGTTACAGCCAATTGAAATCTCCTGTCCCACAACTTGAGACATTTGCCCCTTTCCTCTATAACCACTCATTAATTAGTTGAAGGTATTAAGAAGTTTTCCTTAGTCTAGCTTTCTGTTCTTCGAGATAAATAAACATAGCTGTCTGTGATGCATTACACTTAATGCATCTGGAAGCTTCTACTTATCTGTCAGTAGTACTCAATCCCATTCACGTTAAATCTGAGACTTGTGGTGGTTTCCACACAGCATTTGCAAGGGTGATATGATCAGATTACTAAACAGTCACTTTGATACCACTATGCTTAGAGGATTTTAGTATGTTTTGTTTAAACTGGATTGCTGTCTCTGCCACAGTGCCAGATGGAAGTAAAAAATGCACTTCTGAAAGTTCTGTTTCTCTTTCAAATTGTCAGGCTCCAGGAGGCCATGAGCTGAGCTGTGACTACTGGGAGCTTATTGGTCTGGCCCCAGCAGGAGGGGCTGACAATCTCCTCAATGAGGATTCAGAGGTTGATGTCCAGCTTAACAACAGACATATGATGATTCGAGGCGAGAATATGTCTAAAATCTTCAAGGTGCGCTCCATGGTGGTACAGGCCTTCAGGGATCATTTCTTTGCCAATGGATATTATGAAGTAAGTATATTTGCCCTTCTTGGCAAGTGATTGCTTTAAGCTCCTTACTTTAAGGCAATCTTTTTTCTGGAAAGCCTTTACAGACTTCCCCATTAACCTGAAATGGGGAGAAAAAGGTTGTTTCATAGGGAACCATGGTGTGATTGCTTTCATAGGTATAGATCTCAAAGATGTATGGACACTTCTGAGGTGTATAAATGTTACAACATGATTCACAAACGGCATGAATACCTCTTTCTGGGGTGCTGAAAAATATCAGAATGAAGTGCTTGTGTGCATACATACCAGACTTCTGTAGATGGTGTTCTGGAAGGGTGTGCCTTACATCACCGCTGTAATGCATTGTCATCATTATCCTTAATTATCCTTAATTCTTTGTTTTTTACAGGTCACACCACCAACATTAGTCCAGACACAGGTGGAAGGAGGTTCAACCCTATTCAAGCTGGATTATTTTGGCGAAGAAGCCTACTTAACACAGTCATCTCAGCTCTACCTGGAGACCTGCATTCCAGCACTAGGAGATGTTTTCTGTATTGCTCAGTCATACAGAGCTGAGCAATCCAGGACACGCAGACACTTGGCAGAGTATGGAGAATCTTGTACTTCTTTGTTATTTATGCATAAGTGAATTTCTAAATTGGGGGAGTAGCAGGTGGCTGGATGATAGAAGACAGCAGAATGCAAATGTGGAACAGCTGAACAAAAGTATATTTGGGGGTAACTCCTGCTATCAGTGAATGTTCAGCTGGTCATTGATATTCAGTAATTGAGGATTTGGTCAGCAGAGCTGATGCATTTGTAGGAAACTTTGTCTTTTTAGAATGCACAGTTCATACTGGTTGTTTGGGGTTTTTTTGTTTGGTTTCCTTCACAGAGTAGAAGTGGGAGAGCTGAAAAGGGGGACTAAAGTGGTTTTTGTGTATTTTCTTACAAGATTTTTTTTCATAGCTAAAAATCTGTTGTTTGTGTGTGGTTATGTAATATCATGACCTGATGTTTCAGATATACTCATATTGAAGCTGAATGCCCTTTTATAAGTTTTGAAGACTTGCTGAACCGTTTGGAGAACTTAGTTTGTGATGTAGTTGCCAGAGTCTTGACATCACCTGCAGCAGGCTTACTGCTTGACCTCAACCCGGTAAGCAAGCAGTGGTGTGGGAGCCATGAGTAACACAGTCTGGTCTTTGGCTTTCCTGGTCAGCCTGTTTACCTAGGGGAGACAGGGCATGGCAGTGGGCTCTGCTTACATAAAAGGAATTTAAAGTGACATCAAAGAGTGAAAATGCTGCAAGGCTGGCAATGACTCTTCCAGGAGCTGGAGACTGAGGGGGAAGAATTTACGTGGCTGATATTGTCCAGGAACCAGCAGTGTGCTGGCATTTATTGTGTACAGTACCAGTGGAATAAAAACCTCTATCCTAGAGCTCATAATAATGATCAGCTGGTACTCACTGATCATACACAAGTAAGCAGTGGAATTCTGCTGTTGTACATTTATTCTGGAAGGTGAAGCTTTGTAAAGGTGTCTTCATTTTGTTAGAGACCTTTGTCTCCTGCTGCCTTTGCAAGGAAAGTTGGTAGTCTCTTAAAGCCATCTTATCTCTTGTCACCAGCTTTCCTCTCAGAGCACATACGTTCTCATCCCTGACATTTTGACCTGTTTTCCTGATAAACATTGGGAGGTTCCATTTTAAATTTGATCACAGATGAGCAGGAGGTATAAAGAGTAACCCATCCTATGAAGTTCCCACAAGAGCAAATTCTGTATCAGTTCACTTTTGCGCAGGGAAGCAAAAGTGCTTTTTTGTGGCATTGGTTTTTGGAAGCCCTACAAACTGCACTGTTTGCAACATCAGTGTGTGTGATGAATGCAGACAGAAAGAAAACAGCTTTGAAAATGCTTCCTGCCCTCCCTCTCCTGCTGACTTTTTCAGCATCTGTTCTATGAGAGACGCTGGACTTGGAAGATGTTTTTGTTTTGTTTTAGTTTTTCAGTACTTCTAAGCTTCTAAGTAATAACTTTTTGATGCTTGACATAGAGTATTGTGTGTGCTCTGACTGAGGAAGTGGACTTGTTGATCAGCTAGAAAGATAAATCTTAGAATGCCACTCTTCTAAGTGTTGGGATCTCTACTCTTGTTTACAGAAATTCAAGCCCCCAAAACGTCCTTTCCGACGAATGAACTATGCTGAAGCAATTGAGTGGCTAAAAGAACATGATGTGACGAAGGATGATGGTAGTTACTATGAGTTTGGGGAAGTAAGTCTATCTGAGGCTCTTCAGAAATTGAAAACAAAATCCCTCAGCTGTACGCTGAAGGTGTATAAATCCCTTGGAGAACAGTGTTTGGACCATGATGCCCTTGTGTTTACTGTTTCCATGCGAATCTGTTGTGTTTTGCTTGGAATGATAAAGAGTAAAATTCTCATCCTGTTTATGATGAGTTTTGCTGTAAACCTTTGAGAGGCCTGGATTTTATATGGACTGTTTTGTTGCATTGCACTTGCACCGGGGAATGTAAATTTGGAGGGGGAGTTAGGGTTCCATGTAATGCCTTTGGTCCCTAGAATCAAAACGTGAGTTTTCCTTCCAAAGCCTGTGGATGTGATGCTAGGCACAGCATTGGGTGGCCCTGCAGGGGCAGGTGGGGTACGCCAGCCAGCCTGAGTTTTTTTTTTCTTAAGACCCATGGAAAACAGTTCCAGGGAGGAAAGAAATTAAGCTGTTCAGTGTTTGTTAGTTGTGCCCAATTTTCTATGTGGATTATTGGGTAGAGTTGAGTTTCATTGATCAGATTTACTTTTTTTTTTTTTTGAGATCTGTATGTTTTTTGTATATATATATATATACACACACACACACACAGTTTCTTGGCATTTTCTTAAAATATTTGTTTTAAAAATATATATACATCAGGATGAATGCTTCAATTTATGTGATCTCAAAATGTCTTTTTCCACTTCCTCCCTGATATGTTGTGGGTCTTGAGTGTTTTTGTTTTTAAATATTAATAGAGCCTTTTTTAACCTTAGGATATTCCTGAAGCTCCTGAGAGGTTCATGACAGACACCATCAATGAGCCAATCTTGCTGTGCCGATTTCCTGCAGAGATCAAGTCCTTCTACATGCAGCGCTGTCACGATGATCCCCGGCTTACAGAATCTGTAAGTTCATGTTTTACATAGTGTTACCTTTTAAATAAAGTGGGGATATCTACTTGAATGAATACTACAGGAAAACTTTGGTGAGTTCATACTAGAATTTGTTCTGAGCATCTCCTGGTGTGACTTTGTTGGTGCAACAGAAATAAATGAAACAACACTGAAGTGCTTAAATGTCAAGACATCACTGTGAGCTTATTTTTCGTTGCCCTCTGATTGGTGACTCCTTAGGGGTTGTATTGTCTGCAAACTAGCTGTCTGGCAGCCAGGAGGAGTGGTGGATGTTAGGAGAGCTACTGCTTTTGTGGTTTAGCAGTTCAGTGTCACCAAGAGTATAAAAGATTAAGTCGGGGAACATAGTGAGTTGATTCCTGCCATCAGTTAATTGAGTCTGGAAGAAATTGCCTCTCTTCTGCTTTGGAGACTTGAAATTGCATAGGAAAATGTGTTGTCTTTTAAGTTTGAGCCATCTTTCCTGCATGTTCTGAAGTTGTAACAGTATGGTCTCCTGTTGTATTTTGTAGGTTGATGTGTTGATGCCTAATGTTGGCGAAATTGTTGGAGGCTCTATGCGTATTTGGGACAGTGAGGAGCTACTGGAAGGCTACAAGAGAGAAGGCATTGATCCCACGCCGTATTACTGGTACACTGATCAGGTATGTAAAACAGGTTCAATGTGCTGCTTGTCATTTTCTTAAACATTTTTTAAGATGATGCGATCTAAATTGGAAAGATTTTTTTGTGGCCAGAAGCAGATAGTCACTTAACTAAGGCCAAAATGCAATGGATGATAATTTGCATTCTGTTAAAATTGCTTTTCTTTGCTGAAGTGGATGCTGCTCATGCCAGATTGCCTTCATTGAACTGTGCTTTGCAGGTACATTGCTTATGTAGTGTCTTCCATACCGTGCTACATTTCTGAAGCCCTTGTATTTGCATAAAGGTACACTGGTCTTTTCAGACTCAAATAGCTCTATCTCATTTAATGAAAGGAGAAAAGGGTGAGGTTGGAAAAATGTCATTACGACTTCCTCCTTCCATTTTCGTTTTCTAATCCTTACTTTGCCCCAGGAAATTCAGGAACTGAATGCTGAAGATATCTTGCCTGAAAAGAGCATCGTCTGTATTCCTCTTCATTCATGCAGAAGGTGGTGCTGGAAGGGTTTTTGCTTTAATGTTTTTGGTTTTTGCTTTGGTGGTATCACTGCAAAGTGGCATAACAAGCAAATGCTTCATCTCTGTGTTTTTCATTTCACAGAGAAAATATGGTACGTGTCCTCATGGTGGATATGGTTTGGGATTGGAGAGATTCCTGACCTGGATTCTGGATAGGCACCACATCCGAGATGTCTGTCTGTACCCTCGCTTTGTCCAGCGCTGCAAACCATAGCCGTCCTGGTGACAAACTCCTAAGAAATCAAGGAACTGATGTTTGGGAACGAATGATACGCTCTGCTTAACCTGTCTAAGAACAAGACTTTTGGCACCCTGTTGTTCATACATTCACTAAATTGGTGTGTGAAAAGTAAAATTAAAAAATTCTTTTTTTTTTTGAAGTAAAATGCTACTAATTAACTGGAAGAAGGCCTAGAAAAAAAAAATGTTAGGTGCATTTGTCAACAGAAAAACAAATCTTGGTAATCTGGCATTTAAAAAAACAAGATACACTTCTGCTTTTAATTTCTGTGCTTTATTTAAAAAAAAAACACACAGGGCATCTAGTTGTTTTTAGACTTCTCTTTTCTCTTGTCTTTTCTTATTGGAGAAACTGGGGATTCAAGCTTTTTAAATTCCTAATCCTGACCTCTGAGAATGATTTGAAGAAACATCTAAATAGGTCAATGAAGTGTTTAAAAAAAAAAAAAAAAAAAAAGGAGGATAATTAAGTGGTGCATTTGTTTTATTATCTTTACTGCTTTTAATGGAAATTCTGTTTGAGATTGTTCAGTTGCAAGGTATGTAGTACTGAGCACTAAATTCCACTGCAAGAGGCTTCTGTTTTTCCCAAATTATTTATTGGTTAGAAATTATAAGACTCGCTGTGAGGTGTGCTTTCCTACCTTTCCTGATTCCTGTGGATGGAGTGCTGCGGTGGGACCACACGCACCCAATGTGGGCTGAGTTACAGGAGGAGAGGACATGTTCTTGTATAACTGTCCGTGGACAGTGGAATATGTGCAGTGCCTTTGAAATCAAGGTTATTTCATCCATCAAACAGTAAGCTATTCAAACAAGAAACTGATAACTTTGAAATGTAATTGGATTTCAGCATTGTGCACTGTTACTGTCCTCTCCTGATCATTGTAATTCGAGCACTGCTTTCTCAGTTAGTTGATGCTAAGGGATGTTTTCAATGTAGAACAGTTCCGTGTTTCTTGCTAGCTCAGTTTACTCTTGTGCTACTGCATCTTAGCAGATTCTAGCTGTAACCAAGCTACCAAATAGAATTAATTAAATATTTAATGTGTTGAGTCATCTCTATGCTTTTTAGCCATAAATAATGTGAGTCCTTGTACTAGGGAAAAAAATCAGTAGGTGCATCATTGGCTAACTGCACCAAGACTTTATCCGGATTTGCCATTCATGTTGAGCTACGCAATATACATATTTTTGTAATAAAAGGCTTTTTTCTTCATCTTGCATGCTATTATATAATCTGGTTTAAATCAGCAACCAATAAATTATGGCAGCACAAGTTGGTGTGCAGGACAGCAGTTCTTGATCTGTAACATCTGCTTATTTCCATTTGCTTGGCCTTTACAGCTTAGTTGCTTAATATGTTTCTCCCCTGGTGTAGATAATATCTCCATGAGGAAGAACAGAATTAAACTTCCAAAATACAGAACCATAGAATGCTTAGAGCTGGGAGGGACTTTGAAGGCCGTCTAGTCCAACTCCCCCGCAATGTACAGGGATGCCACAGCTCCATCAGGTTGCCCAGAGCCTGATCCAGCCTGGCCTTGAAAGTCTTCAGGGATGGGGCATCTACCACATCCCTGAGCAACCTGTGCCAGTGCCTCACCGCCCTCATTGGAAGACTTCTTCTTTATACCTAATCTAAATCTCCCTTCTTTAAGCTTAAAGCCACTTCCCCTTGTTCTATCACCACAGACCCTGCTAAAGTCTGTCCCCTTCTTTCCTGCAGCTCCCCTTTAGATACTGCAGTCAGGTCACCTCACAGCCTTCTCCTCTCCATGCTGCACAGCCCCAGCTCTCAGCCCATCCTCAAAGGAGAGGTGTTCCATCCCTGGGGTCATCTTTGTGGCCCTCCACTGGACACACTCCAGCAGCTCCATGTCTCTCCCACAGCACATGTATGTTCTTTTTTTTTTTTTTTTTTGTAAGCTAAATAACTGTTAATTTAGATTGACGCCAGCAGTGCCACTGAAAGCAACATGGCCATTTGCAGAACTGCTGTGCTGGGGCTTCCTGGGGATCACAGTGGCCTTGTGGCCTGCAGGTTGCCTCTTTTGAGTGGAGGATTCAAAGGTGCAGGAGGAAATAAGCATGGATAACAACCAGGATGGTTCTTACCTGCATCTCTTGGAGTTCATACTCCTAACTGGTTTTCCCAGTCCTACTGTGGCTTAGAGACAGAAAAAGACAGCAGATTGTAAGAGCTGCTTCTCACACAGCGCCATGCTTCAGCTGTTCCTCACATTTGCCCTACTTCTCTCTCTATATATATATTTTTTTAATGTGTTTGTTGTCTGGATTTAGAACTGAAGGGATTATTTTAAATACCTACACAGGTGTAGCCAGTCATAAATTCCCTGTGATTTGAGGTACTGTTGCATAGGTGCTAATTATATAAAACAGAAGCAGAAGGGGACAGTGAACTAGTTTGACTGCAACAAGACAACAGAGATTTCTTGCTCCTAAAATGACTTAGGAAATGCATTGTCAGCAAGCTATGGGAAGAGTCCACCCTTACCCAGATGTTGACCATGGTATCAGATGTAATCCCTCCCTTTGGGCTTGTATTGTTTGTGGGGTTGGGATGTTGGGTTTTTTGTTTTTGTTGTTTAATTTTTGTTTTCACTGTTGGTGTTGTGTTTGTATTTACATCTCCTGCCACGCTGACATGCTTGGGATGCTGCTTAATTCAGAATATGTAGGAATTTATGAGCATATTAGTATTTTTTATTTAAAAAAAAAAACAAAAACAAAACAACAACAACAACAAAAAAAAAACTGTCCAAACACTTGCAGTGGTAAGGAGGGAAGAGAGAGGTTGGGAAAAGATACCTCTTGTTGGCATACTGCCATCCTCTCGGCCCGGAAGGGATGAGCTGCTTTGTCAAGGTTAAAAGCTCCGTGTCAGGGAGGAAGGCTGGAGGACTGGCAGGGAGCTCGTGGAAGAGGCAGATCAGATAAGGAGCTTAGAAGGGGACTGAGATGAAAAGCCGTGGAGTCAACTGTAAGAGACAGTGCTGCACAATTCATCATCTGCTCGTGGTGCAGAGGCAGGGCTGGTAAGGCCCAGGCATGGGAGAGAGCACAGAGTTCAGCAAAACCCCGTTCAGAGGGTCCTGCAGGAGGGTTAGGCAGCAGTTGTGGCTGCACCTGCAGCACAGCCCACGGGGGCACAGCAGTGCCGAAGCGCTGCTTCAGAACAAGTCTTGCCCCAGCTCATGCTGGCTCTTTGTTCCTGACTCAGCATCCAGGTGTCATTCAGGTCTCTGTTCTTCAAGGAAAAAAAAAATCAGAGGCTGAAAGATGGTAAAAGCTGCTTGGTTTTACTTCTGTTCCTTCAGCTGTGGTTGTGCAGTGTGTTCTTTTTGTTTGTTTTAATTGTGTTGATTTTGTTACTTTCTCTGTTGATTTCATATTGATAATGATCTTGGGTGTTTCTAGCAGCTCTCCAGAAAGGCAGCTTCCGGCTCACCAGCAGAAAAACTTAGTTTTTAAGCTTTTACTTGGGGCTAATTTAATCACATTTGTTGTTCTGTTGCTTCTGCTCTTATTTAGGCTAGTGGCGCATACTCGGGTCCTTCCCATCTGACTTCATTTTTTGGTAACACAAGCACTCATGTTGTTTGCACTTATGGGTTACATCAACCGAGGAAAGCACACAGCAGCTGCCAGGGAAGATTAGCAGCTTCATCTCGGCTCCTCCGCAAGGTCTCATCAAGTTCACATCCCTTGAGCGTAGTGGCCATTACTGAGAGCACTCCAGGTGCTTGGAATACAATAGCGCCTAATTTTATATTGCTCAGAATGAGCAAACAGTGCTGATCCGCGCTGTTTCATCCTCACGCTCGCTTTCATTTCTCCTCAAAGCACTCCTGCACAGACTGATGGTTAGACGGGGGAACCAACCCTGGCCCCACGACCCTCCCGCACTCGCAGCTCCGAGATCACCGTCCCGTTCCTTTCTGCTCGCCGAAGTCGGACCCGGGGTGCCCGCGAGGGACAGAAGAGAAGCGTTAAAGCGCGGCATTACGGGCCCGGGCTGCAGCGCCCGGCGCGGTGGGGGAATTCGTTACGTCGACGGAGAACGCCGGCTCTTCCCGGGAGCGGTGACGCGGGAATCGCTCCCCACGAGCGCAGCCGCCGCGCGGCACCGAGCATCCCTCCGGCCCCGCGCGCGGAGCGGAGCCCCGGGGCGGCTCCGGGGGCGGCCCCCGCTGCGGCGGGCGTGCGCCGTGCCCGCGGGTGGGCGGGCGGGGCTGGGCGGAGCGGGCGGCAGCGGCCGGCGGGGCCGTCTGAGGGAATGCACGCGGCCGCCAACATGGCTGCTGCCGGCCGGGCGGCGCGACCCCGTGAGTGCGGCGCGGGCGGCCCGGGGGCGGCGGAGCGCGGCGGGACGGAGCGCGGCGGCGCGATCCCGGCTGCGGAGCGCGGCGCGGGGCCGGGAGGCGGCGGGGCGGGCGGCCGCGGCGCGTTACACAACGGAGGAGCCTTTGCGTAACGGCGTCAGCCGCGTCCCCGGGCCGCCGCGCCCCGAGCCCCGCGCGTCCCGCGCCGCAGCCCGGGCCGGGCTCTCCGCGTGCGGGTCTCGCGGCCGGCGCCGAGCGGCGCGGGCGCAACTCGGGCTCCGGAGCGCCGTCTGAGCGCGGCCGCATCGCCGCCCGTGCCGTGAATGGGGCTTTGTGCTTTGTCATCTCTGGAAGGAACTCGAGGCGGTGTTTCAAACGGACCGCGTGGGGCTGGGCGCTGTTTTCGATGTCGGGAATTTAACGCTCAGACGCGTCGGACCGGAGCCCGGCGCCGCGCGGCTCCCGTCGGCACCGCGCTGACAGCGCCGCCCTCCGCGGCCACGAGCGGCCGCCGCGCTGCAGTGCGGGCGGTGCGCGGCTCGGCGCTGCCGCCGTCGGTGCCGTCAGCGGCGCGTCGTCGGGGACGTCGCGGGGGGCATTGCTGGGGAGCTTAACGTGGGAGCGGGCGGCCCGGGACGTGGCGTTGTTCCCGCTGCGGGAGATTCGCACCAGCACGGCTCTCAGAAAAACGGTGCCGTGGGGACCGCGAGTTTCTGGGGATGACAAAAAGCGCTTAGAAAACCGCGCTGTGAGCAGCACGCGGGGAGCGGTCCGCGCAATGGGCAGCGCTGGTACCGAGGAGCGCCGGCCGGGAGCTGCACGTTGTGCACCCAGCTGCTGGGCAGTGTTCCTGGACACCCTGGGCCGTGCTGGATGCTTCGGGCCTCACCTGGTGGCTTCCCCATCTTCCCGGGCCCCTGACCGAGCTCCTGCGTTCTGCGATGCGGGCTGAGCTCATTGATGTGCCCTTGTCTCTCTGCAGTGGTGGCAGGCGGCAGGCAGCTGAGGGTCCCGCTGCGCTGGAGGGGGCAGGTGGCTGCAGCAGCGCCCAGCACCAAGCCCCAGGCCGAGCCAGAAACACGGTAAGTCTGCCACGGGTGGGCACAGCCACAACCCTGTGCTGTCTGTGGGTGAGCAGCCCAGCCTGAGTGGTGCAGCTGGTTGTGTGGCAAAAAGAATGGCTGTGGGGATGGGTCTGGCTTGTGTCACTGCTGCTGAGTGCCCTGAGCCTCGCTGCCTGCGGGACAAAGATCGGTGTGTTTGTTCTCTGCTGAGCAAAATGAAGCGCAGTAGTAAGGCAGCGCAGGAGGCACAGAGCAAACATTGCTGTTCTGGTTTCTGGTTCCTGTCTACTCACCAGTCTTCCTGGAGGAAGACAGCAGAAGCCAAAGTCTCGGCCCACCAGGACAGCCCCAGGCTCCTCTTGTGCCCACCTGGCTTGCCAGACTCTCAGTGCCTGTCTCATGAAACCCGAAGGCCTCAGAAACTGCAAAGCTGTGCTTGGGAAACCCCCATGGAAATGGGGCTGTCAGCCTCGTGTTGGCCTCATATACAAGCTCATGATGTACAGCCAGGTTTTGCTTCCCTCGCTGCTTTGAGAGCAAGGTGTCCCTCCCCAGAAAGGAAGACAAAGCAGTGTTGGCACATGTCCTGCGTTCTGCAGGAGGTGCTGTGTGTTTTGGTCAGCACTGTGGCTGGCGTTCAGCTGAGATGACCCCTGGGCAATGCTCTGCCCCTTCCCTTACCACACAGAATCTCAGAATGGCTCAGGTTGGAAGGGACCTCAAGGATCATGAAGCTCCAACCCCCCTGCCACACGCAGGGCCACCAACCTCCACATTTCATACCAGCCCAGGCTGCCCAGGGCCCCATCCAACCTGGCCTTGAACACCTCCAGGGATGATGGGGCATCCGCAGCCTCTCTGGGCAGCTGTTCCAGCACCTCACTGCTCTCTCTGTAAAGAACTTACCACGACAGCTGAGAGAATTTTCTCTGTACGTTTCCAGTTAATCTCCGTGTTGCACAGTGATTCTCAGACTGCTCACATTTGCTGTTCGCATTTGTTTCATAAGTGTGAACTTTAAATAGGATGCTGCAAAAGACGTGCTGACAGGCAGGCTGACTGTTTTGCAGTTAAAAAAAAAAAAAACTGTACATCACTGAGATTTGAAATATCTCTTTCTTCCATAGGAAACCTAAAACAGGAATCTTGATGTTAAACATGGGAGGTCCAGAAAGGCTGGATGATGTACACGACTTCTTACTGCGCCTCTTCCTGGACCGGGACCTCATGACACTTCCAGCACAAAAGTAAGGAATGCTGTGAACTTGTGCGTTATAATCACTGCTCAGTGCTTGGCTCTGACATTAAACTGTAGTTTGATTTATGTTTGCATTTATTGGGGCTGCTTGGGGTTTGGAAGGGTGATGGGATGGAACATCAGACATGCAGTGCTGTTTTGTTTATAAGCTGGGGTCATTGCCTGCTCTAGCAGATGTGTCTGGGGAAGGGGCCGGGGGTGCCTGGCTTATGACATTAATACGGATCCCTTCTGAATGCCTCAGTAAATTGGCACCGTTCATCGCTAAACGCCGCACACCACGAATTCAGGAGCAGTACAGCAGGATTGGAGGTGGGTCACCCATCAAGAAGTGGACGGCGGTGCAGGGAGAAGGCATGGTGAAACTTCTGGACAGCATGTCTCCTCAGACCGGTACTTCTGCACCCCTCTCTGCTTTCTAACAGCTTATTTGGCCTGATGTGTTCTAAGTACAAGTTCCTGAAGCAACTTTTGCTTCTCAGCTTTAATTGTGAGTGTAAAGTGTTCTCAGTCCTGCTAGGAAATCACAGTGCAGACGTTCCTATTCTCAGTATACACAAAAACATGGGGTCCACAGATGTGCAGGTGTAATTCTTTCCTGTAGTCACTGCTGTGACTGCTGGTGGCTTTGGTTTCAGAGAGCAGCCTGCTGTCAGTATGCATTCATCCCACCGTATTGCAGTGTAGCACCATGAGCTAACAGCCAGCTGTGCACCCACCTTCTCCAGCTGGATCCATTGCATGCTGTGGTTCAGGTGCCCAAACTGATAAGTTTCAAAGCTGCCCTGGTTATAGCCACCCACGGATACCTCTAACACATTTCATCTTGCTAACTGCAGCCACTAGATTGAACCTCTACTCCTTCCTTCTCTTATCAAGAGAGAGTAGGGCATATAGAGACTGGTTCAGTGCATCTCATGGTCACTGTCAGAGAGAGGAGCTCACCTGCCAAAGGCACCCTTGTTTCACTCCTTTTGTTGTGGGAAGAAACTTGGATGACTGTCATAGACCAAGCACGTAGCTTTCAGATATCTGAAGACGGGTGACAGGAGTCTCAGCTCGTGCTTGCACAAATGCAAGGTGCAGGCTCTACTTGAACTTGAAGAAGTCTGCCCTAGAGAGAAGTGATTGAACCTTATATGACAGGAAAAGAGAGTATATCTCATATGAGCTAATAAAGGGACAAGCAATGGAGTGACATTCTCACTCATAAAGGAGGTGGAGGTTTGTGGCTACTTATGAAGATACGCAGTGAGAATGATGGTGATTTGGGACAGCAAATGTCTGCACACACAGAGTAAAACTGTATGTCCATCCTGGCTGTTGATAACAGCCTGAGCTGAAAGGACGGGGCTGCACGGGAGGGGGTCAGGAGTCCAGAGCAGTTCTGCAAAGGTGTGGGTCTGTCTTGTGTTCCTCTGAGATGTCTGTGTGAAGTCATGGGTTGCTTCAGAGCTCTCGAAACTTGCCTGAATCTGTAACTGCTAAGAGACCTAGCAGCAGTTAGGCCCCATTTCAGGAGCAAGGAAGAAAAAAAGATAAGCTTTTGTGGCTGAACTTTGCAGAGCTTGGCAGAGGGATAGTGGAGAGCCCCACTTGAGGAGCAGGAGATAAGGCCTAATGGCTTGATGTGGCTAGAAGCAGATAGTACCTTCGCCAGCAATTCTGGCTGCCCCCCACCAGACCAGGCTGCCTAGGGCCCCTCCAGCCTGGCCTTGGGCACCTCCAGGGTTGGAGCACACACAGATTCAGCTGTGTTCAGTTGCTTTTCCCTAAAGCTCCCAACAAAGTTGACACACAAGTCACTTTTAACTCGCTTGTGGCGGAGTTTGTACAAGTTTTGCTACACTTCAGCATCCGTGTCGCAGGTTGAGCACAGTGGCTGTGGTCTGTATTGCGTCTGACCTCTTGTGGGACAGACAGAGTGAAGCATCACTGCTTTGACAAGCTGGAGAGGCAGGGCCAAAATGGTTTGGCTGCCTGAAATGAGCTATCTGGGGATCACCTCTGTTCATGAAGGCCTTTGCAATGCTTTTTGTTGAGGCAGCAAGCAGGCTTTGAGAGCAGAAAGAATTAATAAGATCACTAAGCTACCCACTGTGCTCCTCACCAATGTGTCAGCTGCAGATAATACTTCTCATCCTGCCACTCCAATAGGAGCACTAAACGTTTGTATTGGAAAAACGGCTGGAGTACGAGGAGCCAAAGAAGAGAGCTCTTTATTCTCTTCAGCTCAGCAGCCGTACAGCATTGCTGCTGCAGGCTGCCTTCTGCATGTACTTTCCAAAATGTTTGGAAGCGTGATGCTGGTGTGTGATGCAGTCACCCTCTGTGTTTGATCATACACATTCACTGATTCTCAGCTGTTTAGTGGAGCCTGTTTCTTCATACTTGGATAGGAGTGGGCTAGAAGTAGGAGATTGGGGTTTGTTTGTTCATCTTAATTGTGTCTGGAGGGTGAAAAGTAATACTCTCGAAAGGCCAGGGTAGAATTCCCCATTCATTCAGCATGCAGCATGTCACTGGTGCCTTCATTCAGACGGTGTTTGGTCTGTTTTTCCCCTCAGATGCTCTTTCTCACTTAATTCCAACTGTAGTCCCTGCAAGTACAGTCAAAGCCTGAAGCCAGGCATGCCTCCTTCTGTGGCATGGAAGGCAGCAGTATTCTAGCAGCTGCAGCCCCTGAGGGGTCAGGCTTGCAACGGTTCTGGAGATAAGGCTCACAAAGTTTATCTGCTGTTCTCAGTGTACCACTCCCACTTACTTTTGTTTGACGGTTTTTGCACAGTCATGCCTGACTGTCTGCAGGCCTTACCTTTGAGAATTCATTTAAAGACTTCAGGTTTTGCCCAGTGGTAACTGCAGTTTTAAGTACTGAATGTGCCAGCCATTCTCTTGAGCGTGTTGGGTAACCTGGTCATGGTACCAGCACTGTCCTTGCTTCAGAACAGCTTGAACCAGGTGTGCATCCAAGCTGAGTTGTGCATGTTAGCGCTGTGTCAGGGCACTGCTCACAGCCCTGAGCCCTGTTAATGAGTAACTTGTGGCTTGTGACTATGAGACATGAAGCTTGTGGCAAAAAAGTAGTATAGTGCATGCTGTTGCTGCCTTGATCTGGCCTTCTGGTGGGGCTGGAGCTTGCAGTAATTTGTGTATTTGCAGCTGGTGAAGAGCTCAAGCTAGACAGGATCAGTAAAGTTTCCTTCTATACACATAAATCAGGCTGCTGATGCACTGACTCATGGGATACGTTTGACACGTTACTCTTTGGCAATGGGACTAAGATCAAGTAATAAATAAACAGCCTCACCAATGTCATCTGGGAACAATATAATTTTAAAACGAAGCTTTATTGTTACAGGCAGCAGTCTGAAAATAAACAGGAGTTCTTCTGCTGTGAATGAGCAGGGCTGGGCAGGCTCAGTGGTCTGTAGGAATAAATCACACGAATATGATGACAGGAAAATCCATGTCTGTTTGTCTAGTGCTGGTATCAAATAGGCTAATGTCTTGCGATGGTAATTAGACTTCAAGAAGATGCATTTTGCCTTTTTCACTGTTTTCAGATTTAAGGGTCCTTGTTATTTCTTACAAGCTGTATTTTAGCTGAGATTCCCTTGTCAGCAGAATGGAAGCTCCCAGGATGAGGGGACCATGATGCTCCTTAGAGTGGCAGCTCTTTGCTGAAGGGGTTGTCATGTAATCCTGATTCTAACTGTAACAACAAATTGAACATTTGTACATGTGTGAAACTCTGCCCTTTGCTGCCTGTGATCCAAGACAGAGCACAGCAACATGAGGGTGCTGCAACAAGTTCCCAACACTGATCATCATTTTTTCCCAACATCTCCTTTCCCATGTTAAACTCCTAATATCTTTGCTCTGGTTTGTCAGAGTTTTGGTTTTAATACCGTTTAAATATGCTCAGGGTCGCCCCTCAGGTGACCTGAAGGCAGCTCAGGACTTGCTGCTTCTCCCAGCTGGGAGCTCTCTTGCCTCCTGCAAAGAGCTAGGGCCGGCTAAACCTGCTTTCTGAATCCTGCCTAAACCTACAGAGTGCAGAACAAGCACAGGACGTCTGCTTCCTTCAGAAACCTGTTACAGGTTTTTTCAGAGCTAGTGACCTGGAAACTATGAAAAAGAGACTTTGGGTTTGTTCTAGAAGCCTCTGTCCTTCACTTAAAACAAAGCAAACAAAAAAACCCCAAAGCTGACAACCCTAAAGATTAGAGTTGGAAAATGGAAAAACCTGAAATGTCCTTGGAGAGGACGGGATTGCCTCCAAAATGAAGTGTTTAAAGGCACAAATATCTTTGTGAAAAACAAACTAACCAGAAACGGAAGAATCTGTGCCTCTCTGAGCAGCCTGAGGCAGCCCCTGGCACTGCGGGCTGGCAGGCAGACCAGGCTCACCAGCGTAGCAGCTGATGCAGATGCATCAAGTGGCAGTTCTGCATCATCTTGGCTTTAACTTTGCCTTTTAAAAGGGTTACCTGGAGGCAAGGAAGTAGAGTTCTGTCTCGTTTTTTTCCATCTACGTAAGTCTGTCTGGTTCTCTACACGGTACTTGTTAGCTAGCAGTTATTTACTGGGAGTTATTGGCAGATGCTTTTCCTGCAGTTTCTCTTCCTGTTTTGTCTGGCAGCACCCCACAAGTACTACATCGGCTTCCGATACGTGCACCCTCTGACAGAGGAAGCAATTGAGGAGATGGAGGATGACGGCATCGAGAGAGCCATCGCCTTCACGCAGTACCCGCAGTACAGCTGCTCCACCACAGGTCAGATCTTGTGAGAGACCTCCTCCGTAGACTTTAAGGTCTTCCGTGTTTAATGTCATTCTGAATTTCATGCGGGAACTTCTTAGCTCGGGATAGCTTTGTGTTTGTTGTAGGATAATATAAACTGAAGCCCAGGAGCACTTCTGAGTAAGCTTTCTCCGTGGAAACTCCAACAGTTCTTTGGTTAAGGAATGATTTAGCAAGTCACTCTCGGCTATAAGATGTTTGTCCTGCTTTGATGCTCTCAGCTGTGATTTAGAGTTGCCTTTAAAACACGTATAGCGTGTTCAGATATTACAGTGCTTTCCTACACGACTGTTATCACCTGACACTCTGCTGATTCCGTGGACAAACTTCTGTTCTCAATTTTGTGTATTTCAGGAAGCAGCTTAAATGCTATTTATCGCTACTACAATAAAAACGGGAAGAAGCCGAAGATGAAGTGGAGTATCATTGACCGATGGCCCACACACCCCCTGCTCATTCAGGTACAGATCTGTGCTAAGCTGGATGGGTATTTCGTGCTAGCTGTTTTGGCATGATAACTTGAGAAAGTGACTACCTTGTCCTAAAGTATTCGTGTTATCACAGCAAAGTTGGCAGGAAGGGACCTCTAGAGGCCATCAGCCTGAATTCCTGCTTAGCAAACATAGACACAGATCTGTCTGTTTGTCAGATGCTCCTAGGAATTAGGACATTTCTAAGGCAGCCTGGCGTGTGGAAGCTGCTGTCTCATTTGTGAGCACATGTTACCTTTTAGCAATTCCTGATCCAGGCTTTGCCTTTTTATTTCCTGACCAGTGCTTTGCCGATCACATACAGAAGGAACTGGACCTGTTTCCACCTGACAAGAGGAAAGATGTCGTTATCCTTTTCTCAGCCCACTCGCTCCCCATGTCTGTGAGTTACATCAGTTACTGTTCTGTGACCATGAGGCCAGAATCTTAGAACTGTAGAACTCAGTAAGGTTAGAAAACAGCTCTAAGATCATCAAGTCAAACTGCCACCCCATCTCCACCATGCCCACTATACCACATCCACATGTTTCTTGTTGTCTGAGTTGAGCTGGAGGGTGTGCAGCTGGCACAGAGGCACAGTGAAACCACCCTTGCAGAGGTGCCACGCAGTTCCTTTGTCAGGGCAGGGGGGTTGTGGGGACACTGGTAGCCAAGCCCTGGTGCCCCTGGCTGCATCCTCACCACCATCCCACACACTTAGTGAGGGTAGGAATGACATAAATGTATTCCTTGGAAGAAAAAGCTCTGGTGTTGATGTGTTGAAGGTGGTGAACCGTGGTGATCCGTATCCACAAGAAGTGGGAGCTACTGTCCAGAGAGTCATGGAGAAGCTGAACCACTCCAACCCCTACCGGCTCGTCTGGCAGTCCAAGGTGGGTGCTGGGGACCCAGCTGGTATTTCTGCTAGGACAGAGTCACAGCCTTGCACCCCAGATCAGTTTTTCCAGCTGTTCTTTATCCATCGTTTCTTGCCTCATTGGTACACTGCATCATCTGAAGTAAATTTTTGATATGTCCCATGATTTCATAACACACAGTTTGGCGGGTTTTTTTCCTCTGTTGGAAGGAAAAATTGAGCACTCATTGGATTTATTTTGTTACTGTAAGATGACCTTGGAGCAATTTTTCAGAAATTGTCCTTGTGAAATAAACATTCTTAACAATGATAGCACATAATCCAAACAGGCTTAATTATTCTTGGTGAAGACTTCTTGCGTTATTTCACGTTTACTATTACTACTGCAAATCAGAAGGAACTGAAGTTTTAGCACAGTCATGTACTACAAGTAGTTGTATGTCTCATGGGCATTGCACTCCCATGCCAGTGTTGTTTTGTTCTTTAAGCTGCATCTAATAGCACATCAGCACCAAATACTTCATGGATAGCTCAGTGGATCCGCTGCATCCTGAATGCTCACATCTTGCAAAGCCAGGGAAACGTGCAGTAGAGGTCTCCTTTAAGATCAACCTGGGGTCTCTTTTGGGAGGGGTTTAAATGGATGGTCAGTGGGATGAATCATAAATCACACACATGTCTTTTTAAAACCTAATAGATAAAGTGAGGGAGTCAAAAGCAGACATGGTATGTCTGCTTTTACCATGTCACAGACGTGGTATGTCTTTGTAAAACCTAACAGATAAAGTGAGGGAGTCAAAAGCAGAGAAATAGCAATAATTGACTCTTTATTAAAAATCTGAGTTGTCCTGCTAAAGAAAAACATGGCTGCATTTTCTAAGAGTGATTTATTGAGGGTTTTTTTTTCCCTCTTACTCTTTACAGGTTGGGCCAATGCCTTGGCTTGGTCCACAAACGGATGAGACAATTAAAGGACTGTGCCAAAGAGGAAAGAAGAACATGTTGTTGGTCCCCATAGCATTTACAAGTGACCACATTGAAACACTTTATGAACTGGATATCGAGTATGCCCAAGTTTTAGCAAACGAGGTAAATGGTTGACAGTTTTTATAACTGTTTGGACTCCCAAATTGTTTTACCTCTTTCAAAATACTGTTTTCTGGTTGCTCTTTGCAGTACGATTTGGGAGATATTTTTTTTTTCCCTATAAATTGAAAATAAATCTAAACTCAAAGGAGTTTTTATAGCAACACAAAACAGGTGAGAATTTGTCTTTCTTGGTTTAACTCTAAACTTGCTTAAAAAGAATCAGCAGATTTTTGGCAGCAAGATGAAATTGTACATCTGAGTTACTTTTACTATATTCGAAAAGGTGATATTTCATTTTATTGTTTTGGGATAGCTTCTGAATGAAGAAGAAAGGGTTTTGGAGGCTAACATTGTGAAGGATCTAACAGACTTAACTTTTCTCCTTGCTTTTCCTTCAGTGTGGCGTTGAAAACATCAGAAGAGCAGAGTCACTTAATGGAAACCCACTGTTCTCCAAGGTATCTTCTTTGATGCAGCAGTTACTGAAGTTAGCAATTGTGTGTTTCCTGCTATACTGTGGATTTCTTTGTGTAGATTTAAAATACTTTGAGTTAAGCACAAAGGATAGAAATCCCTGAACTTAATCAGGGATCACAGAGTGCTTTTATTTGCCACGTAGTTTTAGAAAAAAAACAACTCCAACAACTGAAGTTTTGCTTTGACAAAGAATAATAATTTTTGTATTTGTTAGTAGCTGTCTTTTAGTGGAATATTTATTGTAGGGTACTGTGTCAGCACAGTTTTAAAACAGGATTTTCTCCTGAAAGGCTGGGGGATGGTTCAAAAATAGCAAAGACCGATAGATGTGCATTAGGCAGTCTCACCAGTTTGGGTGACACATGTTCCAGTGTTCCCTGATTTTACGCAGGGAGGTTTGCTCACCGCTGTGTTTTAATTAACTCTCTTTCAGGCCCTGGCAGACTTGGTCTTCTCACACATCCAGTCCAATGAAATCTGCTCCAAGCAGCTGACGCTCTGCTGCCCGCTCTGCGTGAATCCTGTCTGCAGGGAGACCAAAGCCTTCTTCACCAACCAGCAGCTGTAATGGGCAGGCTGTTTTGTGCAGGAACTGTCCTGGTGAAGCAGTGCTTGACCAAGCTCTCCTGTGCTACATCCTTAGTCTGGTAGTCCCAGCAATGGTAGCCTTATAGAGTAGCGAGGAGGATTTCATTTTTTTTTTTTTCTTATGTTTCCTTTGTTTAAGAAGTGTTTTTAACAAGTAGGTTTATCCTGTGAGATGTGGGAAGGTCTCATCTCATCTGATTCTGATTGGAGTTAGCACGAGTATGCACTGAAAAACTTCAAGAATACAAAAAAACAGGGCTTTTATACAGATTGGCTTCTATTTCCTATGCAGGGATTTATTTGTATGCAATTTGGTCATGAGTGCATTAATTTCAGTTTTCCACATTAAGCATACAATTATTTTTGTTTTTATTTAAGGCATAGCATAACTAGCATAGCCACCAGTTGTTTCTTCTGACTTCAGGTGGGTCTGAAGATCAAGTGACCTCTAATGCTTTTTAAATAACATGTCTATTTTTTTAGAACATAAAGATAAGTTTTTGTTTTGTTTTCTCTTGCTAGAAATTTCCTGTAAAAGCTTAGCTGGGATAGTAGAATTCATAAGGTTTGTTTACATTTTCTAGAGAAGAAAACCACTCATCACTTGCAGGAAAACCCCTGCATTTGCAAAGCATACAGAAATAATTCTGGTTGCTGATGCTGCAGAATATGTACAGCACGTGTTTCAAATCCAGCACACGTTGAAACATTTTGGTTCATCTTCTAAGCAAAATGGCTTTTTTATCATTATTAAAAAGGGCTTTTTCTGGTTAAGTAAGTGTAGGAAGTTGGGCTTGTTCTCCAGCAGGTTTATAGATCGACTCTGTGCTTTCTGCTGTGTCACAGGCCTGTGGTTTTTGTGGGATGCTGTGGAGTTACATAGGTACAATTGATCTAGCTTAATTGATGATGCTATTTAAAAGTGAGATGATAAATCAAGAGTCATTTACATTGCAGATGTCCAAGCACATGGTGAGAGGAGGGCAGGCTGCCCCTCACTCTAATGGCTGTGTTCTTAGCATACCTCTGTCAGAAGCTAAATTCCATCTGTTCAATTTCTGGCATCAGAGGTGAGCCCGCATCTGCTCTCTTAGCTCACCTGTGCTTATTGCTTGTTGGGCAGGTATCTGTTTGCATCGAGGCTCCAGCATCCACTCCTAAGCAGCAGCAGTTGCGTGGGGTGAGAAAGCTTTTAGGGCTTAATCAGCACTGACATGCCAGTCCTGCAGCAATGCTGGGTGTTCTGTAAAGTGATGATAGCTCATCATGAGGTTTGGTAATCTGATAGCTTGCTGCTCGGACAGTAATTTTTGCTTATGTAACCGAGGCAGGAGCAGTTTGAATCCCTGATCTTTCAAGGATGGGATTGTTTAAAAAGCTAATAGGCCTCTGTTGGTATAACAGGGACTTATCTTGTTCTGTTTTATGCTACAAGAGTTAACTAGGGGATATTAAAAAAGTAAATGGCTGCTGTGCTGGCCAGCCAGCAGCCTGGGCATTGCCATGGTGCAACGAAAATCTTGCCCCGTGAGCATCCACGGCCCCGTATGCCTCAAGGGTTGACTGAAACCCCTCCACTGCCAGCCTGTAGCTCCCACTGTGGCTCTGGTGAGACAGGCTTAGTCCTCAGCACCAGGGCCTCCTGTGTTGCTGCTGTAGCACAGAAATCTTCCTCTGTCTGAGGTATGTGTGCCTCCTCTTGGGGCAGGAGAAGCAGGGACCTGCAGGTGCCCAGGTGGGAGCACGCTCTCTGCCCAGGGCTGTGGCTTCCAGAACCTTGCTGTGCTTTCAGTGCTCTCTGATTAGCAGAACTGTGTTGTTTTCAAACAGCAGGAGAATCTGTAGGACAGTTTTTCCCTGCCAGTGGACATGAGTAGAGAGCAGACTCTTGAGTGTTGAGTAGGACCAGTGGCATGGCTGCAGGTTGCAGTAGTCCAAAGCTGTCTCTGTTCAGGAGCCTTGGTTGCCTTCACACTTTTCAGCTCTAATTGAGCCTGTCTTGGCACAGCGGGCATCTGAATGCCTGCGTTGCTGCAGGGAGGTTGGCTCCCTCCTGACTTCTGCTCAGCCCCTGGGCTCTGCTCACTGTCCCAGCAGAAGGAGGGAGCAGGAAGCTGATCCCTGCCCAGGTGCAGTTGGCAGGGTCACTGCATGGTGTAGGGCTGAGACTTCCATGGAAAAACTTCAAACCAATGCCAAAAGAATGATGATGTCAGCCGTGAGTGTGGGCAGTGAACACTGGCCTTATGTCTCTCATTGGTTGAAGACCCCTCTCAATCCCCACTTCTTTGTGTGATGCTCGTGAGTGGGTGGCAGAGGGCTTTGTCAAACTTTTCTGCTCCTGCCCCTTTCCTACCACCTGATGGTTGTGGCCACGTCTGAATCTGTGAACTGAAGGTTAACTTTACATGATCGTTGCAGTGCAATAAATACAGATTGGCTTTTTATTTCCATACTGGAGAGAGTACTGAAAATACTAGCTGGCAGTAATTATGAGGCATTACATAAAAGGTATTTAAAATGCACTTTTTAGTGAGCTAACCGCAAGCGAGATAATTACTAAGCGTTTTTAGCCATTGTTGCTATCAGACCATAATGCAGAAATCGCTTAATTTTCCAGCTTTTAGCAGATGGATCACGTCACATACAGCCAGTGGGTTATTTCATTTTCCTGAATTGTTCATTGTGATATCACCCTGTCCTGTTATTTAGCACACATTATTTCATCTTAGAGCAGCACGAAGAGCCTGTCAGAAAGCTTTCTGAGCAAGCTCTGCTCTTATTTTTAATAGGAATCAGTTTTTTCCCCTTGCACTTAGAAATAAATCTGAAAAATGAAACCTGAGAGACTGACAACAGTGGGAATTTATCTGCCATTCAGATCTCCCGATTCTGGGCTTTGTCTGGGGGCATTTCCCACTGTGTTTTTCAGCAGTATAGTGCACTTAACCTTCCTTTGGATGCTTCCAAGCTGGCTGTCCACATCCAAGCCGCTGCCCTAGGTCCTGTCTGTGGTCAGGGGATGTGTTTTGGGGCATTTTCCCCTCCATTCTTGTGCCTTCTTGCCATCCACACTCCGCGGTGCTTCATAGCTGCTGCATTTGGGAGGCTGTACTCTAAGCACTGCTGCTGCGCATTCCGTTTTCCCCTCTGACAGATTTTCAGCATTTGGTGCTATTAACTCAGGACCCGGTCTTGTCAGATCCTGAGCACTGTGCTCTGATTGAGTTGATCCAAGCGCATGGAATTGTCAGCACTGGGGAGGCCGCCGTCCTCTAGCCATAATCTAGCTTGACTTTTCTTTATCAATTATATTCCTCATGCGGAGCTTTGTCTGCGAGTGTTTGTCATTTCCCTTTGCCTTGGCAATGCGCAGCAGGGTGGGAGTGTGGGTGACATTTTTCTCCCTTGGAGTTCTATGAAATCTGGCTGCATTTTAGCAGACAGGACAGCTTCCAGGAGCAGTGCTGTAATACCGAACAGCGCAGGGATAAATTCAGCGAGCTGGGGTCGGAGGGGTTTTCTTTGGAATATTTGGAAGCTCCATCTTGTGTTCCTTTTCTGTCACACCGAGAGAGATGGAAATCAGCACGAAGTGTAAGGTGTAAAGGAGAAAGGTGTTTGACTGTTTCATGCCAGATGTGCACAAATACTTGCGTTTAGTCTACCATGTTTATTTCAGATTCAAGGAGGACTTCCATGTGATGTAACAATTTGTATAACCTTGCTGTGTGTCATGTACCGTAACAATGGAATTTCAATTAAAGACTTTTGGAGGAAACGGCTGATCTGTGTGTCTCAGTGTCTCAGATCTGTGTGTGAAGCTTCGCATTGGTTCCCACCTGCAATCTTTAATCTATTTAGTTATCTGTTAACGGTCTCTAGGCATCTTATTTCTTATGTTAAAAATTAAGTGCTTGATTGATTATTTTTTAGAACAGTGATGAGAGTTGTTGTGTACTTAAGCAGATCCATTAGTGAGCTCTCATTACTGGATGTGACGGGTGGGAGGGAGAGAAACGGAAACGGACGCTGAAGAGTGGTTGGGCAATCAGCTGCCATTGGTTTTGACTGGGGTAAGAGTTTCATTCCAAGTCCATATACCTTGAGTAATTACATCTGCATGTCTTCCAGCAGAAGACAGCTTGTTAAGTTAAACTGCAGCACTCTGCTTCCACTGTCAGAGCTAGCAAGAAACTGAAGCTACTAAGTATGACTTTGGGGTTACTGTCAACTTCATTGTGAGCAGTGTAGCAGAATGGGAGCCTGGGTGGAAAAAGGAGTCCTGGAATGATTTCCTGTGCATCTGAGCCCAAAGCTGCCTAAAGGGAGATTGTTGCTTCCCATACAGTGCAGTGCTGTAGATCTTAGAATCATTGGAGTTAGAGGGGACCTTTAAAGATCATCAGATCCAACTCCCCTGCAACAAACAGGGACATCTACAGCTCAATCAGGTTGCTCAGAAGCTTCAGGAAAGCTTCAAGAAGCACTCGAGAACCACAGCCCAGATCCAAGCATTGCCTGGGCACAGAGCCTGGATCTGCTGAGCAGAAAGCTGCTGCAGCACCAAGGGGAGTGGATTTCTCCTTGAATTCTGCACTGAGCAGAAGCGTGCCGTGGTATCCAGGTTTGGATCCTGCTTGGTTCATGCTGGCTTTTGTGAATGAGGTGCTGGAAGATGTGAGGAGTGCTTTGATAATGGTTGGTGACTTCAAGTTTTAAAAATCATTTGGGAATTTGTGACCTGTTCTTCTGAGATCAAATGGGATCTGTACAGAGATCACGGGGTATGGTTTTTTTTAATTCTTTTGTGTGCTTTGATGTCCAATATCACAGCAGGAATGGCATTTGTTGGTGATTGAGAGAATGACTCCTGTCTTTCTACCCTGCATCAGCACAGTGTTGGTCAGGGTTTTTGGAGCCCCCTTGTCCAGCCAGTATCTTCCTTCCCCACTTCTGGAGCTCAGGACTTGGTCAGCTTTGACCCTGTGGCACCACTCCAACACTTCACACTTACCCTCAGGTAAGTCATCTACTAGACTTAAAAGCTTTCAAGATGTCAAGGCTATTAAGACAAAAATAGTCTGATCTGTGTGCTATACATTATGTTATTATATCATATTTGTGCATACTGCATCATCACATATGCATATGGTCAGTTAAGGATAAGTTTTGTACACTTAATGTGTACTCATATTTTGTACCTTTGTAACTTTGTGACCTATATAATATATAGGTCTTTGCACATGGCAAACCTTGCTGGCTGAGAAAATGCCAGCTTCTCTGGCATAAAGACTTGTGAAAGTGTGTGTAATGCTAATGCTCAAACAAAGCTGGAAGAGCATTCCAAACCCATTGCTTTCTTGTAAATTCTCATATGAGCAGTTCACGCCATGGCCCTGTCGCTTTTAAGGATGATCCATGACGTGTGAACATTGCCCACAACTGAGGCCTAATGGCATTTCTCAAGCAAGTATGTTGCATTTCCAAGGCAGTCCTAAACGAGCACTCAGTGCAATGCTCCTGGGTACCGGGCGCAGCACTCCCACAGCACTTTTATGGCTGAACTATCAGACCGTTATGGTCTCCGATTGTCTTTTACTGCCTTTCATTTCTTCTGCTGTCAGACATGAGGAAAGCAGCGTGTAATCTGATCCAAAATGCCCTTGTTTGTTTTAATCTTCTGGTTTAATATATTATGGCTTCCTGCCATTATGCTGTTTTCAGATGGGCCCTTGAGTCACTCAGTGAGGTTTTATCCGTGCGTGGCATCATCCCAGCAGGTTCCTCCTGCATCACAGCCCTCACTTCCCTTTACTGTGTGCACCAACCTGGCTATTTCCAGCTGGGCACTGACCTTCCTGTGCTGCCCACAGTTGCCCATGCCCATGTTGCCTGCTGTGGCTACTGTCAAGTGCATTGAAGAGGTGTTCTGAGGCTGCAGTCCCAGTGATATGGGAATGACCTGCTGTGGGCTGCCTTAGTTTCAGTGTAGTCACTTACTTTATTTTATTTTTTTGCTGTCAGTGCTCTTGCCCCCACCCAGTCCTTCTCCAGCCCTACGTCTGGGCATGGCATCACTGTCACTGAAAGCATCATCTGAGCCTGCAAGCCACAGAGCATCAGGACAAGGGGAAACAAGTTTAAGCTAAAAGAGGTGAGATTTAGCTCAGATGTGAGGAGGAAATCTTTACCCAGAGGGCTGTGAGGCCCTGGCACTGCTGCCCAGAACTATGGGTGCCACATTCTTGGAGGTGCCCAAGGCCATGGATTGGGTCCCGGACAGCTGAGCTGGGAAGGCAGCCAGCCCACAGCAGGAGGGGCCTGGGGGGCTCTGGGGTCCTCCCAACCCAACCATTCCATGGTCCTGTGATCCTTAAGAATCCTTCCAACCCAACTCATTCTGTCACTCTATGGTTCTTTGATCTTAAAGGACGCTTTCAACCCAACACGAGCCATTCTATGGTTCAGTTATTTTATGATCTGTATTTATTGTCAGCTTTGTGTAAGGGGGATTGAAGTGCCTTCTGAGAAAGTCCATGCTTGTCTTGGCATAGTGGACAGCAGAACTGTGATCCACCATAGATGAATTAATGCAGTTATTTGACATTAATTACAAACTGGGTAGAGCTGACTTCTAATGACGTTGATGCGAATAGAATGAATCCAATGTCAGCAGCATGTGGAGGGCAGACACCAGAGTGGGAAAATGATGATGCTTTGCTGATTGCACATCAAATAGGCATTTTCCTAATGTCTGGCTGGATTGCCAAAGGGGCTGGGAATTTGCAGGAGTTTTAAAGTGCCCAGGACCAAGGGCAACAAACCACTGCCTGGACTTCAGGCAGTGAGCAGCCAGCACCTAGCTCTGTTGGTTACCCTTTGCAAGGACTTGACTGAAGCAATGTGAATTTGTCTAATGGCAGACCCCAGCTCATGGCAGCAGGAGAGGGCTGGGAAGGGAATGAGTATGAATTTTTTTTTTTTTTGTGATTCCATTAACTGCAAGGCTAAAAATCAGTGCTAAAATTGGATGCAATATAATAATTGAAATCGTGCTCAGAACAAGGCTCAGTGCAGCCAAAAAGGTAAGGAAGGAAGTGCCATCCTGCCATCCTTATGCTGCACTGGTTTTGTTTGTGTGTTTGCTTTTTAAGAAATAAACATAGGGAAGTGCTTTTTCTTGATTTTTGGTTCATTCTTTTTTTTTTTTTTTTTTTTTTTTTTTTTTTTTTTTTTTTTTTTGCATTTTGGACACTTATTATGTGAAAGAAAGATTTGTCCATAGCTGGAGGGAAAACAAATGTTCCACTGCAAAAAAAAAAAACCCTTCTCAAGAGCTATGGAGCTACCACGTAGAAATAGCATACTGTTTCATTTTCAGCCAGTCTACATAATTGTGGGAGGTATGTCTTATGTTTTTTTCTTACAAAAGATCTTAACTACACACATGCCAGTGCCAGCTCTCTGTCCTGCAAGTGTTGCAGGCAGTGTGAGTACACCGTGCCACGTGTGATGACCAGGAGTACAGGTGAATGCACTGGAGAATCTGTATGGAATGAGGCCAAGGAGAGAAGGTTTCCTAATGATCCATTGATGAATCATCTGTGAGATCACTGAGTTGCTTTTCTTCATACCTTGTTTTTTTTTTCCTTACTCCATTACGCAATTCACATCTGGCATTAGCAACATAAGCTGCATTTCCCAGATGGCTGTGCCAGCTTTTTTCCATACACCTTTGGCCTGTCCTTGCCCTGCCCCTGGCTTCAGCACAGGGTGATCAGGATGTGTTCAGGACAGGGTCCCTGGATGCTCTGACCTGCACCTGCAGGAGAACCCCCACTGCTCACCATGAGAGTGCCTGGAACAAACAGGGACTGCTCAGTGCACAAGAAAGCACAAGGGTTGTTTTCGTCTTTTATTGAACTTTGGCAAATAATATGGATGTGTGGGTTTTACATCAATAGCTATAAATAAAAATTTTAAAACAATGTAGTACTTGTCATTAGGATAAAGGACATCTATTGGCACAAATCATTGAGTAAAAACCCTTTAATGATAAAATAACATTCACTCTTTAGCTACTTTATTTGTCTGAAAAACTCAGCTTACACTCAGCTCAACATATCACCTTCCACAAAGTTAAAAAAGGACATAAAATGGCATAATAAAATATACCTTGAATTTCATAATACAAGTACCTTGGAAAATTTTGGTAAGCTGGACCGCATACTGCTGAGCACAGCAGCGCCCACTGCCATTGTCTCACACAGCCCTCGTTCCTCTGGACTGAACAATGCACAAGAATTAACGTGGAGCAGTGCAAATACTGTGCTGCGTGTGAGTCTGTGGGGTCTAGTAGTGGAGGGTGGGTTTACTGAAACTAACACTGATTCTACTTATTGCAGAAGAACATATAAAGCTTTTTGGAAGATTAAACACTATTACAATCATTAACTGTCTTACAAAAAGAAAAAAAAAATCCTGTTTAAAATTCTTGTATCTATTACTGTCTTTGGCAGATAAATAAGAAAGAAAAATAAACAGACGATATTACAAAGCTGTCGTTATCACAATCTACTTTATAAGGCCAAATAAAAACGTGTTTCTTTGCACTAATGAAAGCACATCTCTAATATACCCTTAATGATAGACAATATAAACACCCTACAGACGTTAACTCCAGATGTCTCATTAGAAGACTGCGACTTCCATACTTCCCTAAGTTGCACTCCTCTATGCAAAATAAAGCGGACTCAATAGTTGGTTTGGCTTTATGCTTAGTGCCATTGGTGATTTAGGGTCATATGAAAATCTGGACCCAGATGTAATGCACAGTAAGGGGGAGCTCTCAAGAGCAACTCTCACCAATGGCAGGAATGGTGGCTTGAGTGCACACAGAGCACTGTGACCAATGCTGACCAAGGCAGTGGGGACCCAATGGGAACAACAGCGCCCATGGGAAGCCCACAGCCAGCCTTGGCTTGGCCATAAGGCCAAAGGAACTGCTTTTTTTCCAGAGAAGATGCACAGCTGGCTCTGCTGTCAGTGCAATGTGTTTTCTAATGACTGCCTTATAAATTGGCTGGGCAAAACTGCCAGATGGTTAGATTCTCCTCAAATAACAACTGAATTTAACTGGGGTTCAATTTGAGTTGATTGCATTCCAAACACAAGTAGCTCAGATCTAAATACTGTATTTATCGGTACTTCATTGTACGAGGCAAAACTGTGCACGTTTTCGCAGTTTAAATGTATACACGACTGCTCCACGACTGCTAACAGATAACAGGCTCCCATGCATAAATAAATACCATTAAACCAAAAGATCTATTTTCAAATTTAAGAAAAGAAGTTGCCATTAAGAACCACGATGCATCACATTGCTAAGAAGTTTTTGTCTCATGCATAAAAATGATAGCACTGATTGGCAGTTGCTAATTATAAAACTACACGGTAACACAGAACAATTCGCTGTTCAGACCAAGTAGCACAAATGTAGAAAATAATTTTTTTTTCTTTTTTCTTTTTTTTTTTTTCAACAGAGCAAATTAACACAGATTGTTTCTTCAGCAAAATATGAAACTGTAAACTTTGGGCTCATTCTGCAACTTTTCCTCAATCCATAATTAACAAACAAAAAAAAAATCCAACAGGAAGAAAGACTGACATACATTTTTAAGCGCACCTTTTTGTCTATTACAAAAGCACAACCTAAAACGTATAAAGCTTTTTTTTTTGTGTGGGTTTTTTTTTTTTTTTTTTTTTTTTTTTAGATCACAGTTACCAAAAAGAAACAGTGAATAATTTTATTACATACGCTATAGTAACATTACTCTAAACAACTATTATCTATGAGGTATATCTGAGAAAATTCGGTAAGGGATTGCACGGTCTGCGTTGCCAACATGCCCAGGTTTATATTAAAGCTTTGGAACCATGAAGAAATAGAAAAGAGGAGAGCAGAAGGGGAAGGAGGAGAAGGAGAAGTGGAGGGGGATGGGGAAGGGGAAGGGCAAAGAGAAGGGGAATGGTAAAGAGAAGGGGAAGAGGAAGGGGAGAAAAGGAAGAGGGAAGGAGAGGGGAAGTGGAAGGGAGAGGGGTAACAGGAGGAGAGGAGAGGAGAGGAGAGGAGAGGAGAGGAGAGGAGAGGAGAGGAGAGGAGAGGAGAGGAGAGGAGAGGAGAGGAGAGGAGAGGAGAGGAGAGGAGAGGAGAGGAGAGGAGAGGAGAGGAGAGGAGAGGAGAGGAGAGGAGAGGAGAGGAGAGGAGAAGTAAGAGGGGAGGGGAAGGGAGGGGAGGGGAAGGGAGGGGAGGGGAGCCTTTGGTATTATTACAAGTTGTTCTTTGCAGAGTTGCATTGCAAAGCACCACAGTACAATAAGCCCACCAGGTACGATATGGCGGCCCAGTTGAAGCTGAGGTATTCACAGGAAGAATAAAAAAAAAAAGCACAGAGAGGTCTAGACTGGCAAAATCGTTGCTTTGGTTCAAGCAAGGCACTCGTCCCGTGGTAATGTTACACTTTCCAAGTAAAGCATGTGTCTGGTAAGAAAAGCAGCTACTGTTAAGAGGAACCTGCCAACTCTGAGCATCTTCTATGTCCATCCGATCCCCAACCCTTCTGTACAGGGCATGGCAAGAGGGCACCGCGTGGAGGGGTCACCTCCCACAGGACCAGTGGCTCCTCTGCGCTGGGAAGGCATCCTGAGAACTCTTACAACTTTCTACTGAAGGAATACACAGAGATATAAAAAGCACACTCGACAAGTCCCTCTATTTTCCCATAGACTTGAAGGTCTTGAAATACAAAATAAAAGCCAGCATTTGATGGAAGTGGAGCTTGTGTTGAGCCATTGGCACCTTGTTGCTGTGGGTCCACAGTGGGAGGCCAGATCCCCTGCGGCCTAGTGCGGCCTAGTGCGGCCTAGTGTGGCCTAGTATGGCCTACTGCAACCCACTGCAGCCTAGCGTGGCTTAGTGTGGCCTAGCATGGCCTAGTGCAGCCCACTGCAGCTTAGCATAGCCTAGCGTGGCCTAGTGCAGCCCACTGCGGCCTAGCATGGCCTAGTGCAGCCCACTGCGGCCTAGCGTGGCATGCACACACCTCAGAGCAGGGCCCAGCCTGAGAGCTGGGCAAGGGGTTCCGCCCCCCCCCCCCCCCCCTCCACCTGCAGCCCTTCCTCTGGCTCTCAGTGGGCTGTGGGCTCTGCTAGCAGCAGGAAGCGGTGGGGGCTGCATGAGGGTACAAGTGATGGATGAAGTGGGCCTGGCTCCCCAGAGCGCTGCGTGCAATCCCATGAACAGGATACAAGGAACCAAAAGGAATGGGCAACATTTATTCCCCAAGCAGCCAACTTGAAGTAATCATCTAGGAACGGGGTACGGGTAGAGCTTCATGAGATTTGTTTCATGGCTGACTTGAGAAAAACAATTACTTGATTTTCATATGGAAATTGTAACAACAACAAAGAAATATCGGGATTGAGCAGCTGCTGCCACGTCCCTTGCCTGCAGGGCTCCTAGAAGCTCAGTGCCCTGGGGTGCAGCTGCCCTGGAGTGGAATCAGAGTGGTCCATACCTGGCAGGCATCATTCCCCCAGTAGCCAGGCAGAGTGACACAGGATGACACGGGGTGACATGGGGTGACATGGGGTGACACAGGGTACCATGGGGTGACACGGAGACATATTGATAGCTTCTTGAAAGGTGAAGAAATCAATTTGTCCTGTTGAAAATGGGAAAACACAGCGCCAACTGCATTTCTGTGTTAGTTTCTTTGAAATATTGGTTCAGATTGGCAAAGAGCCACGCTGCATTATGTGAAAAACAATGGTTTAAGCATGGCAAAAATGTGTTCCAGGTTAAGTAAAGGACATATGCAATGCTCGCTAGAAGAGCAGACACAAGGCATTAAGTGGGGTGATACTGCATCTCCTTACACAAACTGATCCAGCAAAAGACTTCAGCAAATACTTAATCTTACTGATATTAAAAGAATTTAAGCATTTCTTTACAAGCTTGATTAACTCAGTCAGCTCTCAAGAGGGAGTATGAACATATAAGAAATGTGCCAAGAAAAGAGGGCTCATGAGATTCACCCTCCATCTCCGTGATAGATCCCGACATGGTGTGACATGGGGTGACATGGGGATACATGGGGTGACACAAAGTGACACAGGGTGACATGGGGTGACACAGGGTGATGGGCTCTGCCTCACCACAGCTGCATGAACCCTTTCCCTCATTGTGCCCCTTGCCTGCTGCTGGCATCTACAGACTGTTGAAGAATGGACAAGACCTTTTCTTCCCTGTGCCCAGGGCTTTGTTGGAGCCCGGGACTTGATGCTTATTTTCTCTGTCTGGAACTCAGTAGAGGAATCCCACCCCTTTATCCACGCAGCAGCCTGCAGCCTATCACCAAGGGCTGGGCTGGAAATGCCACCCAGACCCACCCCTGGCTCAACACAAGTGCTCCAGCCACTGGGCTCTGGTGGGGTGCAGGGGGTGATGGTCTTGGACTTTTTTGCCTGTCAGAAGGGCATAAGGAAAACAAAGAAAATGCTGTCTTCAGAATTAGCAGCTTCCACCAGAAGTATTTCTTTGGGGTATCTAAGTTGCAGCTGTACATTACTGTAAGTAGGAGAGAAAAAGTTAAAACTATAAAAGAGCACAAGCAAAATGCAGACCGCACAGAGAAAGAAATCTTTGGTATCTTTGGTATCATCAACACGATTAAAATTACAAATGGAAAAAGTCAGTGAGGTAGCCTCTTTGGTTCTCACTAGAAATAGAAAGGTTTTTTCTTTTTTTCTTTTTTTCCTTTTTTTTTCTTTTTTCTCTTTTTTACACACACAGAAGTTCATTCTTGGAAGCAGCTAGGTTAAGGGTTTCTCTCTTTTTGCTTGGCATGGATTATTTTTCCCCCAGCTTAAGTTTTAAGAAGCCACAAAGTTCAGGCAAAGTATCTCAGTGTCTCTTTTTCCTGTTGTTTCTGAATGCACGGTTTTAGGTTGAATATTCATTGCTTGTCCTCAAAATTTGCTCTGTTTTTGGACAGGAAATTATCTGTAGTGCTTTAAAAGTAATTAAAAAAAAAAAAAAGAAAAAGAAAAACAACCTCTACAAGGGCATCCTGGGATGATAACGAATAAGTTAAATAAATAAATTATACTATGAAGGCTTTGTGTGCCATAATAAAGGTACATCACACTTTCTAGTCAGATGAGAAGAGATTAACTTAAATAATTTAAATTTTTATATTTAACTATTAAAATCAATTAAAAGAAGAATCTAAAATTAGGCTCGTGTTTCATGTAACTCGTAATTTTCCTCCTGCCTGTAACAGAATTTGGCTGCTTAAGGAAGTTAACCCAACTTTTAAGTGTATCTACTAACATAGGCTGGCATCTCTGATGCACTACAACAGTAAAATGAATAAATAGGGAAAATCAACCCAAATTCACAAATGGCTGAATTAAATACTTACAAAACAACTAACACCTGACCCTGATCCTGTTTGCAGGCAAAACTCTCACTGAACTTTAAAGATAAAATAAAAATAGGTAGGATTTGGACTGAACAGATATTTCTACCTACTCTAAGACTTAATTAATTAAATTACATCATTGATAGATAATACATTAGGTTAAAAGCTACAACTGTCAGGAAAAAAAATAAAGCCATCTTAAGCTTTCCATCTAAAGAAAAAAAAAAAAATCCCCATAATAAATTTAAAGGAGGCCAAGTATAAACTTTCCCCATGTCTTAAAAATCTGTAGGTATCATGACAAGCAAGAAAAGCATTGTTTTGTTTGGTTTGGTTTGGTTTGGTTTGTTTTCCAAAGCTAGCACACCCTTTCCAATACCATGTCAATACCATGTCTTGTTTTGGAAGAGGCGGACCTTATTCCTTTATGCAGGATTGAGAGTAGTTTGCTGGTCGAGTTCTTCACAGGTCTTTGGATTTAGCTTTAGTTAAGAGAGATCCAGAATAAAGCTATTCAACCGAAGTAATCAAGCACATTCTTTGTTCCTTCACAGGTGATTTAACGATATCCAAGGTTTCTTGAAAGTTGAATTCATCTTGGATGTGCCCATGATAGTAACTCCAAGCGCACGGCAAGGAGGATGCTGGGATACTGTCCATAGATAGAAGTCTCTCATATTAGAATACATAAAAGGAACAAGTTACATTACACAGCTATACAGATTTATAAATATATGGTATATAAACATAACATATCTATTTGAGGCTTTTTAGTATGAACAGAATATAGTATATATTACGGTATACATAGCAGTGTATACATATACATAGTAAATATATACTCTATATTTTGTTCATGTGTGTACATACAAATATATCTACCCACAATATATGCTATCATACTCCTATTCTGAGTCAGCTGCTACATAAAAGCCTGCAGTAGTTGAGGGTGAAATGGAAGACGTAACATAGGGCCATGAAAGAAGCAGGGATAAAAAATGCAGCAGTATTTTCGGATGAAAGTGAATTTTGACATGTCTGAGGGAAACATGGGCACTGTTATACTTGCAATCACCAGCACAGAGAAGGCTCACATGCTCTGCTAACCAAATACTTTTGAACGGACAATGAAGTCATCCTCAATGCCACTCTATCAGCTTAACTATGTTGTTTCCAGTATCAACATTTGAAAGATCAAGGCAAGAATTTAAGCCATTGAATTGCATAACAAGGACTTCCACAATTTGGGTAAAATTAATTATTTCATTGAAGATACATTCTTTTGTAAGTGCTATTTGATCTGCACTTCATCAAAGCTGTCGGATGAACTCTGAACAGATATAAAAAGGTTTTTGCTCATAAACACCAAGAGGTATGCTCCTCTTTGCCTCTGCAGTGCATGGGATGCACTGTCAGCCTGTGCGTGCCCCTCACTGGAGGTGACCAGCAGGTTTTTTGGTTTGTGGCAGGGACACCAACTGCTATGTATGCTCCTCTCTGGTTGGAAACACACTTTTCTGCCTTGTGATTGCAGTGAGGTAAGGGAAGGAAGGAAATGGCATTCTGGGTTTCTACCAATGTTGCGTCCATTCTTTGTGTAGTTACAAAGGCATTATGGAATGGAATGAGAAAAGTAACCTCAAAAACAGCACTGCATAACACTGCTATGAAATGCAGTAGAACACTTTCAGAATGAGAAATTTCCCTTGAGGTCAATGCCATGCTCAGAATGTGCATGTAGAGGCTGGTATGCATGGAGCCCCTTAGATGTGAGCAAAGGGGAACGTGGAATACAACCACAGCATCTCAGCACCCAGCAGCATCAGTGCACAGCACCCAGACCTGAATTGTTTGTTTCAGCTTCACAGCATGGCTGATTAGGAGGTTCCTTGGATCAGTTTGTAAACATGTTTGATCAGACTGGGAAATCCAGTTTTGAAGAAGTTTTGATTTCCAGAGCTGGGACGTGTTGTCAGCTTGGTTACTGTGAAGATCCTGAATTTACTTTTCATAAAACCCTCCTGTCCTGGGCAGACAAGGCTTTTAAATTTATTTTTAATGTAAATTGTTGCAGTTTTCCACAGAAATTGAAAAGAAGGTTTCATTTAAATGTTAGGATGGAGCAGAATGACGCGTGGGGCATCGCTCTGCTCCCAAATTTGGATCTAGGTCTTCATGTCATGATTCGGATCACTGTGACTTTGACCAAGGAACAGAACACGTCTAGACAAATTACCAAATTGCCGTGTGAACTGCTGAAACCTCAATTACAAATCAGATTAGATTCTGATTATAATGAGCTGGGCTGTAACAGTGCTCAGTACTTAAAAGTAAATAATTTGGTACATACATTGCAAGTTTTATCCCTGGGTATGAGAAAGGGGGTATAGGCTATTCAACTGGTTTCACATACAGAAGATCTAAACATACAAGAGACCTGATAGAACAAGCAATATCCAACCAAAACATTGTTCACACATCCCAGTTTAGTATCCCAACATCTTACACTTGGAGTCCGTGCAACTCCCAGAGAGATTCCACGTGGGGTAGACACAGGAAAAACATAAATGAACTCACCCATTTTGTTGCTCAAAGAAACAGAATTGATTACCTTTCCACAGATCAATGGTGCTATACACATCTTAGTCGTGCAAGAAGAGATAATGAACTGAAATAACAGTTGTGAGAATCCTCATCTTTGGTATTGTAGCTGTTGAGGTTTTGGTTGCCCTGTTCCTTGTTCTTTTGAAAAAAAACTGCATAGGCACAAATTAAAGACAATCTTCAACTTTAAGATGACTGAGTTGTCAAATGAAGCAGCAATCATACCGGCTTTACTTTGTTTTTGTTCTTGTCAACCCTTTCTTTGAAATCTGCTTCCTAAAATGTCCCACATGTCTGTCAAAACACAGTGTGTCACTTGTTTGCTTCCTGACGTGCTTCCTTGGTTGGTTTGGGGTTTTTTTTTTTTTGGTGGTTTTTTTTTTTTTTTTTTTTTTTTTCTCCTTTTATTCATTAAATGGAACAGTTTGTTGCAGAAGAAGTAGGTGCAGAAAACGCTTCTTTGGTTTCGATTAAGTAGTACATAAAAAAAGTCTCAAGTGTCTCTAACGAAGCATTACAGCGTTTGGCTTGCTTTCACAGGGGCCATTCACTGGTAAGGACGCACACGGAGTGGCCGCGCCGCTCGGGACTTTGCGCACATGTTTTGGTCAGCGTTTGCTTTCTGGTGCAGCAAATGACCGTGAGAGATTTACAAACTGTTCGGTGTTTGTGAGGCTTTCTGATCTCAAAAACAACGACCACGCTAACGATGGCGAAAAGAAAAAGGCGAGTTACAAATATCTTTGGCTTGCAGTAATCCTGTCTCTTTGGTGTGCTGCATTCTCGTCAGGTTTGATGAAATGGTGGACAAAAAGAACTTAAAGTGTGATGGGTTTCGATGGCATTTTTAAGTTGTATACGGCACATCTAAAAATGGTCAATGACATCTGAAGGGCTTGTTTGTGGGTTTGTTGTTTTTTCCTGCTTGAAAGTACCATAAAATTTCCATAAGGATTTTGAAGGAAAAAAAAAAAATAAAAGAACAAAAAAACGTCATGTGCTAAATATGTTTCAGTAACGGTGAGACTACAAAGGAGAAAATAGATTCCTGGTAACTGAAAAGGACTTCTTAATGACCTAAAAAAACCTGGATCTTTCAAAAATTTGTATCTGCATGTACTGTAGCAGTTAAATTGACCTCCTGAGTGTGCATCTGCGTCATGTACAAACACAGAATTTGTGACAAACTGCAAACTGTGCTTGAGACTTGTGTAGTCATGTACTTTTTCACTATCAACTTTGTAAATTCGAATGCCTCTAAAAATAACGGCTGTAGTGAATCCAGAATCATACCTATTTCTATAGCTATTGTCTTTGTGCTTGACACTTTGAGCTCAAGTGAACTGATTTTTTCTGGTCCAAGATCAAGCTATACTCACTGATTGAACAAAAGAAATAAAAAATAAATTTAAAAAAAAAAAAAAAAGAAAGAAAGAAAGAAAGGAAAACATAAATTTGATCTTCTGTTCCCCTAGAACACTCAACAAAACCATGCCTGAGATTCGAAAACAGGTTCTCGGCCTCCTTGGCATCTCGGTGTCAGCCTTGTGCATCTCGGTGTCAGCGCGGAACTCGCCTCACCAACGGCTCTTCCTTCAGACCTGCTTCGCCTGTCCTGAGCGTAGTGTTACAGAAAAAGAGGTTACTTCTTCGCTTGCGCCTTCTCAACTGACTAAAAGCCGTACAGCGTCCTCTCCTTGCAGCCAGGCCAGGACGATCCAGGAGGATTGTGCTTTCAAGTCACCAGTGAAGGGCCCCACCGCGCCCGCGCCGCTTGGCGGCTCGCGCGGTCATGCTTTGGTACAGGTGCTGGGGGCTGAGGAGGAGCCCCCAGTGCTCAGGTCATCCTGCCACTTCTCCAGGCTGCGCCGCCGGGCGTTCATGAAGAAGTTACTGACGGTGGTGAGCTCCAGGCCCAGCTGCTGGGAGATGGTGATCTGCATTTCTTTGGACGGGCGCTTGTTCTCCTTGAAGATGGCAAAAAGCGTTCGGCGCTGGAGGTCAGTGAAAACCAGCCGGGATTTCTTCTGGGAGTTGTTCCTTTCTTTGTTCGGTTCCTGCTCTTTACGTTTGCATGCTTGGGGAAAGAAAGGATGAGAGACAGAGAGAAAGAGAAGGTCAGCATGCGCCCACCAGAGCAGCCCTGACCCACACCCAGGGAGCCGAGCGCACCTTGCAGCCCTCCCGCACCACACAAAGGGAAGGATCAGCCATGTGCTACAGCACGGAACAACTCCCAGCTGCTATTCCTTAAGGAACCTGAATAGCCACCATTCCATAATGCATACCGCCAGGTTAATTGCTACAACACACCCACATGCAGAGAGTACAACTGGAAGCTGATATCAGTGCACACAGAATGAATATTTTGTCCACACTTTGGGACTGTCAGTTCTTTCTTGGCTTTGACATTTCAATGCCTGCTTACAAAAAATGACCACGGGCATTACGCCAAAGGTGGAACCTGAGGTCCGTGCAGGAGGAGGAACCACGCGACTCCTGGGGGACCTGCCCTCTCCTGCCACAGTGGGACCACAGCCAGTACAATCACGCACCCTATTTCATTGCTGCTGAACAGTGGAGCCTTAAATAGCAATTTATTTCATTTTTTTCACAAAGCTTGGAAGCATTGTTGAAACCAGCACTACATACCTGACCACATGCAGTCACACCTTGCTAGTAACACCTTGTTCTGTTTCGCCACCTTCTTAAGGCTTTAGCCCCAGCCTTGCCTACATCCCTGTGCACTTGTTCCCTGTCTCTCCCTGTCCACAGTCTCCTTCTGGTGATCCTCAGCTGTGCCCATCCTGGGGTGCCTGTCCTGAGTTGCCCATCCCATTTTGGGATGCCCATTCCCAGGTGCCCATCCTGATGTATCCGTCCTGGCTTGCTCATTCCTTTGTTCCCCTTCCCCAGGTGCCCATCCTGGGGTCCCATTCCAGGGTGTCCATTCCCAGATGCCTGTCTTGGGACGCCCATCCCCAGACAAAGGCTGCAGCCAGCCGGAGCACTCACACCATTGCCTGTCCGACAGACAGGCACTCACTCTGCCAAGTGATGCTAATGGGTCTCAGAAAAATCGGTATTAATAGCTGATCCGTATTTATTTGCACAGGGAGAACATCAAGTGCTGAACCCAATACCACTGCCACGGCACATCCAGATTTAAAAATAGACTGATAAGGCTGTCTACGCCAAGCAGCAAGATAAAAAAAAAAATCCATATGTTGACATGATTAGGTAATGTGCTGGGACACAATGAGGAGAATGGTTTGGGAAGTGGACAGACTTTAAAGCAACCATATTAAATAAATTTGCAGCTCCAACGTGTGAAATGAGAAGAGTAATGTTCAGACTCCAAAAATGTCTCCAAAAATGCAATTACCTGAAGTAAGAACTGCACCCATCTCCATGTGCCTGGGCATTGCAGTGAGCCTGGCTGCACTGGATGCTTACAGGCTAAGCTGACCACAGAACCAGAGAATCACATTTAGGTGGGAAAAGATCATCAAGTCCATCCCCAACCCATGCCCACCATGTCTTCTATTTCTCCTGCCTCTTTGTTCCTCTGTATTCCTGAGCTCCCAAATAACACAGATAATGTCTTATTGAGCTGAAAAAGCAGCCTGTAACTGGGATGGCTGCATGCCTCCATACTCATTTCACTAAGCCTTTGTCTGCAGCCCTTTGTGCAGGGAAGTGGTTAGTGCCCACCCTTGTGCTTCAGACCCTAATCGGTTCCGGGACACGAGGAAGATCCCAGTGTTTCCTAACATCACTAATTTATGTCCAGAGATGCTCTGCATATTAGAGTTATTGGTATCTGATAATAAATAATGCAAAGGGATATGCTTTTCAATGCATTCCGTAAATACTTTCCTTGAACTGTTAAGTTTGCTCTTGAAAAGGAACCATGAAGGCAAATGTTTTTCCTTGACATGCATTTATCAGAAGAGAAAAACGGAGTGAGCACTCCAATAAAATAAAGTTATTAGCCAAGAAACCTGCCTGCAGAAAGAGAAACATTTCAATCATGGAAGGAAGGGAAGCAGCCATTTTGATTCTAAGAGCAATTTGATTTATTAACTATAGTTAATACTGAATATATTCCATGGAAGAATATAGATAATTAACAATAATTGAAAACCGTAGCTGTGAAAAAAGGAGACTCATCCCTTCCGTGCACATGAGGCTAAGAACACTTTATACAGAAACAATATGAGAAGAGCTCTGAAACAGACTCATTACTGCCTTATTTAATTTTTACTTAGGGGAAAATCTCCTGATTCCAAAGGCATTAACAGAGGCACAGCGATGTGAGATTCCACAGCTGCATTGGACTGCACAGAGGGACATTCCATTCTCAATCAGTGAAGTACTGCCTTGCAGTGAAACTAAGGGAGTGTTAAAAAAACGCTGCTTCAGAACAGTGAGGTGGGTGCACTCACATAGCACGGCACTGCTTAGAAACCCAAAAGCTGAGCACCCAGAGCAATATGCTGGGTGTGTAGCCAGGGGAGGCACCAGGATATAACTGGATGTGCATGAGGTCCTACAAGTCTCAGTGCTAAGTAAGATTCCCTGAAGACAAATTTCTTCATGTTCAATTTTAAATATACAGGATATCTCACTGGCTTTTGATCAGGGTGTTTGCAAGCCTGAGATCAAGCATGTGCCAGAATATTTTGCTACATCCCAGAGATAAGGAGAGCAGAGCAGTTAGCCACAGCTCTTTGTTAGCAGCCACAGCAGCGATGTCACCCACCTCTGTTCTTCTGCTCCTAGACTGCTGGGGTGTCCTGTTTCTCTGCTGAGATGCCCAATTCCTCTCCTAAATTGTGAACTGAACACTATATGCTACATATTTTGTACCTAAGCTTCTTTATTTTTCTTTTATTTACAGGTCCTGGGATTTACTTTGGAGCTGCATTCTGCACTTGATGTGTAACACAAGACGAACATTCTGCTTACTAGCCAGAAAAGCAACAAGCTTGTTCCAATGGCTGGTACTCCTTTTACAATAATACCCCAGGACTTGATCTCACAGGCAGAAACGTTTGTGATGATGATGAACCAACAGCAAGAACTTTTATAGCCCCTTTGGAATTCTTTGCTGCATGATTTTTCACAATAACCCCTTGGCTTTCAGAGGTCATTTGCACAGTAGAAGAGCAGAACGCTGCTGTGAGGCTCACACATCAAAAGCCCACAGGCACAGCTCACACTCTGATAGCTGTTCCGTGGCTACACACAGCAGAAGGATGCACAGAAGCACAGAAGTGCTGGTTATTGCCACACCTCCATTGGCCAGAAACTGGGACATAACTTATCATTTAGGCAAATATAAATGAAAAAAATCCACTACGACAACCAATCATGCTTGATAGAGGGAACTGCAAAATGACACTTTTTCAGCAGTAGACTTCTTCCAGTTTTGCTATGGCCCAACAGAAATGCTCCTGCCCACAGCCTTGCCCAGGAGCCCCAAGCCCACAGTACCAGTGCTGAGCACTGCAAAGGCCAAAGCCATCGCCAGAAGGCACTGACAGTTCCCAATGCAAACAGTCTCATGAGTGAAGGACCACAGACATACACACACAAGGAGAGAAATGCAGACTGACCATGGCAGGAGGGCAGAACACTCAAACCCATCTGCTTGAAAACAAGCAGGGACTTTTCACTTTGATTTCTGACTGAGTTTTGTGCTCCTTGGGAGCAGTGCAGCTTCTGGACTAAGCTCATGTTTTTTCCTGAGTATTGTTACTCTGATTCTACTGATAGTTCCTCTGCAACAATATTCCTACATTCTGCAACAATAACTCTTATTTTCCATTTTTGCCCTCAGAAGAGAGGAGCCCAGCCAGCCTGTGCATTACGAATAGCAATAAATCCTAGCAAATACTCGGAAGCACTGCAGTTGAGAAGCATTTTTTTAAAAACTTCAGTTTATAAAGACTGAAGTATTATGAAATTTAACTCTAGTCATTAAAAATGAATATATAGCAACTGCTAGCAAATGGCAGAGGCTTCTCCAGTGCCATTACCACTGTTGAGTAAAGCTGCCAGAAAAGTGAGATTTATGTGTACATCCCCTCTATCCAAGAGCTGTGGCTGAGAGCAGGCAGCAAGGGGCTGGATCCTCCTGGGGCTTCAAATCTGGGGCTCCACCTTCCTGGGGACACGGGAAGCAGGGCAGGGAAATGCCAGGGGATTTTGTGTCCCATGGAATGTGCAGTGCAAGTCCTGCTTCTGCCACAGACAAAACCCCAACAAAAACCTGGCCATGTCCTCAGGGATCTCTGGTTTTAGAATCACAGAACCATTAAGGTTGGAAAAGACCCCCAAGATCCCCAACCCCAACTCATCCCACCATGCCCACTGACCTTGTCCCCAAGTGCCACAACCCCACAGTTCTGGAACACCCCCAGAAACAGTGACCCCACCATTTCCATGGGCAGCTGTGCCACTGCAGCACCGCTCTTGGGAGAAGAAATTGTTCCTAACATCCAACCTGACCCTCCCCTGGCACAACTTAAGGCAATTACCTCTCATCCTATAAACCAAGCAGGCAAGGAGGTTCGAACCAAAGATGCTGGAGGACAATGCAGATATCTGAGATTTTTTTCAGGGCTGTATTTTATGGCCTATGATCATTGAAAGGAGACACGCTTCATCTTCCAACACCTCTAAATCTGGTTCCTTGCAGTTTCTGAGGGTAACCCACAACCTCAGATATTCCCCATCTTTATGATGTTTTAACATCATTGTAACTGCAACAGTGACACAAGAGCTGTGAAACCAATAATCAACTGTTAAGAAGTATCCAAGCAGAGAGCAATATTCTCTGAATCCACAGCAAGTCATTTCTCTCTACTGCCTGCAAAGAGAAGCCATGGATATTGATCTCCCATATGCTGTTTCAGATGGGTATAGCACCAAGTCAACCAAACCAAGTTATCTGTATAGTGGAACTAAAAAATGTTTCTCAATTTGATTTCAGAGAGAATTCAATGTGAAGGAAATTTAATTATGCTAGTTAAGCTGAACACAATGAAATGACCATCAGAACGTTTTCAAAAGGTTTAAAACGTTTTCTTTCAATATGATTCACTTAAAGCAACCCCTTCTATATCTGCGTTACTGCAATCTCTTAAAAACTAGGCCTCAAAAATCAATTTGATTACCTCTCTGAATTAAGTATGCACAAATGAAAGCAATTGAGATCAATACAAATTAGGTTAAGTACTCCACTGTGTACAAAATCATTATGTAACAAGAAACAATTTGAATGAAGATGCAAATAATCACATTGTGAGAGTGTGCAGCCAGCACTCCTTTATCTGCTCCTTTCCATCTGCCACATATGCGTGCTAAACCCACCTGATCTCTTTCATCTCTGTGAGCACCCTCTGAAGGCACTCATCGGCAGGAACAGGCAATGCACACAGAGCAGCACAGCACAAAGCGTTAATCCTGTTCTTCCAGAGGAGAGCAGCCACTTTCTGCTCACCAAACAGCTTCCTGAAAGGGCAAGGTGCTCACCTGGCACAGATGCAGGGGTTCCTGCAGCACACTGAGAACAGCTCCACAGCCATCTATTTCCTGCTGGGACTTTTTCTGGTTCTCACCCTAATTCTTCTCTCTTAGCTCTGCCACAGGATGAATGCCTTCCTATATCTAAGATTTGCATGCTTCAGCTATTTGGGAAGAAAGAATGGAAGTATTTGGAGACTTTGTTCTTCTATATTCCTTTCTGGCATACAGCAGTACTCAAACTATTTGTGTCGAACCTCCTTCAAATCTGCTGGGTAGCTGAAATAGGGCTGTAAATCCCACGGGGCAGGGACTGTTTCCTCTGTGCAACACTGCAACACCAGTCTCAGCGTGGGGTCTCTGACAAAGGCCTCTAAGTACTATTGTAATATACTTCCATCATTAATACAGAATAATAAATAATGGATGGGATAGACCAATTTATTGCACTCTGGGGCAAGAAGAAGTGAAACTCAGTGAGCATGCAGCACATTTTAAATGCACCGTGTGTCAGCAGGTGGCTGTGAGCTCCAGGCTGCCTGGTTGGGGCTGGGGCACAGGGATTCCAAATCTTCTATGGACATGAATCTCTATGGGCTGCTTCGGAGTCAACACACCCTCTGGTGGGCTGCTGCTTCAGAGATAACTGTGAGCCCCCCTCAAGCCAGGAATTTACACGTTCCCATGCCTCGTGAGACACTGACCCAGCCTAGGCTGTGGCTTCATCTCAGCACTAGAGCCTTAGGGATCTTCCCTGTTCTCACAGGCTCTTGCTTTCCCAGCAGGGGTACAAGCATTCTGCTAAATTCCAAGACATCCAGCTCTGGATCCCATGGGGCACCCACAGCACAAAAGCCATCCCCTGGTGTAGCCCAGGGACTCTGGCAGAGCAAGGGCTTGAATTACAGAATCATAGAATCACAGAACCATAAAGATTGGAAAAGACCTCTAAGACAAGTCCAACCTCAGCCCATCCCTACCATGCCACTGATCATGTCCCCAGGTGCCACATCTCCATGGTTCTGGAACATTGCCAGGGATGATGACTGCACCACCTCCCTGGGTAGCCTATGCCAGTGCATCTCTTTTCTTTTGGAGAAGAAATTATTCCTAATGTCCAACCTGAACCTCCCCTGGTGCAAATTAAGGTCATCACCTCTCATCCTATTGCTGTTACCTATGAGAAAAGGCTGACTCCCACCTTGCTACAACCTTTCAGGAAGTTGTAGAGTGATGAGGTCTCCCCTGAGCCTCCTATTCTCCAGACTGAACAATCCCAGTTCCCTCAACCGCTCCCCATAATACTCGTGTTCCAGACCCTTCACAGCTTTGTTGCCCTTCTCTGGATGCGCTCCAGAGCCTTAATATCTTCATTGCTGTGAGGGGCCCAAAACTGAAGACAGAACTCAAGATGTGGCCTCACCAGGGCCAAATGCAGGTGGATAGCCCCAAAGGCAGCCCCATCCTTTTCTCACAGAATCACAGAATAATTTAGGTTAGAAGGGACTTTTAAGACCACCTAGTTCCAACCCCCGTCTATAGGCAGGGACACCTCCCACCAGATCAGGTTGCTCAAAGCCCCATCCAGCCCAGTCTTGAGTGTTTTCAGGGAGGAGGCAACCACAGTCCCCCTGGGCAACTTGTTCCAGTGTGTCAGCACTTTCACAGTAAAGAATTTCTTCTTAATATCTGGTCTAAATCTACACTCTTCCAGTTTAAAGCCATTTGTCCCCTTGTCCTGTCACTACATGCCCTTATAAAAAGTCCCTCCCCAGCTTTTCTATAGATCCCCTCCACCGTGCTTTATGCCCCTCACCAGCAGACACAAAAGAAGTATTGCTGCATTGCATCCACACTCACTGGTGGCATTCAGAGCACCAAATGCAGAGCAGGATACTTGCAGCAAGGAAAAAAGTAAAACATCAAGTAATCTGTGTTTGCTTTTCCCATTGTGCTTCACCAAGAACTCCATAATTAGCAGCAAAGCAATCTGTAGAGTATTACATACAGACATACATACATGGGGAAACTGAGGCATGGAGTGGGGAGCAGACCCTTGCCTGAACTTAATTGCCTGAACCTGGCATCTATGCTGCCAAAAAACCTGATCTGCTGTTGCCGAAGTCCAAGGGTGTCTACAGTGAGAAGAAACCCCTCCTTTGTGCACCTGTGTGGTCACTGGAGCTCTTGCCATGGGGTGGGCAGTGTTAACGAAGAAGAGGTTGGGAGAAATGTAACAGGACTGGAAACCCATTGGTGGGGGGTCTGGAGTGGTTGCTCCCCACCACTGCTCAGGCTCTGCAGGAGGCACCCATTGATCCCAGCACTGCTCAGGTGTTCTAGCAGCAAGGCACACTTAGCATGTCCTTCCCTTCCAGCACTGCTTCCTCTTGTTTTGAAGATGCTCTCTTTTGAATTCCCAGATAGTTTCCAATGAATTGTAACACTTTTCTGCAGTGAGGACTTGTATACATCGTTTTAGCTAGAGCACAACACTGGAACCAGGGCTTGCCTGGTGCAGCAGGATCCACCTGTGAGGCCCCATCACAGCCCTCAGGCATCTTCCCAGGTACAAAACAGAAGTGCTGATGCACCTTGTGCAGGAAACACTAAGAATATGCAGTGCAGGAAGTGAGTCTGAAATCTTAAAGAGAGTTGAACTATCTCATCTTCATTCTTTCTTTCGTATTACTTCAGATGGTTTCCACTCAAGTATGCGGCATGATGCACATCTACTGTTTGAGCCCTGTGGGTCCCACTGTAAGGGAATGGATGGATCTGAACTCATGCTCTGTGATTCTGAACCAGCCTGTTTGCAGAAATTCTGGCTTATGACAGAAAGCAGGTAAGAAAAGTTCTTACTAGTAATGTCTGTTCAACAGGGTGCAGTGATGAAGAAACCAGAAGGAAAGGAGCAAAAATCCATAGACATCTCCAGGAAAGCAAGGTCTGAGTTGCCCTCAGCCCTGACTATCTGAGTTTTTCTTGCATTCCAGAAAATGACTACTTAATACAAAATGCAGGAACAGGCCTGGGAGGCACATGTCTGCCTTCCCAGAGGTTCACTAAATCACAGCTCCCCAGGAGCAGTGTACCCTGGACTCCAGGAGCCATGAGGCAATATCCTGCATGGGGCCAAGGGACAAGGGAGAGACAGCACCCAGCAGGTCTGGGCATGGTGGAGGGAAAACCTGGCACTAAAGTGACAGGAGGAATGGGGAAGCTGTGGGAGCTTACACCAAACCAACAGGGCTGCATGTTGCCAGTGTCTTGTGAGATGTAAGGGACAGAAGAGGGAGGCTGTCCATGGGGTGATAACAGCATGGGGAGTGCAGTAAGTCTGTCTTTGGTTACAAGAGCAAGTAGGCACTAAAGAAACAGAGGAGAGCTGCACGGTGAGGAGGGGAATCGCTCCCAGGGAGCTTCCTCATGCTCCTCCTTTCCCTCTTTGGATGTGTGCTGCTTGCCAAAGCTTAATGCCTCGGCACAGACCCGTGTTTCTAAATGGCCATTACTACAAGATGAGATCTGCTGGAAAATCACCACTACTCATAAATATGTTCCCTGCTTACTTAGAGATATTTTGGTCCCAGAGACAATTTGCGTTTTGGGAAACTGCCAGCCTCTCTTGCTTGTCTAATAATTCCTCTGTGAAGCATTTAGCAGTGGTTTGATCCCCTCTTCCTCACAATGGAGCAGTTTGAGTTTATAGTTCAGCAAATGCAAACAACCCCAAAATACTCCAACTTCTTTTTGATCAAGTTTCTATCTACCATCAGTGAGTTGTCCTGCTGATCTCATCACCAAACCCATTTGAGACTAGTCAGTTTTGTATGATTTCTGCATACAAAAGTCCTCCCAGAAAGTATTTTATGCAAGTCTGTAAGATTGATAGGACCGGATACAAAAAAGATGTATTACCAGTCCCATCAGACATCATGTTTTGTTTGCATATTCACTTCCAAAGTATGGTGGGGCTTTTTGTAGAGAAGATGGGAGCCATGATAGCTGACTTAAATACAAACAGCTTGCTATTAGAAGAAAGGAAGTAATTTTTCTTTTTTTTTCTTTTTTGCTCTGTCTAATGGGGATAAGATGAGAAGCAAAGGATTTAAAAGACAAAAAGGGAGATTAAGGCTAGTCATTAAGGATTTTTGTACCTGCAAGCTCTGGGAGAGATTGCCTAGGTAGCCAGAAAATCCCCATCACTGATGATTCTTGAGGAATGGGGCAGACTGGTGGCATCACAAGACCTTTTCCTGCTTTCCCTGTCAGATTAACACTCCACACTCCTGCAGAGCTCGGCTTCCAATCCAAAGGTTGCTTTCTAAGGGATTGGAAAGTCCCTTGCAACAGATGGATGGCAGGAACATCCAGTGCAGAAAAACAAAAGTGCAAGGTTTGAGTCAAAATGCTGCTACAAAGAACAGAAAAGAATGAGGAGAAGTTATTAGGAAATAATTCTTTGGCCAAAAATGATCTATAAATTGTTATTTTAAAAAATGCAGAGAAATATTTGAAGGTTGTTGGGTTGTTTGTTGTTGTTGTTTGTTTGTTCGTTTGTTTTGTTTTGTTTGTTTGTTTTTCAGGTCAAATGGCAATAAAGACAGAATATTAGGGGGAAAAAAAGAAGTCATGCTGAAAAAACAACTTAAAAAAATAGTGAAGAACAGAGATTAGAAGATTTCAGAGTAACATATCTTGAAAGAAAAATTGTTTCTCACTAAAAAAGTGGAGCGAATAAGAGAGAGAAACGTATTTAATGATGAAAGTGGTCAGATTTTTCTTCGTCAGCTGACCAAGAGGCTGACAAAAACTTCCTGGTTAACAAAAAGAGCATTCAAATGTCTGCAGAGCAGGAACACCTTTAGTGTCTGCGGAAATAATGAGGTATAAAAAGACAGGCGGGATATTATTTCAGAAAGTTGGTACTTTACAGATATGATTTACCACTCAGCTTCACGATTTACTACACAGATTGTTCAGACACAACCACTAATCTATATCTGAAGAAACTACTAATATTAAAAGACAATAAACACCTTTCAAATAATCTTGACGTACCTGTATTTTTAGTTCAATGCTAAGAAACAGCCGTACGTATACTTAACAGAATTGATACAGGCGTTATTACGTCTTAGTTATAGCTATATGTACAGACTACAAAAACAGACTCAAAATTCAGAAGGAAATTCACGTGGAGAGCGGAGGGCAGCGCGCCCGCCTTCAGCACCACGGACAGCGCCGGCGAATGCCGGGACCCGCGTCCCTCCTGCCGCTGTCTGTGGTGCTGACGGAGCGCTGCGGGCGCTGCGCACGCGGGGACACAGAAGGGGACACGGAGACACGCACGGGGACACGGGGACACTCAGGGGGACGCAGGGGCAAGTCTCACCGCGTGGACCCGAGTCGGCTGCTACCGCTTCGAGAACCGCCTGGCCACCATGCAACCAGGCAACATGAGCACGGCAAGGTCGGCCAATGAATCACCGACGGTGTTTCGGTACAAAACTGTGCAATCATCAATAACATGATTCAGCAAGTAGATGTAAACAAGCGGAGAAAGCACTCTGCTGATCGGGACAACACCACGATGAGCAGAGTTCAGTGAGAACTGGCCAACAGGGGCTTCTCACTCAGCCTTCAGAGCCTGCATGAGCGTGGTAACATGCAGAAGGATATGGCACGAGAGTTATTTTAATCGCATTCTTCCTGTGTTTACCTACCACGGATTTGGTGATAATATGCCACAGTTGAGCACTTTGTAGGCAACGCAAGCATGAGGACGTGGATCCGCATCCAATTAACCTGAACCACAGTTGAACCCTGCCCTTCGAACCCCCTGTGCTGATAAATGCATTGACTCACCTGGTGATCATTGATATTTTTTATCCTGGCAGAAATGCAGAGACTGCCCTACCCAGGCCAGAGCAAACATAGATTTCACAGGGACGTTTCCGTGTGGCAGGCAGTTCAGAGAGAAGGCCGGGGACTAAGGGGCCTCTGTGGGGCCGCAGGCACACTGTGGGGCTGTGGGGGCAGTGGGACACATCGTTCCCATGCCCATTTCTCCTCTCGTTCCCATGCCCTCTTCCCAGCCTTGGTTCTCACCCAGATCATGGGTGGAAGCCGCCAGCTACCTTGGCTGCAGTACCATGTAACCAGACATATAGCACGCACGAGGGTGAACCTATGGAGGGGCTTTCATGATGTGGCTTCTGTGGAGGAGGGGATGAGATCAATGGAACTTATGTGAAAGGTTTTGCCACCTCTGTATGGGACAGGAGAGGCTTCCTCTTTTCTTCCAGCAGCCCTGGGTAGCAGCCCTGGGCCAGGTGTATGTTGGGGCAAGGGCCAGGAGTGGAGCCATAGCCGCAGCAGAGGGGTTTGCCTAAATTCACGGCAGCCCCCAGAAATGCTCTCCCTGTTTCACCTCCTGGGACTCAGCAAAGGCACATGGTGCTTCCTGGGCTGCAGAGTGGGGTCTCAGTGCCGATGTCCCCTCAACAAAACCGCACAGCTCTGCCCTGCCTTGGACACAGCTGCTGCTGACCCCCTCTCCAGGCTTTGGAGTCCTTTAAAAATTAATCATAGCGCTGTTCCAGCTCCCCTGAGAGGGGCTTCCTCTCATAGGATAAAATATTTGGGTCCATTTTGAGAAAAACTTATGGGAAGAGTGCGGGGTGGGCAGGTTGCTGGCTCTACCTCCCCTCCTGCTCACACGAGTTTCAGAAAGCAAGGGAAGGGAAAGGAAACACCGAGGTAATGAGGCTGCATATTCACACGTGGTAATAAAAAATCGATTTCCCGAAGGGGTCGGTAATTTACAAAGGTCTTCCCCGTCCTTCCCCCTCTCCTATCCGAGGCCGCGACGGCTCCTGCTGCTCGGGCAGCCACTATTCCCTCTGACTGCCCGCGCCACGGCCGCATGAAGTGGGAACCGGGAGCGGCTCGGTTAGGAGTACCCAGGAGCAGAGCAAGCAGCTTCTCTCAGCCCCCGCGTTTCAAAGCAAACCAGAGCAATCGAAAACGCAGTCTGACGGTGCCGGAGTCCCGGCGGTGGTAACGAAACCAGAAACAGAAACGGGCACGGCCGCACCTGGTTGACACAGCTAGAAGCAAAAATGGGTTCAGGGTTTTTTTACCGCCCTCCTTAAACCCTCATAGGCTCAAAACCCGAGCCCCAGCCCCAGGGAGCGCAGAGGCAGCAGTGCGGGACAGCCTCGTAGCCCGATAGGGGTCCGGCAATGCCCGCCGGCTTCTGCCGCTCCCCGAGCACAACGGGCTCCTGGTGCTCGGTGTTACCCCTCCGTGCCGGGCCCGGGGCAGCCCCGGAACTGCGGGACGGGGTAGACGGGGTCGGAGGCAGGCGGTGCGCTGGGAAAGCTGAGCTGCAGCAATGTTCTTGGAAGCAAGCCGGCTCAGGTTCCAGATCAATGAACGCTGGGTCCATGCGTTTACGTTGCTTGCGTGAATGCTCTTTTAATCTTCTAAACATCATCTGCATCGATTTCCCTCTACGTACGCGTTTGTTTGGGAAGGCGACGCGGCCGCGTGCTCCGGGCCCGCGCCGAAGGGTCCACCCCGTGCTGCGGCGGGGGGCGGCCGAGGCCCTGCGGAAGAGCAGCGGGGGGCGGCCGGGGCGGGCTCGGGGCTCGGGGAGTTCCGGAGCCGCGCATTGCATTCACCCGCCGCTCGTGAACGGGCGAAGATTCGTCGCCCCGCATCGGGACCGATCGAAATGAAAGAGCGGCGGAGTTATCGCAACAAACGGCTCCGCAGCCTCCCCGAAGCCTCCCCGCAGCTGCCCCGGCCCCGCAGAACAATGGAGTGCTGCGGCGCGGGCAGCCCGCGCCAGGGGGCGCCCGGCCGCGGGACAATGCGGGGCGAGCGCGGAACAATGCGGAGCCTCCGCGCCCGGCTGCGGGACAATGCGGGAACGGCAGCCTCCGAAGCCGCCGGCCGGTCTCCCGGCCCGGGGGCACGACCCGAACCGGGAGGCGGCATCGCGAACGCCCAACGGGGGAGGTGAGGGAGGGAGGGAGCGGGGCTGACCCCGTACGCTCCGGGGAAGCGCCCCGAGCCAGGGCATCGCCTCGGGGTCCGGGCAGCGGAGCCTACCTGCGAGCCTTAAGGCTGACATCCTCTGGAACTCCGGCTCCTGCAGCCACTTCCACATCCTCCGGAAGGTCTCCCTGCCGGATTTCAGTTTACTCCAAGGCTTAGGGTTCCGTAGCAAGTCCGAGAGGGTGCCCTGAGAGCGGCACAGCACCCGCTGGGCGAAGATGGCCTGGGGGATGCTGTAGCGCTTCAGCTCCGCCGTGATCCTCTGGGCCACCTCCTTCGTGTTGATCTCCTCCAGCTGCTGCGCGGGGGCGGCGGCGGCCGGGCGGTCGCGGGCGGTGGGCAGCGCGTGTGGCGGCGGGGCAGGGGGGTGCTGCCCGTTGAGGTGCGGCAGCGGGGCCGGGGCCGCCGGCAGCCCCCGCGGCAGGTGCGGCACGGCCTCGAAGCCGGCCCCCAGCATCTTGTCGTGGCCCGGGGGCGGGGGCGGCCCGTAGCCGTGCAGGCCCTGCTGAGCGCCGTGCAGGGGGGCCAGCCCCGCGCCCAGCGGGGACAGGCTCTGCCCCACGGCCGGCACCTCCTTGTACGGCCCGTAGAGGTTGTTGACGGCGGGCAGCCCGCGCTCGTCCCGCATCAGCGCGAAGCCGCCGCCGACGTTGCCCGCCAGGCGCTGGTGGTGGTGGTGGTGGTGGTGGTGCGGGTGGGGGTGCGGGTGGTGGAACTTGTCGGACACGGCGGAGATGGGCGGCAGCGGCTGCAGCGGCGTCAGCGTGGTGTAGGTGCCGCTCATGCCCATGCCGGGCGGCGAGGGCTCGCAGGGCACGCTCATAGCGTGGTGCAGCGGCACCGACAGCTCGGGCCGGAACTCGGCGCCGTCCAGCAGCGGGGCCATGCCCGGCACCATGGCCGCCCGCCCTCCCCCGCCGCCTCCGCCGCCGCCGCCGGGCAGCTCCTGGGGCGGCGGCACCCGCAGCGTTCCCCCGCCTCGGCCGCCGTGGTGCGGGCCGGGGCTGCCCAGCAGCTCGGGCTCATGCAGGCTGCCCAGCGGCTCCAGCGCCAGCTCGGGGTTCATGGCGCAGGCAGCGGGCTCGGCGGCGAGGCATCGGTAGGCGCCGCGGCCGCTCCTCATTCGGGCCGCTGCTCATCCGGGCGGCGCGCCGCCTCCGCCGGCCCCGCGCTGCGAGCCGCGGCCGCCGGGCCCCGGGCAGCGGCCGTTCAGCCGGGCCCGCGCCGGCCCCGCGCCATGTCCGCGCCGCGCCGCCGCCGCCGCTGTCTGCGGCCGACGGGAGCTGTCCAGAGCGCGCGGCCGCTCGGCATGGCCGCGCCCGCTGGGCGGGGCGCGCGCGACTGACGGGCGAATTCACCAATGGGAGGCGGGGAAGGGGGGAGGGAGGGCGCGAGTGGCCAATGGCGGAGCGGGGGGCGGGGATTCGCCGCGGCCCTTAAAGGTGCCGCCGAGTCTTTGTAGCGGCGCAGGGTTCCGCCGCTGCCGGACCCCGCCTGTGCCGCCGGGGCTCGGTGCTCCGGGAGGGAGCTCCGGGCTCTGGGGTTTGGAGCTCCGCGCTTCTCCGCAAGGACAGCGCTGGAGCTCCGGTCCCCTCGGCCCCAGCCAGGGGGTGCGGTGCGGACAGCGCGGAGCCGTTTTGGCAGCGCCGGGGTCGGCATCCCGATGTAAGCCCCTCAGACGTGCTGCTTGCGCGGAGCCCGGGCGCTGCGCACCGAGACGGAGCGGGGGTCCTCGAGGCAAAGCTCTTAGCCCTGGCTGCTCCCGTGCGATGTACGGGGCAGGGAGGAGCAGCCAGGCGAGCCGCTCTGGGCAGCGTTAGTTCTGCCTTTGCCTGAACCATCTGGCACGTCGCAGGGCATCGATCCATCTGCGAGCCCCGTGCTCGCCCAGCAGCATGCCCGCGAGTCCCGCATGGCCCCCGCTGCCCCTGTCCCAACACGAGCCCTCGTTCCTCCCTGTTTTGCAGAGCTGCGCAGTGGTCACGAGCGCAGCCGCGGCTCTGGCACACAGTACGGTGCTGTGGGAGATGTGAGGATGGGGGGCACACACACACCACACCAACCTGTGCTCTGCTGTCCCTGCAATCGCTGACCCCCTAACACAGATGTCCCTGTGCCCCCAGGACAGCCCTGCTGAGGCAGGCAAGGAGGAGCAGGACCGAGGCAGGTGGGCAGCAGATGTCAGGAATTCAGTGGCAGCAAGAGCCCCGGGGACGAGACCCCATGGTATGGGTTGGCAACAGGGACCGCCTGCTACAGCCAGACTCTGGGATATCTGCACACACATTGGACCAAGCTGAGCCATGCTAGGCCTTATCACCCTAGTCTGAGCCATGCCGGGTTGAGCTTTGCTGTGCTGTGCCATGCTGAGCTGTGCCATGCTGTGCCAGGCCATGCAGCTGCTCCCAGCACTGCAGTCCCCTCTGCTGCCCCTGCCCCCCTCGCTCCGCTTTAATCAGTAACATGGGAGATGGCAGCACTGAGAGCCGCGTCCTTGCGTTTTATGTCAGCCTTATCTAGGGCTCTGATAACTGTCGCTGCTCTTGTGAAGGTCGTAGCCCCGCTTCTTCTGTCGGGCACAGAGAGAATGTGCTGTCCCTTTGTAGGGAACACTAAGAGCTGAGGTCTGGGTGCTGTGGAGAGCAGCACTGATGGGGCAGAGGAGGGGAGGGGGCCAGGCATCCCTCTGCCTTGAGGCATGCAGATAAACTGCGTGAAATGCAGAAACACAGAAATGCAGAAAAACAGAAGTGCAGCTGGGGAATAAAATGGCTGAGTCCAATCTAAAAGTGACTGCTTTGTGCTCTTCTGAGGTAAGACCCTGTTCATTCCAGGCCTCCCTTTGGAGCTCTCAGAATCTCTTTACAAGCTGGCTGCAAGTCGTAGCTCCCAGATTTCCCATAGATTTCCTCTATGGATACCAGCAGCCACTGATCCATCTTCTCCCACACTGCCCTTCCACATATCTCTGGAGCTCAGTGTTTTCCAAGTTGCTTTTCAGCACAGAGTAGGTATATAACATCAAGCTCCCCCCACAGCAGCCGCCCCTGCTGCTGTTGGTGTGTGGTGGAAAACAAAAAAGGAAGAAGAGAAAGAAAGCCCTGGCGTGAGGTGCCTTTGTTTGGGGCAAGTTATGCGTGAAATCTTTTTGTCCTTTCAGGGGAAGACAAAAGTTATGGTTGATTTTGGGAAGAGAGCAAAGGCAAACCCCAGAGGAGGAGGTGCTGTGGTGAATGAGCAGAGAGGGAGAGATGGGGGCAGTGGGGTGGGAGTCAGCACTACAGATGTGCTGGTATCTTTTTCCTTTTCCTTTTCCTTTTCCTTTTCCTTTTCCTTTTCCTTTTCCTTTTCCTTTTCCTTTTCCTTTTCCTTTTCCTTTTCCTTTTCCTTTTCCTTTTCCTTTTCCTTTTCCTTTTCCTTTTCCTTTTCCTTTTCCCTTTCCCTTTTCCTGTTCCTGCTCCTGTTCCTTTCCCTTTTTCTTTTCCTTTTTCTTTTTCTTTTTCTTTTTCTTTTTCTTTTTCTTTTTCTTTTTCTTTTTCTTTTTCTTTTTCTTTTTCTTTTTCTTTTTCTTTTTCTTTTTCTTTTTCTTTTTCTTTTTCTTTTTCTTTTTCTTTTTCTTTTTCTTTTTCTTTTTCTTTTTCTTTTTCTTTTTCTTTTTCTTTTTCTTTTTCTTTTTCTTTTTCTTTTTCTCTCTTTCTCTTTCTCTTTCTCTTTCCCTTTCCCTTTCCCTTTCCCTTTCCCTTTCCCTTTCCCTTTCCCTTTCCCTTTCCCTTTCCCTTTCCCTTTCCCTTTCCCTTTCCCTTTCCCTTTCCCGTTCCCTTTCCCTTTTTCTCTTTTTCCCTTTTTCCCTTTTTTTCCTTTTTTTCCTTTTTTTCCTTTTTTTCCTTTTTCCCCCCCTTTTTCCCTTTTTTCCCTTTTTTCCCTTTTTTCCTTTCCCCTTCCCTTTTCCCTTTCCCTCTCCCAGAGGGGCTAGTGCTGAAGGCATGCACTCCAGCCCCTGCCCAAGTCATTTGTCACTAGCACAGTAAAAAAGCATTCTCCACTCATGTGGGGTTTGATGTGTTTCAGTCATTGCTCACTGCCTCTTCCCCTGCCAGTGGGGACAGCAGTGTGGGGAGGGATGCACAGAGCATGTTCTGCATTCTCAGTTGTGCTGCATACGTGTGTATATACAAACATAGGCACGGATACAGTGAGGAGTGGTCAATACAAGAAATAAAAGCCAGTATGGTGCCACCATTTTAGCTCCCTGGGTTTACAAAAGTCTAGTATGCTTCCTAACATACATGAAATATAAGTTTTTTCCTTGGGCAAAATATGAATGCCACTATTTTACCTGTCTGATCCTGTTTACTTTCAGAAGAGCCATTTGCATTCAGAAGCCACCATGCTACATTGGTATTGATTTAGGCACGCTCAGCCTTTAGTGGGATCTGTGCATGTGGGCATAGGCATGTAATCCAGTGGGAATCCTGAGTCTGGGGGCTGCATAGTGCTGTGTCACAGTTATAGGAGAGCATGTGTCACTGGATCCTGGGGACCCAACAGCTGGCTGACCCAAAGGCTCCCGCATCCTTAAGATGAGGGTAACAGAACCAAACTTGTTGGTTCAGCATCTTGAGCTGAACTGAGCACCTGCTCATTGTAAGAACTGGTTGCTGGTGCATTTTGACTGGCTTTAGCACACTTTATTTGCTTAAAGTGCTGCAAAGTTTTCTCTCCTACAATTAAAAAAAAAAAAAGCAAAAAACAACAAACAAATAATAATAAAAAAAACATATGGACAGCACTGCTTTGTGTACTGGGGTGGTCAAGGATGTCCCCACCGAAACATGGGATGTGGCACGGTGGTGGGCTCACCAATAAAACAGTGAGAGCAGACCAAGGATGGCACCAGTAATTGCCACCTGCTTTTAAGCACATATTGGAAGTGTTTTCTTTTGGCTTTCACAAGCCCTTTCTGCTCTGCAGAGGGCAGGGGAATGGCTCCAGCCCTGGTGACGCCAGCAGCTGCACAGCCAGTGACGCCAGTGCAGTTGGATGCTGCTCTGGGAGGGGATACAAAACAAGAGTTTGCTTTGCTGCACATACTGCCCAGGCACTGACTTTTGCTCTTAAGAAGCAGAACCAGCCTTCTTTGTGATTTTTCTTCTCCTGGACACGATTTCAGTCTCCTAGCAGTAAAAGGCAAGCCCGATAATACGGGACTGGTTTCCCCTAGAGTTCTTCAGGGGGGTGCTTAGAGGATAAAATGGGTCTAAGGAAGCTGAATCCCATGCAAGCAGACAAATAAAAAAATGGTTCAGGGCTGTCGGTTGATGAGCTCCAGCACTGCAGCTCATGGCCCACAGGGAGTCTTCCTTGACCTCCAGGGGACCTGGAGATATGGAGAGACAGATTTCTCTTCTCCCATCACTACACCAGGAATTGAGTTATGGAGAAGGAAATCCCAAGAGTGAGCCACCCTTGGAAGGGGTCCCCTGAAGCCTGTTTACATCTGGAAAAATTCAAGAAGCCAAGATGGAGTGAGGTGGACTGGGGGCAGAGCTGGGGGTGTTTGAATTCCTGCTCTGCAGGGCTTGGAGATGGGGCACACAGGGAGCAGCAGAGCTGGCTACGGTGCAGCTGATGGCACACTTGGCTGCCAGGGCGGTGGTTAAAGATTAAAGCTGGCTCCAGTCTGCAATATTTATCTTGGGAGGAGGGGGGCACCCCACACTGTTTGGTTTGTGGGAAGTGTTGGGAAATGGTGACGCTGGTGCAGTGAGAGCAGGCAGGGCTGGCTGTGTGGGGTCAGTGAGGGTGGGAACACCACGACGAGGGATGCTGCAAGGAGAAACCCAGCAGAGGGCTTCAGGCACAGCCCCTGTCAGCAAGTTGTGGGAACCAACCTCTTCCATGAGCATTTCAGGGGCAAATGCACTGAAAAACTTGTGTGTTCAGAAGTCAGCGACAGGGAGTGTGTCAGCAGCATGGACAGGAGATGATTTTCTGGTTAAATCACGCTGAGCATTATATCCTGCAGTATTTTTTTAAAGATAGTAACAAACTCCTAGCCTTGATCTGGAAACATCCACACAGAGCTCCCATGACAATGAACCCTCCAGGACTGAAGTACGATTTGGTGCTGCAGGAGGAAACACCTGACTGAGAATCTGCATTGTATTTGTGCTCTGTGGAAAACTCCTAAGAGCAATTTTTGCATCAGAACAAATAAAGAAAAAGCTATCCCAAATGAAGAGGTCACGAGGTGCACAGTGCCTGTTAAGCCCAGTGTGGGTCATGGCATCAACAGTGAGAAAAACTGTGCATGCAATGGTTTGTAAAGGTGGCAGGAGTTATGAGCAAACATGTTTGAAACCAGACTGAACAAAGCAATGCAAAATGTACTGTGGAACAGGCACTGAGTTAGCTGTGAGGGAACTAGGTTATGTGGCAGCTAATTACTAGTTTTTGCAGATGCACTTTTATGGAAAATTGCTGGGAACTGGCTTGGAATTTTTAGATGTACAAGCGAGCAATTTAATTATCAGTTTTTATAAGTTTTGAGTTTGGTAAGCCAAAAAATAGCCCCTAGCAAATATTGCCAGACCAGAAACACTGGAACAATAGCTTGATTTGGTAACTGCTTGGGTTCCAATAGTGGTTAGAGGGAGAAGAATCTTGAACAGGAGGTGGTGGGGCTGCTTCCAGCTGGGGCTGTGTAGTGCTGAGCATCAAAAAGCCCACAGAAGAGTTGATATGGGACATGCAGGCTGAGGCAAGCAGTGCATCCTCTCTCAGCCTGCAAACTGGCCACCATGCAGAAAGAGAGTAGAAATGATCGATTGGCTCTGACACAGCAAAATGACAGCTCTAAGGGCTGCCATGGAATCACAGAACCTCAGGGGTTGGAAGAGACCTCTGGAGCTCCACCAGACAAACACTCCCCTTGAGCAGGTTCCCTACAGCAGGTTGCGCACAAGTAAGCATCCAGAAGGGTTTGAATATCTCCAGATAAAGAGACTCTGTGCTTCCCTGCCAGGGTGCTGCAGGTAACGGGAGCGGCTGTGAGATGTTGTTGGGCGTGCATCACTTTAATAAACAACTGCCCTGAGCCAAGCTCTGTGCTGATTTACATGCTGCATGGCTCCCAATATTTTACAGCTGTGCAGAATTTGATCCATCAGATCAAGGTGGTCGCAGGGTACAATGAAATACAGGGAGCAGCAAACAAGACCTTTGGCAACACTTCTGAAGGAGTTTTCCAGTGAAGCCTTTGTTTAATCATAGAATCATAGAATTGCTCAGGTTGGAAAAGACCTTAAAGATCATCGAGTCCAGTCATGACCTTAACTATACTACCCTAACTGTAACAACCCTCTGCTAAATCGTGTCCCTGAGCACCACATCCAAATGGTTTTTAAACACATCCAGGGATGATGACTCAACCACATCCCTGAGGAGCCTATTCTATTAATCATAGAACCATTAAGGTTGAAAAAGACCTCCAAGATCCCCAAGCCCAACCCCAGATCACCCCACCATATCCACTGACTGTGTCCCTAAAAGTCACATCCCCATGGTTATGGAACTCTCTCAGGGATGGGGACTCCACCACCTCTCTGGCCAGCTGTGCCAGTGCTGGACTAGATCCACAGGACAGTGCAATGGACATCACTGAACCAGGGATTCAGTCTTGAATAGAAAAGATCTTGGAGATGTGCACGGCAGGCACGTGGCTGAGACAGCAAACAAGTTCCATTCACTGAGCATCAGGTGCAGGGGACTGGAGAGGATACCAACCTCAATTCTGAGATCAATCTCCACCTCTGGGGGCTGCCCACAGGCTGACCCATTGCATACAGAGCACCAGGGCTGCGCAGAGCTGGGGCCACATCCTGCTGGCATTGAGTGTTCGCGGCACACTACCATGAAGTTTGACTGAGCCTGTTTCCAGCTTCAGTATACCCTGTGCAATATGGAACGCTTCTTGATTAAAATGACAATCTGCTGCTCTGCAGAGTGTGCCTACAGCATGGAAAAACCTTCCAGTTCAGGCCATTAATTACTATTGACAGCGTGTGGTTAAGAAAACGCGAAAGAAAGAAGTGGATGCAGTTGAGTTTTACAGACTTTCAATGCACAATAAAATATTTTATTTAAAAACAATGCATTCAATATCGTGTTTTGGCACGAGTCAATGTTGCAGGCACATTCACACCAAACAATAACATTGCTGAAAGATTCAGAATGAATCATTGCGTTTATTTCTCCACAAATGATGGTCACGATGCGGCACTCCGTTACAACAAGAACCAGGCTCCTTGCTTGCAAATGTGACAACGTATTTACATGCACCACGCACTGTGCAGGCCACATCCACCCCTCTGGGACAAAGCTGGCCCCATTCTGGTTGCCCTGAGGCCAACAGGGACCCGAGGGGAGCAGGGCCAAGCAGTGATTCTGCTCGGGACACATTTCACAGCGTGTGCAGCCTTGCATGCCGTTCACCTGAGACACTACTCTGGCCTTTTATCAACACCAGCCTTTTTAAAAATAAGTAATGCTTTCAGTATGGCCATTAAATAACGAACCCTTTATTACAATTATGGCATTTTTTTTTCTTTTTTTTTCTTTTTTTTTTTTTTAGTATTTATCTTTTTATTGAAAACAACTCCATCAGGCATTGAACTGTATAGCCATTGGAATAAAGACACATTCATTTACAGAAAACCTGCTTTCTAAATGGTTTGTTTTTGCAACCTCCATTCACAGTTAGTCATATTTCACAAATACTTTTTGGTATACTCCACAATTCAAACCGGAAGCCAAAACATCTGTGTTTTTCTTAATGTATCCTACTACCATTCACTGAATAGATGCAAGCAAATAAAGTACCAAACAAGGATGTAAAGAGAAGGAAAGGTAGCACACCTATCCCCATTTTATGTACACCTCCTCTTTCCATTCTCTGCTTGATGGCCCCGTTCCAGCACCACCACCACCATATCCCCACATCCCCATGGTGCCATCACACCACGGCTGCCACCAGGAGCCCTTTGCCCAGAGCTCCTCCTGACTTTGTAAACTGAAAGGTTCTGTACTTGCAAGTATTGATCACGCTGCGTTACGTGTGCTTTCATTTAGCTATATTTGTTTGTCTAGACATTCAGCAATAATAGTGAGTATTTTCCCTGAACCATCAGGAATTCATTTAGATAGAGAGCGACGGGAAGGTTTTGGACCAAGCAAAAGGAAAGGAAGAGTCTAGCCAACATGCTAGCAAATGCAGAGGGGATTTGCTGTCCTAAACACCAGGGCTGCATCTGGCAGCTCCTGCAGCAGAGAGCCAGGCTGCTGGGCAGGAGCACGCTTTCTTATTTAAGACAAACACTATTTCCTACCCTGAAAAGACACTGATTCAAGGAGCATCTGTTTTTCATTCCTTTTTTTTGTCTGCAACTTTGGGTTCTCATCTCTCTGAGACACAACCCAACCCAACCCACCTCCTCCTGGATGCAGGTGCCAGCACCTCACCTCCAGCAGCACAGTCAGGATGGCTCCTAGGGGCTGAGGGACACCAGGCAAAGCACTGAGACCCCAGCCTGGGGGTCTGCACAGATCACAGCCTGGGAGCGGGGCTTGGGAATGAAGTCTGTCCAGCACAACTGCCCTTCCCCTTCAGACTCCAGAGAAAAGCAGAATTCAAAGAGATCTAAGAAAACAGGCAGAAACAAAGGATGCATATTTTAAAGATGGTTTTCCACATTGCAACAGCTCTGACAAAAAATATTGATACTAAGAAGCAATTTACTTTGGGCTGTATTGTGCCATTGATTTCGGGGCAGAACTCCCCATTAAAATCAATGATTCTGAAATGTTCAATGTGGTTCTAAAAAATCAATGGGGAGTTTTGCTTAAAAATCAATGATATAATATGGCCCTTTGTCAATAATTTTTCTGTGTTCCCATTTCCAAATATTTGCAGCCGTTTCCATGCTTCCTTCTCCACACCCTGCGCTTCTATGCAGCTCAGTGGCGATGGCCATGCCTTGGGACTGGCATTAATCCCTCTGCCCTGGGAGCAGAGCCCCAAGACTGCCCCCACACTCCTCTGCCTTGGGCCTTGCAACACAACAAGATTGGCAGCAATCTACAGGGCTGCCCCATTTGCCCAAGTGAAGGAGGTGGAGCAAAGCCCACGCATGTAAGAGCTTCCCATTCTGGTGTTCTCAACAATGTAGGTGCACTCGGTGGTGCAGCCATGCATGCTGGAGCCCATGCAACTTCACTGATCTCAACAGAGAATCACAGAATCACAGGGGTTGGAAGGAGTCGTAGAATCACAGAATCATAGAATGGTTTGTGTTGGAAGTGACTTTTAATATCACCTAGTTCCAATCCCCTGCTGTAAGCAGAGACACCTCCTACCACACCAGGTTGCTCACAGCCCCATCCAGCCTGGCCTTGAGCGTTTCCAGGGATGGGGCATTCACAACCTCATTGGGCAACCTGTTCCAGTGTCTCACCACCTTCACAGTAAAGAATTTCTTCCTAATATCTAGCCTAAATCTACCGTCCTCCAATCTAAAGCCATTTCCCCTTGTCCTATCACTACCTGCCCTTGCAAAAAGTCCCTCTCCAGCCTTCCCATAGGCCCCTCGATCCAGCTCAATCCCCAAGAAAAATGGCTGTGGACAGCACCACCAGGAGAACACAGATTCACGAGCTAGCCTTCCTAGCCTTATTGAGATTAGGGAGGACGTTTACTTTAAAAAAAAAAAAAAGAAAAAGAAAGAAAGGAAAATTGAAGACCAATCTTGGAGCAATTTTTGGTTTCAGCATGTAATTTTTAATGATTATCTTCCAACACGGGTGCTCTAGAGCAGTCATTTTGAATGGACAGAAGATAAGTGCTGTCAGGACAGACAGACGGACGGACACCCTTACGTCTACACTAAAGTTGTTGTGCCATGTAAACAACACACAGCAGCCAAGCGCCACTCAGAGCCAAAAAACTGTACAGAGTGCATCAGCATCCACATTCAAGCAAATAGAATGATAATTGTCCATATTTCTATAATTTGCTAATAGAGATGATCACTCCCTACATAAAATTGATAGCCCGCCTTTTAACGAAAACACCTGCCATTAAGAAGGGGCCCCATGCTGCATCTCAGACCACGGTTCCTCTGTCCCCATGACTCCCTTCTGCACACAGCCATAAACTGCAAAGCAACCTGGGGCTTAGCCAGCATGCATCTACAGTACAGTTTAACGGCAAATTGCACTGGAAATGATTAATCACTGTACATCATTAACAACTGGCACAGAACCTTCCCTTCCCCGTGCAGTTTCTGCTTTTGGGTGTGTTCCGGCACCCAGGGAACGGTGTCTGGCAGGGATGGGTGCTCCCTGCCCCTGCTCCTCTGCTGCTAGAACACAGATAACGAACTGCAATATTAGTAATAAAGCACATGGCACAGCACTAGCATTGCTGCACAGCGATGTCTCCATGAGGACGTTTGCCACAAGTCATGCTCTGCTGTACGAGCAGTGACGAGCGCAGGCAGTGGGGCAAACCAGAGGTGCCCGAGGTCTCATGTGGGACTGTGCTCTGGGAAGGGAACTTTGCAGCCATCAGCATCCTGAACAGCGTGCCTGAAGGTGTGGGCGCCAGGCTGGAGGTGCCAGAGAGCATCCGAGCCCCTTCGTAGCTCCGATGCCAATGTGAAAGCCAGAAAATAAACAAAACAAAGAAGTACAGGGCATGTTCAAAATGGCTTTAAAAATCTCATATTTACAGGCAGTGCAGAGGGGTGAGGTTTCCCTCCCTGCTGGAATACACCTGATTTGGTCGCGTGCCAGGTGCAGTCACTTATCCCCCAAAGCGTGGGTGCTGTGCACTAAAATGTGCACTGTTAAGGAATTGCCTTTTGCATCATCTTTCCCTGTATAGTCAGTTCTCGGCATCATACAGAATAATATAAAAATGTTAAAATACTTTGAAGCATACTCCTTTTAATAAGAAAAAACAGTTGCTTTACAGACTCCTTTATCCTGAGACAACATGGCCAAGATTTTCAAACACAAGAAACCCTACAATTTGTCCTTTCTGCAACCAGCCTGACCTTCAAAGGTATCTAGAAAGCTCCATCTCCCCAAATGTCTGTTCTTGACCAGAACACGAGACCACCTATTCAGCTGTCTGACCATGAACTTGGTGATGTAAACCAGGACCCTGGAAATCATATCTCTTGCTTTCCACATTCCCACTGTCCTTACTTCCCTCTCAAGGCCGTTTCTCAGAAACTGGGCTGCCCTGACCTCTCTCCATCTCCCCCTACGGCTGGTGGGGGGACATTTTCCTGTACTGGGAATCACTCACGTCCCCGCTGCATACAGCACTGACACACACAGAGGGATGGGGAAGCCAGGTACAAGCCATATTTTGACCTTCTCCATTGTTGGTCTTAAAAAAATGTAAAATTCAGTAAATACGAAATTAAGCAAGCAGTGGAAATGGAGTTCCACACTGAGGAACTTGTAAATGACAATGAGCTGGGGCTCGGGGTGGCTCTACCAATTGGCCACGGCAAATCCATGTATGCTGAGCTACTCACAGCAACATGTACGAGAAAAGCAATGCCTTATGAAAGCAGAGTTCCTAATCCTAATCTGAAAGGAACAATCGAAATAAGATGTTTATAGGCATGTAGTGGGATGCTGAAGTATGAAAAGATTTCAAAATGTATATCATAGCATATATATATAAAAGCAAAATATTTCAGCTTCACTGTGCTGCTGCATGATTAGCATCCACAGAATTTAATAAGTGCTTCTGCATTTTCTGCATTGCTAAATGTGCTAAGACCCTTTGATGAACAGTGGCAAGGGTGATTGAAAAGCATCTGCATACTATGGAAAATATTTTAGGGTGGATTTTTTTTTTTTTTTTTTTTAGAATTGTATCTGAAGAGCATTTAACTCAGATTTGGGCACTTTTTTAGACAATCATTTGGCACTTCAAGATTTAGGTTCTTAGGCACAATGCGACAAGGTCAGTTTGGCCAGTCCTTCACCGTGCATCCTGTAGAGCAGCTGGAACTCTGCAGGCAGCTGGTGGGACTCCTGCCACTTGGTGGTGAACTTGGTTCCTTTCTTGTCATAGTAGTGGTACGGGAGGTCCTCCCTTGTGTTGGGATCAAACCCGAAGGGCCAGAATCCATACAAGTGAATCTCTTCACATATGGCAGAAGCAAGGGTATACATGAGAATACCTGTGCTCAGCCGCTTGGGTGACAAGTGTTTGTTTTTCCAGTATCTGTGAAAAAAAAAACAAAGGCAAATTAGTATAGGATACAAGTAACATCGTGGGCCTGTTGTAAGAAAAAATATGATTACTGCATGGAGACCACCAAAAATGCTACAGCATGGAGAGGATCAGTGTTCACAGCTGATAACTGGAGTAAGGTAAGTACTGCTGTTCGGGTCAGTCTGTAAAGAAGAGAAATGCATCAACATTCTCTTTCAAGGTCTGCTTTGGTTTTTCATCTGGAAAAACAGTGCCTTATCTAGAAAAGCAAATCCCTGGTGATGTGTATTTTCTAAAGAGGTGGCGACATTATCCGTACACGAATTGCAATAGATTTGCCTAGATCACTCTGCAGATGTCTGCTGGCACCCTATTTGCTAGCTGAGAGCAAGTTCTTCTGTAAGTGGTTCTTTTCTTATGTAGAATCTCATTCAACTCCTCCACACTCCTTCTGCCTCTGCGGAAGCCACTGTGGGAACAGTTGAACAGTCCCATGACGGCACAGACCCTGGAGTGCTTACTGAAGCAATGACAGAACTGCGTGGGCTCTGAAAGCAAACAGTGCCAGGTCCTGACTGGCCAGGGAGTGCCTTTCAGTTAAGGCAAGATTAGGAAAATAAAAACCATTGTGTTCACATAGGGAGAAATATGTATTTTGACAAGCTAAATGCGAGAGAAAAATACACACCTGTTAACATGCTGCATTATATTTCCTGGCCAAGCCAACTGGACCTTTAGTTGGCCTCGATGCTCAACAAAGAAGTCAACCAGTGTTCTAGTGACCGTTGCTGATGTGTGGAAGAAGAAAGCAGGGATCCAAAGAATCGCCCCATCAAGCTTTTTTAAGCTCAGAAAGAAGTTGTTGCGATCCTGAATGGTCAAGAGATTGTTGTAATACTTCTCCAGGATGCTGGGATTGAAGGTTGTGAGATTGGTTTTCCTTCCAACATCTTTTTGGAATGCCTCAGTTGGAGCAAAATTGCAGCGAAAAACGAAATCAGACTTATCTATTTCTTGCCCACACTGACTCCCCGTCAGGATTCCACTGTTTCCAACCACGGCACAAACGTTGTAATGTTTATTCAAGATCGGTGACACATCTGGAAGCAGTGATCTGAAGTTATTGCTTATGGAAAAAACATACTTATGGCTGGAATAATCATAATGCATCAGCTGTCCAATCCGAACACTATTCTTGGTCAAAGAAAAATTTTTTATGACATCGACATGCTGAAGGATTTCTTGTCTAAAACAAAATAGAAAAAGAAAAGAAAAAAAAGAAAACATTGAGTTGTATTTTCCCCTTTGTGTTACAGAGATTTGTTTCCAGATAGACTTAAGTTTTCCTTTCTAAAATGTTAGATAGCAGTTTACTGAGCAGTGCAGTGCAATAGAATTAAAATCAATATAAACAGAGAGCAATGAGGGATCTCTCAGTACTGGACCATGGATGTATGGTAATGATGGACATTGTGTTTGCTATGAGATATCTGAAGCAAAACCAAGAAGTCCAGAATATCTCACTGAATTAACAGTAATGTAGCTGATATCTTAAATGCAAATATTCCTTCTGTGTTCATCAGGAAGCTTTTAGTCATGGAACAAGTGACAGTCACTGTCTCCCTTTAGGTAAACATAAGCTCTTAATGTCTTATTAGAGCAAACATGCCGACATTTTTGCAAAGGTTATTCGGAATACTTAAAAAAAAACAAAAAAACAAGCAGAACTAACCTTGCTCAGGAATTTCCCCAGCAGAGCATAAAATTAGAAAACCAATACCACTTTATTTGCTCATGTTTATGGAAAACAACCTTTCTTCCAGCTCACATCCTCTAGTATCTAAGCATTAATGGAGTCCCATTGGGTCCCCTAATTATGGGTTATGGATGACAGACAAATGCAGCAGCAGATCCTGAGGCATTAGCTCATATCAACAGCAGGGTGACACTTAGTTATTTATTAAGGATGAGGTGGTGGTGCCAGGAATGAGTCCATACTGATGAGTGGCCACTGTTGCACCAGCCAGGGCCATCCCAAGGAAAGGATGGTGCAGGCAAGGTACCATCTTATCTTGATGGCTTGCAACTGCTGATGGGCTCCTCAAATGGGACATGTGGGCAGAGACATAATGCACTCTCTAAAATGACAAGCATTCATCAATACAAAACCAAGATGTTGTTGTCCAAGATGACTGTAGTCATCTTAAATGGCTAAAGGATTTCTGTTTCTTTTACAACTTCACTGCTGTATATAAACATACTGCAGTAAAGCCATTAAATAAAAGAGGCTGGGCAGACATCACATCGTAGAGAAGAAAATAAAAATCCATCTTGTTTCACATAAAGCTTTGAGGAAGCTTAAGGAAACATGAAAGTCTTTGCATTGCCACAATGCAATGTGGCCATGAACCTGTGAACAGAAAACAGAAGTCAACGTGCAGTGAAGGCATCTCAGGGGAGCCTGGGCTCTTAGTGGCCCCACTGAAGTGCCTTCTGCCCAATCCACAGCCAGAGTGAAGCTGGAAGCCACATTGTACTTGGTCAGAATTGCTGGACATGTTTTGCCCTCGATACACATAGCACTTCATGGCTGCTACAGTCTGATTCATTTTGAGTTTTAAGCAACCAGCTATTTATCTTGAAGAAATGACAATTTCTCTTGCGCTCTGAGAAACTGGGTCACGTTCCGTTTGGTAAAAGGATGTGTGCTGTAGCTTGGTGTCCTGCTCAGAATTAATCAATTCTTCCAAGATAGCTGTAACCATCTTGGGAAATGCTCTGATTCAGCCTTTGTCTCTCACTGTTGGCAAATTACTCAGAATCCAGAGTATTTAGCAGTCCCTGATTGTATTTTCTCAAATGTTCAGGGGGAGGGGGCAACACTAGGGAAGATGACAGGGGGACAAGTGGGACGAGCTGCACACTCACCTCTGCTGTGCGAACGCTGTCCGGTTGAACACCCACTTGGAGGGCTTCTCTTGTAGCTCTTGGCCCAGCGAATTTGTAATGGGGACGAACGAGGGGTCGAGGAACTTCAGCGCGAATTGGGACCTAAAGGTGTGCGCACAGACTCACATGGACACGGGGACACACAAACACGGACACACACAGGCCGCGCGCCGTCTCCAGCCGAATCCGACCGGCGTCAGCACCACGGACAGCGCCGGCGGAGCCGCGCCGCTCCCCGCGGGCCGGGCTGAGCCGAGCCGGGCCGGGCGGAGCCGAGCCGAACCGGGTTGCGCTGAGCCACGCAGGGCTGAGCCAAGCCGTGACGAGCCGTGCCGTGCCGTGCCCACTCTACAACAGTCCCTAAGCACCGAGGTTCTCACGCCCGGCCCGGGGGTCCCGCGGTCCCGGGGCCGCCCGCTTCCCGCAGGCCGAGTGCTGGGGGCAGCGCGGTGACAGAGAAGCCGTCGCCGGGGCCGCGGGGCCTTCCGGGGGCCTTCCCACCGAGCGCTTTCGGGCTTCCCCAGTGCCAGTCCACGAGAGGGTGGGGGCGGCCCCCTGCCCCCGCGCCGTGCCGGGCCGTGGCGGCCATCCGGAGCCGCGCCCTCACCTGAATCCCGCGTGGAACATGTACATGCGGGGCCCCCCCGGGCCGGCGGCGCGGGGCGCGCCGAAGATGTTGTCCTTCTTGAGCGAGACGTAGCTGATGAGAGAGAGGATCAGCAGTGCGATGCTGAGCATCACCAGCCCCAGCACGCTGGCCACCCGCACCATCTTGCAGCTCCTCATGCCGGGAGGCGGCCCCGCGGCTGGGCGTGTGCGGCGGGGCTGCCGCGGGGATGCATGCGGGGGTGGCGGGCGCGGAGGCGGCGGGGACGGGGACGGGGCCGGCACCGCCGGCAGCCGGCAAGAAAATGGAGGGAGCGGGCGGCGGCGCGCTGAAATGGCAGCCGGCAGCCGCCCCCCCCCCTCTCCGTGTCCCGGCCCCGGCGGCCCAGGCAGCGCCGACGAGCACCCCCCCGACAGGCACGGCGCACGCCCGGCAGCCCCGGGGACGTCCCCCGGTTCGCCTTTCCCTGTCCCAGCTTCCTTCCCAACGGCCTCAGTTTGCAACCCCATGGCGGTCCTGGGGTTCCTCGCAGTGTCCCCAGACAGTCCCAGGGACCCCCCGCAGGCGGGGCTCGGCACCCCATTTATCTCTACATCTCAGCATGATCTGCAGACCTCATCTGGGTTCCCATTCCTTGCTATGGGCTATGAGTGATCAGTGGTGGACGGGTAATGGGTGGTGGGTGATGGCACCTGGGGGCATTACGGTGCCCTCAGCCCCGTGGTGTCCCTGTGGTGGGAGGGTCTGAGCGCTGCCATGGGGCTTTTTCCTGTGTCACAGCCTGTTTTTGGTGATGGCAGACCCCCTCACAGACCCCTTGTTGTGTAAAAACATGGTGCTTAGGCCATGATGCTACCCAAAGAGCCCTAGCTGCAATTAAACTGCCTCGTAAATCTCACAGCGACTTTCATGTGAACTCTAAGAGAGCCTGACTTCCGTAATCTGAGCAATGCCTCTTACGGACACTGCTTCTGCACGATGCAGTACTTTCAGTGTTTCTTCAAACTGCATTTTTTTTTTTTTCCTTATAAAGTTCACCATCATAGACAGCTCTGCCTCTGAGCCCTGAGTTCATAGAAGTGCCTTGTAAATAATAAATGCTGTCTTTGTAGCACCATTCTTGCTCTGGGCTATATCCTACAAGCTCTCCATGCATGAGGCTCCCTTTGAAGAGGAGGAACGCAAGGAGCTTGCAGGGTCGAGTATAACGTCGCAGCATGGTTCTTCATCTTTCAGTGGGAATTTGCCCTAAGTACGGCCCCCAGGTCTGTATCCCATTCCTATGGAATACATGCAGCTTTGGTGTAGAGAGAAAAGGATGAAAATGCAGGAAATAATGCTGCTTTGATATAGGAGATGATAGGTTTGTTAGTTGGCTCCTCACATGACTTCCAGTCAACTTTTCTGCTGTTGTCCCCACAGGGCATGGTGTTCCCAGCCTCAGACTGCTCAGGTCCTGTCACACACAATTTTAAATTTTGGATATTTGGAAATCCGCTCTGTAGCACCTAACATTATGGCTGATGTGGTTCCTGGCCATGCGTACTGGGGTTGGGCATGGACACCTAGGAGCAAGGTTGCACAGCTCTCATATTGCACACCTTTCCAGGTTCCAGCCTGAAGAAAGATGACCACCATGGACTGTAGGAACTTGCAGCTATCTCCATGAGGGCAAATGAGTGACAGCAAACACAGCATTTGAACAGATCAGAGGCTTCTGGTCATGAGCCAGGAAGCAGCAGAAGGCTATGTATGTATCATGCTGCATGGTCTGGTGTGATGCTGCAGAGTGATGCAGTGCCATTGGTGGGACTTCAGCCCTTGCACTGACTTTGCACCTTAATCCTACCGAGACTCTCTGGGTAGGATCTGAGAGGTGCACTGGCAAAAAATGTTTTAAAATCCTATTTAAAAAGTGCTTCATTTTGACCTGTTTTCTCTGGTCCCAGCCCTGGTCCCCCGCACAGTGCATGTGAACAAGTTGCAGTAGAAACAAAGGCAGTTTTTGCTTCAGATTCTTCAGAGATAGCAATATGTCAGGAGCCCCTAGAGAGGCTGAAAGTAAATGAATCAGTGCTAGAAAGTGAAGGATATCATCCGCACTGAATGGTGAAGAGGAGTCCTGAACAGTATCTTCATTGATTTTCCTGTAATTGACACAGAATCCCGGCTTGCCTGAGGGCTGCAGCGCAAGGAGCGGGGAGGCCCAGGTACAAGGAGCTGCCTTCCCCAAGCAGCCAGAATTTCTCCTCAATTAGGTGGCTGTTTTTTGTAAGAACCTTTGAAAGAGGCAGTGGGTTGGCAAGCTGGTATTTCCATTATTCACAGGGTGTTTTGCAAGCTGCCTTGAGGAAGAAGGGGCAGAGGAGGACGCAACTCCCCCCTGAGCATCAACACTGCTTTGTGCCAGCCCTGCCCTTTCGGGGGTTGAGCTGGGTTGTTGGCTGCTGATAAATACCTGTTCTTAAGTGAGTGCTCTCCCTGGGAAGCAAAACAGTGGCACACAATAGAAAATGTGTAGGAATTATTGTTTTGATTAGATTTTAAGCTCTCTGAGGGGGACTATGCCTTTCCCGTAAAATCTCTTCTGTACATGGCTTCAATACCTTGGTTCGAGGGGTGAGACTGACAGCTTTCAGATGGTTGGATAAACAGACATCCTCTGGACAGATAGACATCCTTAAATAGGCAGACACCTGTGGACAGACCCCTCTGAACAGACATACACTCTGGACATGCAAATGCCTCTGCACAGACAGACATCTTTAGATAGGCAGATATCTTTGGAAAGACAGATACCTTTGGACATGCCAACACCCCTGGACAGACATATGCCCTTGAACAGATAGGCATCCTCAGACACACAGACATCTTTGGACAGACAGACACCCTTGGACACACCAGCACCCCTGGACAGACTGACCCAGCATACTGAGAAGTTGCATTTTTTGCTGGTGAAAAAGACATGTTCCAGCTGCCCATCACTGATGTGCAACAAACACAAAGCCAAACTACAGTCAAGCTGTGCTGGGCTTTGAACACGTGCAGGTTGATTGGGACAAACACAAGGCTGGGCCTTCCTTAAACTTAGCCTACTGATTAGTGCTAAAATTATTTATTTATCTTCTGCTCTATGCACGATGTCAGAAGGTGCTTCAGAGAACACCCACTTTCACGGCGGCTGCATCTGACCACGGAAAAGGACACCTTCCTTCTGTAAATTGTGGGGTGAAACAGCTTCTTATTTTTCAGTGTTCAGATACAGGAAAGTGTTGTAATTAATGCTGTGAAAGGCACACAGTGACATCTCAGTTGCAGCAATGTGCAGGGAAGGATCTCTTCCTTAGAGTGCTTGGTGATAAGATGTTCATCTGCCACTGTCAGTGCAGCTTTTCGTGCTGCCTTCCCAACCTGCAGCTGGCTATAAACAAGCTCCACTTTCTGTAAAAACAGTGAAGCTCCATAGAAAATTCCCAGGAACATTTTGCCTTGCCTAGTTTTCTTCTCATCACGTTGGTTTTACAAATTCTGTGCACCACAGCTTGGAAAGAAGAGCTGATTTTAGAATCTGCTCTGCCAAAAAGTGCTGGTGATAGGATGGGAGGTGATGGCCTCACGTTGTGCCAATGGAGGGTCAAGGTGGGTATCAGGAAAAATTTCTTCTCAGAAAGAGCGTTCAGGCACTGAACGGGCTGCCAGGAAGGTGGTGGGGTCACTGCTCCTGGAGCTGTTCAGGAAACACCTCAGGGACATGGGGACATTCCGTGTGCTGTGACCTGGTGCAGGAGTGCAGAACTGCAGGTTCCACTCCAGGTGGAATATTCCTCCAGAGCAGTTTCCAATAATGAAACAAGCAAAATTGCAGCAAAACAGCATCAATACTTGCCTGGCTGCCAGCAAAGAAACGACATCCAGCAGAGACACATGACAGGAATTTTCCTAATGCTAGGAAAGATGTGGAAGAGAAGAAATGCATTTGAAATAGGGACAAGAATTCAAGCAGTCAAGGAATGAAGAAGCAGGAATGCGGATATGCTACATAAAAGAAATCAGGGCATTGATCTGTTCTTGGGTCCAGCGGAGGAAACACCCAGCGGATCAAACACGTGCTTAGGAATCTTTCCCATTTTTTTACTTATTCATACAAATGGGACATGCTCCTTTTAACTCTACAGGAAAGTTGTGCTTTGAAGATTTGCACACCCTGAAAGGAACCTTTCCAGAGCTGGCCCACCTCCTTCTTTGCTTTGCCCGTGCATGGGTCCTCCAAGCAGTGAGGGTGCCCTGGTCTGACTGGCTGCACCCCAGATAGTTTTAAAATCTCTTTAAAAACGAGCGTCTGTAGCCTGCTGGCGTGTGAAGCTCTATGAATTTATTATCAGAACCGTCTCCTTCCTTCCCCACACTCAGCTTTCACTGCTGGATTGCAGCATCTCCGCTCATTCTGAAAAACCATTCCCCAGGGAAGGAGGGAAAGAGAGAGCCACCTGCGACTCTAATCATGGTGCTGCATCAGTAAGCATCCCCTCCTGAAGGCCCTCGGCTCTGTGCTGCTTGCAGCAGCCAACAAGCGTGAATCCAGCTGCAAACAGGGCTGTGAAGGAGGTGGCACCGGTGGTCAGTGTGTGGGGGACGAGGATATCCCAGCATTCTGGTAAGCAGGAGAGAATATCAGAGACGCCTGAGGTGTGGTGGGCATTTCACAGGCTTTGCCATCTGGGCTTGGGGTGGACACTGAGATCACCACAGTCACGGAACACGGTGGGAGCAGAGGACTTGAGGAGGAAGGACAGTATAGTGGCCATAAAAAGTACTGAGACACTGTAGGGGGGAAAGCAAGAGTAGGCATGGGCACCATGCGGTCTGCAGGTGGTCAGATGAGCCTACATGGACTTGGGTGTACTTTGCTGGAGCCAGAGTGGAGACAGATTGCAAGAAGATTAATAGGACAAGAGGTAATGGCTCCAGGCTGTGCCATGGAAGTCTCAGGTTGGAAGTTAGGAACAATTTCTTCTTAGAAAGAGTGGACAGACACTGGCACAGGCAGCCCCAGGAGGTTGTGGATTCCTCTAGAGGTGTTCAAGAACCATGGAGATGTGGCATTTGGGCATATGGTCAGTGGGCATGGTGGGGATGGGATGGGGTTGGACTTCGGGATCTTAGGGGTCTTCTCCAGCCTTAACGACTTTGTGGTTTTACTTAGGAACATCACTTGTGGGGATGGGTTGCGGTGAGACTTGGGGGTCCTGTAGGTCTTTTCCAACCCTAATGATTTTATGATTCTATGAGCCAGGTTGAAGGTAGGTTGAACCCAGCTGTGCCAATCTCATCCAGCAGTTTGGAGCAAGCACGGAGCCAGCCTGGAGCCAGCTTGCATCAAGGCTGGACCCAGTTGCACCTGGCTGCACCAGGCTGTCTCAGCACCAGAGCCTCTCCAGTTTCCCTGAGTCACTCTCTTGAATAAAAGCCCCAAATTTTCTGCTGATACAGCTCCTCAGGTATCTAAATGCTTTATTGAATGTCTGCCCAAGTGTGTGTAAGTGCTTTCAGGTTAGACAGCTGCTGAACAGGGTTTCCTGGGACAATTATTTTGAACATAAGTACTAAAATCCTGCTCGAGTCCTTTTTAAGTGCTTGAGTTGTTTTGTTTTAAAAAGCTGGTGCTGCATCCTTATACCTGTGTCCAGAGCAGTCCCAGACATATATTTCTTTTAATTACATTTGCAAAAACACTTGCTGGACTCCACTGCACTCAGTCTTATCTTCCCATGCATGGAACTGCCCTGGGACGCTGCCCTCACCTCCCCGAGGACAAACAACTCTATTGGGGAAAATACTAATGAAAGGGCTAAAGCTGGGAAGAGTAGAGGAGCGATTAGTGGTGTGCATGCAGCTGAGCTTCCTGCAGATTACTTGTATTTAGACCTAATCCCCCGCATTGAAAAAAAATCCCAAATCTCTTCATTTTTTTAATGGAGTGATTATCACAGACTCCAGAATGATTGTGTAAAAATTAATCCCAGTGGATGAGGTCGGGTTTGGAGCTGTGCTGTGGCACTGGTAAACAAACCTGTCCCCTTGGGCTCATAGCCTGGGCACAGCACCGGTCCAAGAGGGTTCTGCTGTGATGGATCCATGGCTGTCCCAAAGGGGCCATGAATATTGCATGCTGCAGGGATGCCTCGCTCTGCTCTGACAGCAGCCTCCAGGACATGCAGGCAGGGGAAGGATGGTTTGGGGTCAGCCCCTTTGTGCCCAGCTGCACAAGAGGACTAAAGGGAGCACGGTGCTACATGGTCACCTTTCCCTTCCCATTTACACCTGTGTGGCTCCACTGATTTCTTTATGATCTGCCAGGCAGAGATGAGAGTGGAACTCGGCCCCTTAATTAAGTCAGAACGATGGGAAACGATTACCCCTGTACAAACACACGGTGCTGCAAAGGAGCAGTGCATCGTTCAGGGATCAGGGCCTCTCCGCAATGCTGACGCACCGAGGGACACCCAGCGGGGGGACAGATGTGCTGCCTCCCCCTGCCAATTTCATTAATTAAAGTTCTAATTGTGCTAAGAGAGCTCTGACCTTCTAGGAGGACCCTTGCCCTTCTTTGAGAAGAAAATTGGATTATTCCTACCACTGCTGATTGTTGGTGCCTTCTTCGCTGCTAAGATATTCTCTCTCTTTCCCCACAAAATTACTTCAATAGGCCAAATGTGGAGCTTCCTACAATGATAATGGATACATCTATTTATTTATACAGGCACAGGGAATAGTCATTCAATAGGCAGTTTCTAGAGAGGGCAATAAATGTATGCAACAGAGGTTCCACTTGTCTCTGATGATGTTTTAAGGATTTGAGATGGTTTAAATGCTCCAACGGCTTCTTCTTTTTAACACAAAGACTGTGTGGGAACTGGGATTGTTCAGTATGGAGAAGAAAAAGCTCAGGGGAGATCTCATTGCTCCTTACAGCTTCTGAAAGTCGGGAGTGAGGGAGGAATCAGCCTCTGCTCCCAGGTAACAGCAGTAGGATGCAAGGTGATGGCATCACTGTGTGCCAGGGGAGGGTCAGGATGAATATGAGGAACAATTTATTCTCCAACGATGGCACAGGCTGCCCAGGGAGTGGGAGAGTCCCCATACCTGAAGGTGTCTCAGAGCCGTGAAGATGTGGCATGTGGGAACGTGGTCAGTGGGCATGGAGGGGTGGGGCTGGGATTGAGGAACTTGTGATTCTATCTTTCCATGGTTCTTTGATTGTAAGCTATAGGAGCAAAGCACATCACCACTGCTGGCTCACGTGGCCTGGGATCTAACATACCACAGTGGAACTTGTTTATCCCATTGTCTCCAATATGTTACACTCAAAGGCAGCTCTGTAATTGTTGTGGGAGGGAAAGATCCTGGTGAAAAAATCAATTAATGCTCATTTCCTGTATCACTGTCACTGACGGCAGAACTGCTAAGAGCCAGCCTCTTGTTTAATTGCTGGTGGGTAGAAGTTATGCACTGAGGAGGAGAGGCAGAGGCTGGAGAGCCATGGTGCTGGCTGGGCCTGTGCCCTGAGCTGCTGGGATGCAGGTGCTGCCCTGGGCTTCATGGATGCAGATGGTGCCCAGATCTGCAGGGATGCAGATACTGCACTGAGCTGCTGGGATACAGATGGTGTCCAGAGCTGCAGGTTTTAGCCCAAGCTGAAGGGATGCAGGTGCTGCCCTGAGCTGAAGGGATGCAGATAGTGCCCTGAGCTGCAAGGATGCAGATATTACCCCAAGCTGAAGGGATGCAAACGGTGCCCTGAACTGCAGGGATGCAGGTATTGCCCCAGGCTGCAGGGATGCAGATTGCCTCACAGTCCATGTCAGGCTGTGTGCAGACTATGTCCTGTTGCAGGGTGACTCTTGGCAGCGCTGCAGAACCAGGTGTTTGGCAACGTGCAGTCATGTTAAAAAGAAGCTAGGAGTCATCGGTGATAACGTTAAATAACATGATTACGAAATTTCTTCTGAGAAAACAATTTATCTTGGAGCTTTCCTGTGCCAAGCCTTCCTGCTGGTGGCTGCCTGCAGCCTCGAGTGCCCATTGACCACAACTGGGGCAGAGACCCCGGAGGGACAGGCAGCAGCAGCACTGCCATGGGGCCATGGGCATCTTGGGGCTGTCCCACACCTTTCTGTTGGTGTCTATGAACAGCAGCCAAACTTCAACAGATTGAAGTCTGTGCTATTAAGGAATTGCTTATTATCATCTGCAGCTTTTAACAAGTGCTTGGCGGTAGTTTTACAGCACAGGGAAGTGCAAAGGTGGAAGAAAGTGGGTGCTTCAGAGTTTAGTGGCAGTGAGTCACTGCCCGCCCCATGGGCAAGGGAACTTTGGATCCTCATGGCCGCATAGGCAGCCCCCAACTTCCAGCACAAGGTCTCCAGGCAGATGCCCCATGCCCATCACGTGGTCTCTCTTTCTTAAATACTAAATCAAGGGATTATTCCTTAAATGACTCTAATTTTATTTTCTGGTCCTGGCTAATGAGCTATTTGTGTAATGAATCATAAATTACTTACAGCAAAATCTTTCTTTTACTTAGAATGGGTAAAAAATATGTGGCTGTGGCCACAGCCCCTGCCCGTGCCTGCAGCGGTGGATTGCTCCAGCTGAACCCTCTGATATGCACAGCCCTAATTTTGCAGATGAACAGCTTCTATTTCATTAAACGAGCTCTGAGCAGAATGTTTGTCTTAGTTATATCCAGAAAATTAATTCATAGAACTTAATCTGGTTAGCATCTGATTAATGGGATTTTTAATCACCCGTAATAATGATAATAAAAGGCTTAAAGCAATAACAGAGGAAAAGGTGTGTATTCGTCTTGGCTGCTGCCATTGTCCTGACCGTCGTTGGTGCCACGCCATAACTCACAGCATTTGGCATTGTTTCGTTCAGATCTATTGATCAGGAGAAGAAACAGCCCTCGTTTGAATCTGATTCATTTAACCATTTTTGTAACGTTACCTCTGATCAGGAGGGGCCGCTGGGAAGCAGGCAGCGCAGCCTCCTTGAGCTGAGATACATCTGCGCGTCGCTCCTGTGACACAAACACCATTAAGCCCATGTCTCTGATAATTAAATGCCCGCTGCGTGACACCTGCAGTCATATTTGTTGTCAGATGTGGCACAGGGCACCGTCGTGATGCATTCAGTGTAAGAGCGGCAGAGGTGCTTACCTCTGGAATGTGACTCCGGTGGATATCTGACTTTCATTTTGTTAACAGGCTAAAAAAATGTCTACTGTGCAAAATGCCAAAGCCATCAATGCCCGCATTGCTAGGGGTACAACTGTTCAGGGCAGGGAAAATCAGCACCATGCACTGCAGGGGCTAGGCTGGAGCACTGCCCCGTGTGCCTGCAGATGTCCCTGAGGTGTCCCCATGGCCACATCTGGGGCTCTGAGTGCACAGCATCCCCCTGCTGAAATTGGAACGGAGCGAATCGATGCACTACTCTTTTCGGGATGAAGGGAAATTGCAGACTGAAGATGACTGGAAAGAATGAGATGGATGGGAGTAACCGAAGCTCATCCTCCGCAGGGGGAGAAAAATGCAGCAGAAAGGATGGTGGCAGCAATCCGCCCTCGGTCGGTGCTTTGTATGGAGAGCCAGAGCAGGAGCACAGGGTGGGAGCTCTGCTTGTGGAGGTGGCTCTGCAGTGTACACAGTTTGTGGCAGCAAGTAGGCGCAGTGGAGAGAAAAACTGGTGCACACTGAGCTGTCACAGGCAGTGACACGGGGTCTGGATTTGGACTGGAGTCGTGTGACATCCAGCACCCAGTGCCTGGTGCCCGGTGTCCTGTGCCACATGCCGTGTGCTGTGCACCAGGAGACCCCCCCCATAGGCTCTTTACCCATTCCCAGCACAGCAGCTTTCAGGCTGATTGCCTTTCCTCCTGGTGTCTCTCTGTAAATGAGGCTGTTCACAGATGACAGATAGTGCTGCTCCCCCCAAGCATCCATCCTCAGCGAGGCAGTGCCACAAACCATGGGGCTGCTTTGCTTCCTGCCAGCCCCAGGTTCAGCTCTGGGGGTGCCGTGGGTTGTTTGGGGACAGTTCTCCCTCAGTTGATCAAATCTCCACAACTGGCACTTCCATGGCTGTGAGGACATTAAGCTATGGGGACTGTGGGGACACTGTGGGGAGTGGTGGAGCTTTATGGGTACTGTGGGGTTTGGGGACTGTGGGGACACTGTGGGGAGTGGTGGAGCTTTATGGGTACTGCGGGGCTATGGGCACATGGGGCCCACAGAGCAGCCCCACACTGCCTCCTCCATAGAGGTGGGTGCTGGCATGAGGATGCTTAGGTGCAGGGCATTTGGCAGCACGGACAGGAGAGGACCAGAGGCCCAAATCCGCAGGCAAAGTTAATTGCTGTAATTTACCTCCAGTTGATAATTCTTTGCTGATTGACACCCATGAACATGCTGCCAGGTGCCTTTAGGCAGAAGGCTCCTCGCTGTGTCCCACATCCCCTATAGGCAGAGCTGAGCCCCGTGTCTGAGAGCAGTGGGCATCCACCAGCAAAAGCCAAATGTTTTGGGGGCTGTTGGTGTGCCAGAAGAGCTGTGGGTCTCAGCTTCTCCGAGGGTGTGCTCACATTGCCGCCAAGCCAGAGCATGGCCGCTGTTCATTACCCTGCTCCCAGATGAACAGTAAGTCTCTGGAACAGTACTTACAGCCTGTAATAATATTACTGCTCGGCCTGCTACATGGTCCCTCCGTCATTTTTTCAATTAAAAAAGGACCGATGCTCTATTAACCTTTTGGCTGCTACTCCATTCTTCATACAGCCGCCGGACTGAGATTGCAAGCCATGTATTAAAAAAGGCATATATTACTGTAAACCGTCTCCAAGTTTTCTGTCATTGGAAAGATGAAGTATCATTTTTTTCATTGAAAAATATGAGACAGTTTATCAAATGGCTGACCTCTGAACCGGCGGCGAATCCCTTTGTTACCTCGAAGCGCACGGCAACGTGCACAGCACACCGCTGCCACTCTGCCCCAGTGCCAGCCCCGCCGGGCTGTGACGCACGCGGGTTTTCATGGCTCTTCCCCTTGATTTGTTCCATTTCTCTTTTCTCAAGGCATTGGCTGCTGGTTGTAAGTACGGGTAGCTGCCAGACAGCCCCTTGTATATAACAGCCCCAAACACGGTGTTTGTGGATATATCATCATCCCCTTAGATTGCTGCAACGCACGTACGCTGTCCCATAGAGCCAGCTTGGTGCCCTGTTGGGACAGCACTGTCCCACAGAGTCTCATTGGTGTCCTGCTGGGACAGCACTCCGCCATAGAGCCTGGTTCACAGCGCAGAAATCACTGCCTGCTGCTTTGCTTAGCAATTTATAAACATTTTACACACTTACCATCAGGTTGTGCTCGGCTGTTTTATACTTCCCACAGCACCTGTGGTAAAGTACACAAATTAACTGTAAAACTTTAGAGCCTTCTTCCTCTATTGACACAAGGAATGTAAATCAGTGTGGACCCCTGATTTGTGCCTTCTCTTTCTGCTGATGCCACGATACCTGGGTTTTCACACCGTGTTTTATCACCTGCCCTCCTTGTTGCCGTAAATTCGTGCTGGTTTCCTCTACACCAACCTGCATTGGGAAGCAATATACCTGTTTTAAACAGCTGCACTTGGCCCTACCATGTTTTCTCCTGTAATAACACGTGCCAAATTTTTGAATGCATGTATGCAAACGTGTGTGCCACCAGCCCCACCAGGACCTCGGGGGATGTCAGGTTGGCCAGGCACCTTCCTTCTTTCCAGTCATAACCAGGGGCTTCTTGCACTGCACGGACCACGGCGGCCCTGCATGGAAGGTGAGGAGGTGCCAGCAATCAGTGCGCAGCAAACTGTACAGTGGTTTGAGCTGCGGAGCCAGAGCAGCATTCAGGCTGTGCCCTGCTGGCTTCCAGCACATCCACAGGCGAGCACAGGGTGGGGCTCAGCACAAACCCACTGACATTCATCAGCCGGCTCTTCTGGCAACTGCTGCAAACTGGATCAGCTGCAATTGACCCGGGGAACTCGCTGGATGCGTTCAGAGAATATTGCAGGGGATAAAGCATAATATATTGCAGCTCTGCTCTCTAAACTCAGCCAGGCAGTGATCCGTCAGGAGGAGTGCAGAGATGGCCACAGCCACAGCACAGCTCGGTGTGGGGCAGGAGGAGGCTCCTGTGGGGCTGTGGGTGGCTCTGGGGGGGCTGTTTGGCTCTGCAGTTCACCCAATTGCAAAGCAACATGCTCGGTGATGCCGGGCTCCCTCTTACCAGAGCCTTCTCTGAAACACATGGGAGAGACCTGGGCGCGCTGGTTCGATTTTCAGGATCCACAAATAATGGTGCACAATACATTGTTTGCTAGAAATTACCCGAAGCTCAGCCCTTCTGAGATCATTCTGCTGCACAGGAAAGAGACCCTGTTGCAATCAATAGGTTCGCCATGGTCTCTGACTGTCCACTGGCTATTATTTTACTGGGTTTATTTTGCTTGCGGTCCCAGCTGCATCAATATAAACATTCAAACAGTTCCTGGGTTTAATCATTGTAGCAGTGATCAGCGTGCATGCTTTCTTTTTTTTTTTTTTCAGAGGTAGCACCGGTCTTCAGTCTAGAGAGCAGGCGAGCTGTCTGCTGCAACATTTTGCTCCAGTTCATGCCCATTGCTGGCAGCTCCTGCCCACTGCACTGCAGCCCTGCCATGAAGGAAACAGAAATGATGGACAAATACTCATGCAGTGTAGCTTTGGGTCTGGGCAGCCCCTACGTTTGTGTGAGAACATACAAAATGACTCTGAGAAAATGAGAGTAAAAGCAGTCAATCTTATGCCCCGTAAATTGGGAGATAACTCAATATGAATATTGCTATTGAACTTTCATCCTGCCGTGCCATGTCAAAGTCCACGGATTGTTCATTAGGATAACACTTTGAATTTCACTCATTATCCCCCAGTGCTGGGTCTGTCTGGAAGGTCTGCTCCAGAGGGCAGTCAGTCCTGTGGGACACTGCCAAGGAAACAGCAGAGCCATCAGCACAGGACACATCCCCACGGCTGGGGGCCCTCGTGCCTCATGTATCTGGCAGGGTACAGACCTCACATTATTTCACTGGTTTTCCTGCAGAAGTTTTCATGTTCTGCAATCAGGGCATCTCTCATTCTCTCTTGACAAGCTCCACACATCAGGCTCTTTTAGCCTGGTTCTGCGCAGTGTATTTTTGGCTTGCAAGTAATTTTTATGACTATTTTCTGTTCCTTCCCCAATTTCTCAGCATCCTTTTGAGCTGTAAGTACCACAACAGCCTGTAGCATTGCAATATCTGTCTACAAGTGCCACATACTGAGCTAGGAGCAGCTCACCTCCTTCTCACCCACAGCTTTCACATTTAGACAGGGCTTCCATTAGCCCATTTTCCCACAGTAGCATTTTGGGTATCATGTTCCATTATATATTGGAGGATAAACACCTGAGAGCCGAGCAGCACCTCGGCAGCATCCTCCTGCTCAGCATCATGGCACCCAGCAGGCTGGAAGCAGCCCCAGAGCCCAGCCCCACTGTAAGCCCTGCCAAGCTCCGACTCATCCTTGAGGTGATCCCATCCCAGCAGCCATGTGCTGATTTTCAGTGGACGCTGCCCTCCATTCCTTCTTGTCCTAATGCTGCCTGCATTGATGTTTCAGCAAAGGCTACATGGGCTGAGCCCTGAGTGCCTGACCATTGTGCCCAAAGGAACTGCATTTGCTTTTTCTCCTGTGCAGGGAGATGCTGTTGCCAATATCCCCAGCAAAAAAAGTTTGTACACGTACCTGAGATTGCACCACCCCAAGTGCAGCACCTTGCACTTGGCCTCGTTGAATCTTATTTGATTCATGGGTGCCCACTTCTCAAGCGTGCCTGGGTCCCCCTAGATGGCATCCCTTCCTTCTGCTGTGTCACCTGCACCCCACAGCTGGGTGTCATCAGCAAACTGCTGGGGGTGCACTCGATCATCACTGATGAAGCTGTTGAAGAGCACCGATCCCAAGAAGGACCTCTAGCGGACACCACTGGTGACCGCCTGAGCACGGAGCCATTGACAGCAACCCGCCTGGCTACGACCTTCCAACCAATCCCTTTTCCACCGAATATTCCACTCCTTAAATCCATATTTCTCCGACTTAGAGACAAGGATGTGGTGTGGGATCAAGTCATAGGAATTGCACATGTCCAGGTGTAGATGACAACAGTTGCCCTTCCTTTGTCCACTGATGCTTTTACTCCATTGTGGAGGGCCATCAGATGGATCAGACAAGATCTGCCCTTGGTGAAAGAGTAGGTACTTGTGAGGATGAAAGCTGGGGGAACTGGAAGGCTCCATTAGCAGGCCTTGCCTGCACTCAAGCTGAGTCCTTTCCTAGTGCCAGCTCTTGAGCTCCCATTGCAAACCTTGCAGCCACCCCATTTCCTTCAGCCCCAAAGCCACCCGGCTCAGGTCCTCATCACCTCCTGTCTCCAAGGGATTGCTGGGATCAGTGGAACCCACCACATTAGCTATAAACCTCCCTGAGCCCTCAGCAGTTCCCCTAACAGGATAGAGCCCACCTTTTGCAGTCTGGAGCTGCACCTTTTGCACAACAGCCACAAGGATGGGGATGGGGACAGGGGTGGGCTGGGGTCCAGAGCCCTTCATCCTCCTCACTCCTGCTGCCTGCACGTGCCCCATGGTCCCCCTCCTGTGCCGTCGCCCCGAGATTTATTATTCTACAGTGATTGTGTTGAATTGCATTTGAAATCAATTAGCACAGGTACTCAAAGATGAATGTTCGTGCTCGGAAAAAAGGTGATGAAAACATACCATTTAAATAGAAATCAATTTCCCTTTCATGTATTTCTTCCTAGCTGCTGCCCCGAAATTAATAGTTTTTAGATATTTGTGCAGAAGAGGTGCCTGCTCTCATAAAGCACTTCCCTCTCCTCCTCCTGCCCACTCACATTCCTCAGGAGCATCGCCCCACAGTGGCACTGCACAGCCCAGAGTGTTTTGTTTGAGAAAGCACAGCAGCCGAGTCGGGGCAGGTGGGATTGCCTCCTCCTTCCTCATATTTCAGTGACATCATTAGCCGGTTCTCCATGGGAAACTGCTTAATTCGAGCAATAATAAACACAGGCACTGCCCTGAGAGACCCAGGCAGCGCTCACTGTTACCTGGTGGGTTTCCTCCTTATCGGTCACTCCATGGCCAATTATGCTGGCAGCTGTGGGGACTGTGCAGCCACGGGACCCCCCTTTTAGCACACTGTTGGAACAGTGCAGGGGCCACCTGCAGCACAGTGGGGAGGCACATGCAGATCCTCCTGCTCTCGTGGCCAGGTGAACACCTCCTCCACCCTTGAGTCACTCCATATCTTCCTGTATCCACCTCGCAGTCCTGAATCAACATTTATCGAAGTTTGAACAGTGCATCGACTTTGCACATGGACAGATAGGGATAGGACAAGGGGGAATGGCTTTAAACTAAAATAAGGGAGATTTAGGTCACATGGGAGGGGGAAATTCTTGACCAGGAAGGTGACGCTGCAGCACTGCTTCCAGAGGGCTGTGGGTGCCCCATCCCTGGTGGTACCCGAGGCCATGGATGGGTCCTGGGCAGCCTGAGCTGGAGGGACAGCCAGCCCATGGCAGGGGTGGGGCTGGGAAGGCTGTGAGGTCCCTTCTAACCCACCATTCCATAGTTCTATGATTTTTAAGGGCCATTCCAGCTCAAGCCATCCTATTGTTCTTTGATCTTTAAGGTCCATTCCAATCCAAGACATGAAAAGAAGGTTCCGTGCTAAAAATGGTGCCAGCAGAACTGTGACTGTTTCCCAGGGACCCGCTGGGAGTCGGCTGTCGGTGGGGCTGTGGTGATGACCCCAGGGCCCTCAGTGTCTACCCTTCATCCCATCTGTGGGATGAGCATCCCTCTGGCCGCTGCTCCCCTGCACGACAACATTTTAATGCTGTAATCATTTCATTTATTATCTTCTTTAGTCACGGAAATCTAATCCCCAAATTCAAGCAAGCATCTGTCCTCTTCATTTACTATAGAGACATCAAATTATTGTTCGTCCCCTCTGTGGCTGCCTGATCCCTTCGATCTGGTTCTCTATCAGTATTATTATTAATCTCCACCCATCATTTTTCCCTGCCATCTGCTTGACAGCAGGAGCCCCGCGCTCGGACAAGGGCAGGGTTCCTGGTGAAGGCATGGGGTGCTGTAGCAGCAGGGCTGCGCTCCAACCCCCAGTCCTGGGGGCCGTCTGCTCCATCTTTTGGCTATTGCTGCACTTCCTCTAGGAGAAAATAGGTCTGCAGTTCAGGCCCCTTGTTGCACAGACCAGGAATAAAAATTGTTCACGGTTCTCTCTTTGTCTCCTGTCTTCAGGTATTGATCAGCTTCTCCATTTTCCCCTCTCTCTGCTTTCCTCCTGCCGCGGTGTGGTTTTGGCTGATACTCCCCACCAGCATCCCCTCCAGAAGCCGTTCCCAAGATATGGATATTTGCAAAAAGTATGGATTTTTACAGGGACATCTGCAAGAACCAGTAATCACCGCTGGTTTGGGGAGGATGGCAAAACCTGAGTTATTAAAGCTTTCTATAACATGGTCCCACGTTGAAGGAAACCGCCTGGGTGATGTTTGTTTATAGGAGTTTTCCTCATAACATAGGCTGCAATCACATAACCAGACCAGGAGCAGTTTGTTATGTATGAGGCATTAATAGCTCTTCCAGCTGCCGTGTGTTTCTCCTGGCAAGCAGTTTCTGTTAGCAGTATGTGGCAAGCAGTGCCCAGTGCCTGCTCACCCTTCATCTTGCACACTGCCCGTGCCCGATGCATTTGTTTTCCTTTGACTCTAATCTCCTTTCTGGTTTCCTAATTTTTCCTTCTCTGCTCCGCGTTATTCGTTACTATCTCCAGCCTAGCACGGACTGGTGAACTCAAGAAATCAATTCAGCGCTGGAGTTTCAGTCTCAGAAGAGCTATATGGGAAAGGCCTGCTACCTTCCCGGGATGGCCTCTGACAGAGCATAAATCAAAGCAGATATTTTGCCAACATACCATATTTCAAACTCATAATCAGTCTGCTATCACCCTCAGGTTTCCTTCAGCACGGTGCTATCTCCCTCCAGCTGCACGTGATTTATTATGTTGAGGTACTGACACCAATTGTATGTCTCTAATCCTCTCTTGTATAATTTCTCTCTGCTGCATTTCCTTAATTACCCTCTTTCTGACCTTCCTTCTCCTTCCCTACTCCTCCTCAGGGTCTGCTCTCAGGCTCCCTTGCCCTCCCTTGACTCCTTTGCTCCATTTACGGTGCTGACACAGTTTGCTCACCCCAAGCAGCACCCGTCACTGTTTTCATGGGCTGGAGTCATGCTGGGTGCTGAGCTGGCTTGTGGCCAGGACCTCGTGGCCACTACGAGCCTCAGTGGTGCACGTAGTACTGGAGCTGCTACCAGAGACCCACAGCAGAGGAGGTGGAGAATTGCTCATTTGGGGCATTTAGAGGCCACAGCATCCCTTCCCTGTGTGCAAATGACTTCCTGACCCCCACACGGGATTTGTCATTTCTGATGTCAATAACCCCCAGCAATAAAAGTGATGGAGGCATCCCATTTGTTCAGCACACAGATGTGCCTGGGCTCTGAAGTCTTGGGATGCAGCTTCTGGTGCACGTTAACGGGTTCTGCTGGTGACAACGGGGGAGCATCACCACGGCCCTGAAAAGCGTCCTGTTGCCATGGAGACGTGCATCCCTGCATCCCTGGGAGGGGAATGGGGGTTGTTCGGGAAAGAGCAGGCATTCAGTGAGACAGCAAGCTTTATCTTTTTTGTTTTTTCTTTTTCTTTTTTTTTGATAAAAGCTTTTCACTGAGTATCAAGCAGTGTGCTGTATTTCAGTGCCTCGTGCCTGCTCTCTCCTGCCCCGTTGGTCTGAGAGATGCCCATGGAGATGCCATCTCTGAGACCATGGGGGGCTTTGAGCTGACCAGCACAGGGCATGGAGCTGGCACTATGCTCTTCCAGCCCATCTCTTGTTGGGAAAGCTCCAGAGAAACCTTTGGTTATCTAGAAAACATGGAATTTCTGAGGAGAATTACGAGATGAATGGCAGAATATTGCAGACCTTTGCCAAGGAAGGCGGATATCAAATCGGGCAGAACATGTTTGGAAAAATCATCACCTGAACATGAGTATGCCTGAAAGCGTGAGGGCTTTCTGCTGGGGATGCTGCTTCAGCCCAGCTCTGCAGCACGAAGGTCTGGAGGAGCAAAACCCACCCGCAAAAGGAGCGCGAAGCGGTCGGTGTGACCTCAGGAGGATGATGGTGAGAGGGGGAACATCACAATAGTTAACTTTAAGGAAGTGCTGGAACATCTTCTTCATAATTAATAAATGAAAAATGTTACTGCAGCTAATCAATACAGTTGTTAGAGGGAATTGATCAGACGGGGAATTCTTTTTGTGGGTACAATTTTTCACCTATTCAGAACAAAAGACTCCCTGGGGGGCTATCAGACAGATCGACGCTTAGGAGCCTGACCCAAGCGCTGAGTTCTCCCCGCCTGGGGCTGAGCTGCCCCGGGGCAGCCCCTGCCCTCTCCATAAATCCTTGGGAACAGTGGCAGGCATGTCCTGTGCTGTCACCCAGCCAACACGTGGCATGTCCCCACGAGCAGTGCACTGGGATGGGCTCCCAGGGCTGGGTCAGCTCTTCCCTCCCCAGATTTCTGCAGTGGGAAACAAGCTCTGCTTCGGAGAGCTCATAATGTGATAATGGGTATCAAAACGTACCAGGGACTAACCATTCTCATTCCAGCATTTGCCTCAGAGATATCATGCAAAGACCTATGGAGGCATCATCTAAGGACTGATGGAGAAATAATTTAAGGACAAACGGAGACAAAATTTAGGGACTTACAAGGACATAATTTAAAGACCTATGGAGACGACATAATTTAAAGACCTGTTTAAAATGAAGATATAGATATATTTAAGTTTCTTCAAACTGTTTTCCTCTTGGAAGAACTGTGTTCAGCCCATGACAAAATTCACAGCTCATTTCAGGGCCAGCACACATCAGCCAGCCCTGGCCTTTCCGTCCTGCCTGATAGACCCATTTGTCACGTGCTTTTTACTTTCCATAGTTCTAATGGGGGATGAAGGAAGAGCAGAGGGATGGGGAAACGTGGCCACATGCTGGGCAGTGCAGGGCCCACATAGGGTCAACACTGTGAGTGTCCCCAGGGCAGCTGCATGCAGGCGAGGCCCAGCCTGTGGGATCAATGAACAATTAATTACTGTCGTCAAGAGGTCCTCTGCACAGGGAAGACAGCACACTTATATTTATCAATTCCTAATTAGTAGTTTTTGCCTGGCTGGCAGTTGTCTGTCAGCCAGGAGGAGAGCCACACACGTGGCTTGAGAGGGGTCCATTTCTTAGTGGCAAATTAAAGACAGATGAACATGTTTGGGAAAGGCTGAAAGCCCGGATTGCCACTGTGATTTAGAGGGAAAATCATGGCAGGTAAGACCAGGATCGTCCAAGGAACATCCAGATGTTGCAGCCACCAGTGTCCCACCTGGGCTCAGCTCTCAGCAATGTCTGTCAGCGGTGTTTCACCAACCAGTGAGTTCTCCCATGGGTGAATCGTTCCTGAAGGGTGCTGCAACCTCACGGACACTTCTCCCTTTTGCACCATCATGAATAAGTCAGCATTTAACCAACTCTTTCTACTGTCTGAAAATTAACGTCTTGATTTCTCTCATCCAATGGAAACAGCGCGTTAAATCCAACTTTGCTAAATCCTCTGTTCCAAGTCAGGTTGGCTTCTGATGGTAACTGCTGTTGTCTTGGCTGCAGGTGAATGACCCACGCCCATGATGAGGAGCACATGCAGTGCCGTGGCTGCAGAGCTTCCCACGCTGCAACACACAGCAATCTGCCACTGGTAATTAACTTGATCAAGCAAAACTCCCATAAGTCAATCACAGCATGGCTAATAAATAAATCTTTGATCAATTACTGCCTGCAGAATACGCCGACAAGGGTCGGTATCTCTGGTTTACCACCGAACTGTAAGATCAAAGATGAGTGCCACAGGGACAGCGGTGATCCAAAGGTAATGCATTATTTAAAACTTCAGCAATCATGACAATTTTTAGGAGTCTAGCCCATTAGCTCAGCTTTCCCATTGGCTGCTCGTCGTCTATAGTAGGAGTTACCATTTCACACCTGACATCTCCTCACTCATTCTCCTCTGCCCATGCCTCCAGTCCCCATGCAGAGGGCCCGGCTTCAGTGTAAGAAGGGAAACGCAGTGCCTAGAGGGTGCAGTGAGGTTTGGGATGCTCGGGGCACCGCTGATTTCTCACCTTCAGCGGCACAGCCCCAGTGCGTGCATTTTCATTCCAGCTGAGGGTACAGTGTCAGCAGATGACCTTTGTCACACCCCAGCGCTTTCTGGGATGTAAATTAGGGGCTTTTTTCCCCCCATCTTGACAGATAGGATGGAC